>NW_022900936.1:39499536-39532515 GCF_012274545.1 Fukomys damarensis
TTTTTTTTTTTTTTTTTTTTTTTTGTCCTAGAGCAGCTCCTGTACAATCCTTGCCCCTGTGCTTAATCTGTATTGGAGTTTTAGGAGCTGGTCAAAGCAGCTAACATTTGGACTCTTTTAGCTCTGTGGTTATGATACTAAAGGGGAGAAAAAAGGATACCCAATCTGTAGACACAGAAAAATGGTCTGATTCCCCAACATTTACATGTTTTGGGGTTAAAAAAAAAAAGAAAAAATGATAATACCAGACACAATCTCTTTTATCTGCTGTCCTAGACTTAAAAAAAAATTATAGTAATTTTTCATCAGAGATAGCTCTGTTATATCACTATATCATTAGTAAAGAAGATTCTCTTGCCATCTTCCAGACCTTCCTCACCTCTGCTTTCTTTAATAAAAGGCAATCTTTTAATTCTGTAATAAGAGATAAAGGGATTCAATTGCTACTTCTTATTCCTTTAACATAAGGCAGTCTTTCTATTTCATATTAACAGACAAAACGATTTCAATGCAAATCTACAAAAGAGATTTTGTGTGTGATGTGTATGTGATGTGTATGAATTTTAGTCAGACTGTAAAGGATGGAAGATCCTTGCACTTGTGATTAGCAGTTAGAAAACACAGGCAAGCAAGTAGTGCCTGGCCTTATATTGTAGACAGAAGATGGTATTAAAAAATAGAGAAAAGGCATGGAAGGGTAGTCAAGAAACATATAAGTCAAACCTTTTGTCTAAACTATTTTACTGAAAACTATCAGTTGTTGCTCATCAGAAAAACAGATTTAATGTAAGATATACAAATATATAAGAATTTACAAATTGGCTTACAATGGCGACAGAGACAGGTGTGGAAAGGGCTAAAGGGCCATCTACTTGTTAGAGATCCAGATGATCCAGTTGAAAGCCTAAAGCCCCCTGTATTGTCCTGTGTGAGTCCATATCAGGAGGCCAAAGGGTCTGCAGTGGGAGGCTAAAGGGTCAGTGCTGGAGGCTGAAGAGTCTGTGTTGGAAGCCAGGAGAAGACGTCCAAGGTGAAAATGAAGACTGGAGCTCCTCCAAAGAAACAGAAGCGAGCCTTCCTTGTTTCCCTTTAATACCATTCTAGGGACAATCCTCCCTCTGGTGTGTCTTCCATACCCAGAACGATGCTGATCCAATTTAGTTGGGTGCTTTGTACTCAAGGTAACACAATCTGTTAACTATCACAATACACCCCTTGTCAACTTGGCAATCAAATGCATTTCTTGAAATCATAGTCTCCAGATAGAGACAAGTTCATAATCATGTCTGACATGTAACTATCCCATGTGCAAATGGACATACACTAATTCCTTCCCAAAAATAGAAGGCAGTTTTTTTTGGGTGATACTCTTAACATTTCATAACTTGAACATTGGAACATATTTTAAACAGTACTTAAAAAACAATATTAAATCTGTAAACATTTATATTACATTGGAAGTATATTAGGAGAGAACTGTTATAATTCTTGTTTTGTAGCTAATCACAGTGTAATAGCTGGTATTTAAAATTATCTTCTACTACCCATTCTGTATGCCCTTGGCCTTCAGCAAGCACCTCAGCAGGTCTTGGTTCTTTCCCTGATGTGGTGACCCATACGTGAAGGTTCTGCACCATTTGTCATCTTGCCTGGATCAGTTGTTGTAATTTCCCTTTTAGTAACTGCACTCCCCACTGTAAAGACTGGCATACAGAAAAGAGTAATGACAGGACTTTTCAGGGATTTTCTGGATCATTCCAGTGTGGCAGATTAGGTTTGACATTACAAATCCACTCCAGTATTTCCATTTCCCTAAGCCTTTGAATCCCCTCATCAGTAGTAAACCATGGAATATCAGGCATTGCTAACTCATTCACAGTGGGCCATCTTTTGATCCATACTTCTGCAAACCAGCCAGATAAACTATTAACACCTCTTTTCACTCTAGTAGCTACAACATTAAATTCATAATCTCTGCTTTATGGGCTCCTATCAACAAACTTAGCCTGTTTCAGATGTATGACCATTATCCCACACATAAAATCCAGTCTCACGCTTGCTCATCAGGCCTCTGCTTATAAGAGTTAGAAAGCTCAAAAAGTTCTTTGGGAGAATAGTAGACTTCTCATAGGAAAATATGTATCTCACCCTTAGGAGCCTTTTGCAATTTGAACCTGGTTATAGTCCTAGAGGTAAAAGTGGGTGGTGAGGGTGGGTCCTGAGGAATGCCAGTATTATCATGATTGGTCAACATAGGATTCGTTTCCTGAGGTATACTAGGAGAGGCCAATACCACAGGGGAAAAGCATGGGTATTCCTTCACTACTGTGGGTAAGGAAATCTCTTCCTTTGGCAAAATAACCTCACTAGAGTCTAAAAGCTCAATATCCTCATTTTATCAGGATCCTCCTAAACATCTCTATCTCAAGTTTATGGGATCCCATTCTTTTGTAATCAGAGCCCTCACCTTTACTTTAGATACCCTTCCAGGCTGAATATTAAACATTCTATATTTTAGCCAATATGAGGGTCTATGTTTCTGCAATCTTAGCCCTGAGGCTGAAGGAAAGGAGATGCTATTTCAGGACACACTTAGAAACTTTTAAATTCTTTGTGTGTGTTTGGAGCTGGGAATTTGAATCTTTGAGCTCCTTATTTTCCTGTATTAATTTGCCCTCACAGAAGACTTTACCTAGGGATGTTTTGAGCTCATTGTTTTCCTTCACCATTTTTTCCAGAGATGCCAAAAGCAACCAGCTAGCATCATATTTCCCACTGTGCCAAAAATTTTCAGAAGTATCATATACGGAGTTGCTAAATTCCTTATATTTCACAAGTGGTGAATTAGGATAATCAAGTGGATCTATATTGTGTAGTACTTTAAACAAGCCACACCAAGGACTGTTAATATTCCCCACAGTACTAGAAGGAAAGACCATGGCATCTTTAGTCTTGTCAATTTAAAGAGAAATCCAGGAACCCCTAAAGCTATTAGAACAATTTTATCTTTATAATTCTGTTTTTCTAGAGCCACTCCTGGTACAAAATCCGTATCAGTCAGTGCTTACTAGAAAAACAGATTTAATTCAAGAGATACAAATATATAAGAATTTACAAGATTGGCTTGCAGTGGCCACCCACAGAGTTAGGTGTGGAAAAGGGCAAAAAGTCTGCCTGCATGCTAGAGAGTGAAAAGAAACGGTTGAAAGCCTGAAGCCCACTGTTAGTGTCCCATGTGAGTCCATGTCAGGAGACTGAAGAGGCAATGATCTAAGCCAGGAGATGATGTCCAAGGTGAAAATGAAGTCTGGAGTTCCTCTAAAGAAGCAGAAGCAAGCCTTCCTTCTTGTTTCCCTTTAATACCATTCTGGTGACAGTCCTCCCTTGGGTGAGTCTTCCATACCCGAAATGATGCTGATCCAATTTAGTTGGTGTTTTTTACTCAGATGGACACTATCAATTAACTGTACCAATAACTAAACTTATACCTGTATTTATCTGTTGACATTTATGCTCCAGATACATTATACCCTCCCTGGCTGTATATTTATTTACCTTAACCATAACTTATTTATATTTACAGAGATAGTATTAATATTGCTTAGAATTTTAGCTTTTGAGAAGACAGTATTTTATAACTAAATGTAAATCTTATATCTTTTCATAAATGTGATACATAAATGAAAATTGGTATTTCACTTAGTAGTAGTTTTTTATGTTAAAATTTTAACAGTATTATCAGAAATTAATATTCTTTTAAAATTTCTTTCATAATTAATGTATGTGTATAATTATATATACTCATGAAAATAATAACTTAACCTGCTGTTTTTAAGTATGTAAAATTAAGAGCATTGAAATGTACCATAATGATAGGAGAAAGACCTCGAAAACATGAGTTCATTCTACACTTAATGAACAATGGAAAAATTAGACTCTTCTATTGAATTTATAGAATGTGAAAACATAAGTTATGTAAACTTTTCTCACATAAATAGCCCAAAATTATTATCACAGAAAAAATGGAAAGAAATAACTGAAAAAAAGCCAATTTTATTTGTAGAGTACCATTTAAACCAGGCTTGGTGGTGCATGTCTGCAATCTCTATGGGGAAGCTAAGGCAGAGGATCGCTGTGAGTTTAAGGTCTGCTTAGACTACTTGGTAAATTCAAGGGCAGCCTGAACTACATGGGAGACCCTGTCTCAAAAAGCAAAAAAGTATACCTCTATTATCACTTCTCAAATGAATTTCAGAGTCATTTCTATATGGTATTACAGTATATGTATACTACATAATCAAAATTCCTTTGCTTCATTTCTGTTTAAATATATTAAGAAAAATAGAGTGTGAAAGTATACTGAGATGCTGTATACGTTGTCTTTTTAGAAGGTAACTATGATTTTTGTGCAAGAGAAATTTATATGATACTTGGTTGGGAAAACACTAACTGAGGAGTATGATTTATAACAAAAATGCGGGGATCTTATTGCAGTAATGTATCATGCCATCTATTTCCTAGAAGAAAATCAATCACATAAAAATACTGACCCCTTCAGGTGTTCTTTTTTACTACTTGACAAGGAAAATCCAATTTGTGAACTCAGTGAAAACGGATGCTTATATTATTGGGTAACATTTTGAAAATTTGTATAAATCATCCAAATAACAATCCTTGAAAAGTGGTACTCTGACAGCAAAAATTGTGTTTTAAAAGAAATATTGGAAAAAAGTCTCTAACATCTATTCTCTGATATTCTTGAACTGAGATGAGAGATACCTAGTATTGTGGAATTCAGGCCTTTATTATTTGTCAATGTAGTGACCAAAAAATTGATGTGTTTATATTGGAAAACTAATCTTTGTATATATGGTTCTATCAAAATGGAAGACTTCCACCACTATTTCAGCTACATGTATATTCTTTTTTTTGGCGGGGGGTGGTTCCAGGGATCAAACTCGGGCTCTTGCAAGGCAGGTGCCAGAACCACAGAGCTAAATCCCTGGCCCCTTTAATACTATTTTCTTTCTTCTTTTGTTTCTCTTTGTCTTTTATTTTATTCTTTCTTCCTTTTATCCATTCTTATTTCTCTCTTTAAGTGAGGTGGCAGGAATCAGAGGTTGTGAGATTTAAAATGCATAATGCATTTGAACAAAGTATACTTTTGGTGAGGCATGGTGCTGCAGATTGAACACAGAGCTTCTTGCATCCTAAGCATATGCTATAACAGTGAACTATACCTGTGACTCTACATATCTATTTTTAAAAGTGTTCATTGAGTAAAATATTCCACATTAAAGCAAATTATAAGTGATTCAAAAGACATCTAAAGCTATAATTTGTATTTACTGTATTTTCATTCAAAAAATGTCTCAAGTATGTAGATTGACTATTAAATATGATCTAAAGCATAAGAATTTATCAGCATTTATTAATTTATCCAATATTTGTTAAGATCCACTTTCTATGGGAAGCTTGCTAAGAACTACAGAGACTAAAGTATATAATAAGCAATCCTTGTTCTCTAGGTCTTTAGCTCACTGATCATAAAATGTGGTAAAACTTATTACTGGAGGGAGTACTTGGGTACAGAGTAAGTAAGAGAAGGGATGTGTAATTTTCCTCAGGTTAAGCATGGGGTGCAGGGGTAAGAATTTGTATGTAGCATTTTCTTCTTAACTTTTTATGCCTGCAGGATTTATGGTGATATCTTCTTTTAATTTCATGTAATTCAACAAATGTTGTTTTTTATCTTTTCATTTTATTAATAATCATATTATCAAATTTTTGCCTTTCAAGATCCAAAATTTTATTTTTTATTGATCCTTTTATTATAGTTTATTTTCTTTTCCTAAATATATGTATTTTCTGGTTATTTTATTTTTATCTTGATCAAGGAACATATGCTATATTATATTAGCCCTCAAAAATTTTACTTTCTTCATAGTTTATTGGCACTTAAAAATATTTTATATATATACTTGAGAAGACTGTGAATCTTACAGTTTGTCATTTCAATGTTCTATATATATTTTAATTAGCTGACATTTGTCAATTTTATTGTTTGAATATTCTGTATTATTATTATTTTTTTGGGGGGGTACCAGGGATCGAACTCAGGCCCTTGTTCTTGCAAGGCAGGTGGTGGAACCACTGAGCTAAATCCCTGGCCCTTGTAGTATTACTTTTTAAAACTGATTTTCTAGTCAATTATTGAAAAAAGTATATTAAAATTTACGAAGTATTATTTGAATAAGTATATTTCTCCGTAGAGTTCTGTTAAGTTTTGCCTGGCATATTTTAAGGTAATATTGTTTTAGAAGTATATAGATTTTGTTAGTGATTTTCATATTTTGTTGAGAAACCCTAGACAGAACCCTATTTTACTATTAAAAAGAAGGGTGCTAGTATCTGTATTTACTCTTGAGTTGCCGCCTTTTTTTTAACCCTGAAATCAAACCCAGGTCCTTGTGCATGCTAGGCAATTTTCCTACCCCTAAGCTAGAGCCTAGCTATCTGTTTATTTTAATTGTGCCTTTGAGTAATGATTATTTTTTTTTTTATATTAGGGATCGAACTCTGGCTCTTGTGCTTGCAAGGCAACCAGTGAAACCACTGAGCTAAATCCCTAGCTCTAATGATTAATTTGAATAGCTTATTCCATATCTTGAAATAATGTGTATATACAATAGGGAACACCTGAAGTACTTTTAATAATAGAACACCATGATTACATTTATTTTAGAAAGATTGCTTTAATTGACAAAAAAGAGGGATACATGGGTGTAAACATAGGAAGAAAAAAGCTAATTAGGAATTTATGAAAACTTTCCCCATGAGTAATGGTTTCCAGTAGACTAAAGTTAGGATACAGAGGTCTTTACAGTAAGATGATACTTTAAGCACTTTATTAATTCACCATAGTTTATTCAGTTTGTAAGACATCTTTGATGTTAACAAGAGTATAAATTATTTTTTCATAATAACTTCACAAGCCTTAAATGGATATCAAAGTGAAATTGAAGCTTAAGTATATAAATGTTTGTAACATAGAAGCACATATATTACTGTATTATTAAAAATCTGAACTTTTTTTTAAGATTTGTAAGTAGTGACCATTAAGTATGGGAGATGATTCAGTTATTTTTTCTTTTGAAAAAAGAATTGTTGTCATTTGAGCATTTTTTAATTGTTACTTCTGTACTTTATGTTTGTTTTCCTCCTCTGAATCTCCTTTGTTCTGGTAACAGCTACTTTTATGACCCCCACCGGATTTCAGCTGAGGCTGACAGAGCAAGTTTAGTCTAGCCTACCCCTCAGGAGTCTTGTGACTCTTTATCCTTTAGGAAGGTTTTCCTGGCCCTTGACTTCATTCTGCTACTCACTACAGGTATCTGAACTTACTATGCTGTCGACCTAAATGGAGTTAAACTAAAATACCTCTCTAAACTTTACAGGTTTTCATTTATGTTATAATCAGGCCACTGTAGGAGTCGAATTACTTCTTTCTCTACAAGAGACAGTCATTGTTTTTCTTTGAAGAATTATTTAGATCAGCAATTTTCAAAGTGTGCTGTATAAGGACATAGCAGTCTGTAACAGTGTTTTAGAAACCATCTTGGGTGAACAGGTAAGTATGGTCAGGAGAGCCCCTTACTCTACCATACCAGATCCAGTGAGAACAGTGGTATATTTATCTAGTTAAGTGTATAGGATTTCATTTGAAGACAGTTTCTTGTTACTTTTTAAAAAAATAATAGTTTGGAAAAACCTTATTAAATATTTTAAATCAACCAGTTCTCTGTTCATAATCACATTTATCACGGGACAATATCAGGTCAGTTCTGGTGGTTTTCTTGAAGGCTATTTTCTTTTTCTTTTTTAAATAAGTGAAGAAACTGTATTTGAGGTAAATTAAAGACCCTATCTTGAAGTTAGGCAGGCTTAACATGGTCTCTTGTCTCTGTTAATTTAAGCAACACAAAGCTGTATTCCTCATGTTTAATTTTAGCGAGAATTTTTAATTCTGACTCCTTCCCCATACCTATATTAATGAAGTAATTAACTGTTGAGAAGATATATTAAACTTGAGATCTCCAAGTGCAAACTGATAATAAATATGTTAAAACTTGTCATTTATAATCTATTTTAGGAGTAGCTAATGCCATTACTCTGTTTTACAAGTACTATATAAAAAATATACCTTCTTCAAAGTAAAAACTTAACTGCCAGTGGAGAAAATATAATTATCAGCATGGTTTTTGTTTCTTAGGCTGACAAAAGAATAGCTTCTGGGTATGGTATGGTATCTCTGAAAATAGCTAGCTCAGTCATGTTTCTTTATCTTGAATTTACAGAACTTTTTTGATAATAAACAGTTTGATATCTAGAAATTTGATTACTTACTGTGAGCACAGTGAAGGATACCCTCAAGGCTTGTAAAATAATACTTTTAAAACTGATGATAGCACTGGGTAGCTATCAACCAAGAAATATCTGTGTTTTAGATGCTTATAGTACCTGAAACTTAATTTTAAATCTGCATTTATTTGATAGATTGTCTATGAGCTTCAACTTTTCAGTGTAATGTTTCTCTGGTCGTAGTACATAATAGTGGTGGGGATATTTTATTTGCTTTCTTGGCCAGACTGCTATTTGCAGGCAGAAATAGTAAGCTGATACAGAGTGAAATGATGAGAAACAGGCAATGGAAAAATGAAAGAAATGGGAACTACTGAAAAGGAACAAAAATGGAAAGATTGGAAAGGAATACAAGAAGCCAACAAAGTAACATGGAAAATACAGGAATGAAAAAGAGAAATAAGTGAAAGGAAAATTCCTAAATGCTTAGGGAAGAAAAATGAAATATAGAAGAACTGACATTTAGGCTTTGGGATAATCAAAAGAACAAAATAAAAAACAAATGAGACAAAGATTTATACAACTTATAAATGTTATGGTTTTACAACCAGTTAAATTATACTGTAATTGCTACATCAAATTAAGGTGTTTTTAAACTTTAGAATTCAAAAAGATTTTAATGAGAATCAAGACTTGCCATGTAAAGGTACATGATCCCAACAATGAATGTAACTGTACTGTATCTCTAAATGTACCAATAAACTCAATAAAAAAAAAAAAATTCAAAAAGATTTTAATGTACTTTAAAACAAAAAAAAAGCAGATGAACAATAACCAACTACTCTAACCTCCAGTCCTCCACATTAACATCTACCCAATTTCTCTTTTGTTAATTGAAAGGTAGTGTCAGGGATAACAGATTTTAAAATGTCTAAATGGCATTTTTAGTACTACATTTTAAAATAGTCATAGTTTTCAATACAGTCAATTTTACTTAATAAAAGTATCAGCTCTACCTGTTCATCAGAAAAAAAAGACAATTGCTTAAGTAGTAGTCCTGATTAGCAGATTTACTTTCTGTGGAGGCTTATTGTCTACAATCTATGTTTGGTGTAAGAAAATCCTTTTTCATTTTTATAAATGATTTGTTAGCAAAAACCTTATTTTTTTCTTCCAAATAAAGCTTCTGACCTGTATCATTTTCATTTGTTCAGTAACATAATTGTTGGTAGTTGCTTGAGCTGTTCCTTACTCATAAATTTGGTACATTAGTTGCAATTAAATATATTCCTTCATTTTACTGAAAAGTTCTCTTCTTGAGGTGCCTAATAATTAAGATAAAATTCATTCATTCAGGAGCTGGGGATTTAGCTCAGTGGTTCCGCTGCCTGCCTCGCAAGTGCAAGCACTCATTCATTTAATAAAAGACATTTTAAATATAGTTTCCAGTTGTGTTATTTTAAACACAATATAACACAGCCCTTATTTTGAAGGAGATGAAAAAATCATTGCTTGGAAAAACAATTAGGGATAAATCCCACAGGAATGAATGAAGGTTTTGAGGCCCTGTGAGCTATGAAGTGGGGTTTAAAGGGTGAATAAAAGTTTACCTAGCTGAAAAGAAACATCATGATTTTTGTGAAATATTATTTATGTAAGCATTAGAATTTGCTTAACATGTAGAAAGAAGCAAAGTGTGAATTTTAACTCTAAGTTGGTAGGTAATTATACAACTCTGTTTGTTTGGCTTCACAGGAGCAGGGGTAATATACTGTGTTAGTTTGGTCAGAGAAGAATCCCTTCCAATGATGTAAGAGATTTACTAGAAGTTAGATCTAATTCAATTGCTGGTGCTGGTTACATAATCTATGGAAGTCTTTGTCATTGTGCTGTGGCTCAGTTGACGTGAGCAGAGCCAGAAATAAGCAAATGAGGATGGGGAGCACCCACAAAGGCAGCATAAAGGGGCATCTGTCATCAGAATCTGCAGACATCTCTTACTACCCCTAAGCAGCTTTGATGATGTGAGGAAATCTGCAAAATAGCTTTGGATGATTCCATGGAGCTAGACGCACAGGAATCTGGTTTAGAATTTGGAAAAGCTGAATGAAGATTGTTTTTCCTAGAGGAACTGTGGGTATAGCTGCTGCCCTCTGCAAGGTGAGCCAGGGCTCTGTAATGTGTGTGCATGTCCACTAAACTCTGTGTAGAGGGTTTTTGACAGTCCCATAGGCAACTCTGTCAACCCTGTCAAAGACTTCTAATGCTCCTTTGCAATCCAGTCACGATCTTTATCTTCCTTCTGATTTCTTTTACCATAGTTTTGTCTGTTCTTAAAACTCATAAAGCCATAATTAAGTAGGCTTTTATCTGGAATTTTTCTCATCGTAATTTTTTTGGAATTGATCATGATTGACTATTAGAAATGTTCTTATTTTTATTGGATGGAGCATGAGAGCAGCATCTTTGCTTTTAGGCTAACTTTTATTGTCTGGACAAAAACATTCACTCAGATTGCTTTTGTAAAGCGTGAGGCCAGTGTGTTATCTATTCTTAGGAGCTGCCACTTCAGAGATGATTTTTTATCACTGCTTCACTTTGAGCATGGAGTCTTCATTCCTGCAAGACCCAAAACACTAAATTCTCAGTTAGATTTAAATGTAATCCCTAAGCCGAGTCTTCCTAGCAAAGCTATGTTTCATCTCTGCTTCCAAATTTCTTTTTCCTAACCTTTCTGTCATTAACATGTATTAACATTTTAAAACTCTTTTTATAAACTTCGATAGCATGAGGTCTGTCTCCCAATAAACCTTAATTTTTTTTCCAGCTTTAATTGAGTTTATTAGTACATTTTAGGGATACAGTATAGTTACATTCATTGTTGGGAATTTGTACCTCTACATGACAGGTCTTGGTTCTCATTTTTCCCCTTGTCCCTGCCCTACCTTCACCCCCTCCTCCCCTCCCCATCTACAAACACTTTATTTCCATCTTTTCATTATCTCACATTTTTTTCTTTTCACTTATTACCCTTCGCTTACCCATCCTACCTTCCCTACACCTTTACAGAAGATCCTAATAAGATGACTGACATTTAGAAATGGGAAGAAAGGACATAAACCTTAATTTTATTAAATATTTTGCTACAGAATAATAAAAGTCTGGATGTATTAAATTCACCATAGAAACTGTGTGTGTGTGTGTGTGTGTGTGTGTGTAGGGGAAGAGAGAGAATATGAATCTGTTTTTATGAATTGGCTTAGGAAATTTTGGAGGCTAAGTCCAAAATTTGTAAGGGGAGTCAACAGACTAGAGGTCTAGAAAAGAGCCCTTAGTGCAGTTCAGGGGAGAAGGCCATCTGCTGGAGAGTTCCTCCTTGAGTAATATTTTATTTTTTTCAGTCTTTTGTCTGATTATGTTATACAATCTGCTTTATCCAGTCTACAAATGTTAATCTCATTCCCTAAACACTCTCACAGACACACTCAGAATAATGTTTGACCACATATCTGAGCTCCATAGTAGAACATAAAATTAGCAAGCTATTATACTGGCTTTCTAACCTGTAGTGTTTGTGATCTTGCCCCATAATACCTGTCAACTAAACTAGATCTCCATTTTAGATTGTGCTTAATCCCACATATGGTACCAAAGTCAGTATTAGTTATTTTACTTCTAATATAATTGGGAAAATGAGACTCAAAATAATAGTGACTTAAATAAATGAAAAGAATAGCTAAGCTTCCCAAGGTTGTCCTGGCAATCAAAAGATTGTGGGACTACAGTCGTCAGAGTCACAGTCCACGTAGTGCTAATCCAGATTGCAACAAGTAGGAAGGAGTGAAAAAGTATGTCTTATGTTACTTCCACTTACATCTGGCTTTTTCTATGTCCAGTTAAAAATCCCATTCCTAGAGAAAGAGGAACAGATACTGAATAATTATAAATGTCTGCCTCAAAGTGTGATAAAACCCATTAATAAGAGAGCCAATTGAAAGATTTTAAAATAAAATAGATATGTGGTTAGATTTAAAAGATACTGTCAATAGATAATTAGTAGAATTTGGTGATTGATTGGCTTTGGAGTTGGAAGAAATAGAAGGTGGTTAAGACTAATTTGTTAAGAGCAGAAACTGTCAAGCCACCTTGCTTGGATCTGAACCCTAGTTTGGATACCTCAGTGACCCTGAACCATTTGCTTTCTTGCCTTAGTTTTCTCGTCTGCACAGTGAGAATAAAGATTTATGTTTCCAGATTAATTGAACAATGGAATGAAATAACATATGTAAAATGCCAGATTTTAGGAAAAAAAGGTGTAAAACAATGATAAAGTTGTAAGTTATACTGATATGTGAAGATATATGAAGATAAAATACTTCAGTAAGGAGGCTAAATGTATATGAAAAAGAGCAGTGTTAGAAAGCCAAAGTGAGAAAAATCTTTCAAGAAATGTATGAATGGCTGAATCAAGTAATATGGTCAGATGAAGATGAGTAATAGGTTTACACTGGATAATAAGTACATATTTTCTCATAATAATTTATCTGTCTTTTATAATTATGAAAATAATATGGCTGAATCCTAAATTATTTGGACTAATATAATTATTATGAATAGGTGCCCAATTATTTCAGATTATTTAGAATTTTATTGAAGGACTACTTTTTAGTTTCTAACTGCTGAGTCTAAGTTGTTAACAGTCTTCAAAATTATCATTTAAATGTTAGTAGAGGCACACGTTATTTCTCAGCATAAGGCATTTATTTTTATCCACATATCATTAAATGCTATGCAGCAGCCCTTTTAGGTGGGTATTTTATGTTGTATAAAATAACAGGTAGGCAAGAGTCTCAGGTTATTGCTTCAGACCTATTCTTACTTTTATCTTGAGTACCTAAAGGTATATAATTAGTCTTTACCTTCAGTGAGTATTTGGAGCAGTGGGGATGACAAAGGGTGCATATGTGGTATCCTAGGTCTTATTGCCCCAGATTCCATACTTATTTTAGCATCTGCAATGCTTGCTTCAGGGTAAATAGCAGTGGTAAGGTTTGTAATCCTTTTTCTGGTATGAGATTGGATGGCTGCATTAATTTCCCTGTAACTTTGGGCAAGTCAGTTTGTGATCCTCGGCTTGATAAATTGGGTCAGGCTTACCTTGTACACTCACCTCATAAGGTTTTGTTGAGACTCTGTGTGAAGTGTTTTTTAAGCACTAAACACAAAGTATTATTAATAATTAGGCTGCTCGTATGTCCTTCCCTTAGATAACATAGGAATTAGCATTTCTTTATGGAAGAATATGGTGTCTGACCATTGTCATCTGAAGGGAGGCTCTCACCTTGTAAATTTAGTTTAACTGTCATTTGGGCAGTGAGTAATGAAGACTGCCTGTACTTTTCATAGATTTTTCACATTGTTAATTGTAACACTATTTTGCCTTGTGAAGTATAAGTTCAGGTAGGCTTGTAATGTAACCCTATTTAGGACCTCTAAAATAATAATTGAATATTAAATGGTTAAAATGTACCAACTACAGGTTTGAGCTCCTGTTTTTTTAAATATTTAAAATTATTACACTCTTACTTGATTTGAAAAAAGCACAGTGCTAGAGTTTTTAAAATGAGAAATTTTTCTAGTATTGTGGCATTCAAAGAATCTTCAAGCCTGTTTCACTTGATTGCTTCCCTCTGCCCATATTTGCCTCCTTACAGTTACCCTTACTGTATGTTACCCTTACAGTGTATGTTACCCTTACAGTGATACAAGGGCATGAATAAAGATGACGAAAAAATATATTAGTCATAATATTTTTAGTTATAATTTTAATTTTTCAAGTATAGAGACATCTATGCTTTCTTTACTTCAGCACCAGAAATTATATTCTACAAGAGGACTATAACTTCAAACATGTTACAAGGATGACATAAATATAGTTGTTTATCTCCTGATGATAAATCTTGAGGAATTAATGAAAGGAGAAAAAGTTACTCTATGCTTTGGTCAAAAGGTGGCAGTGTTGCTGTACCAGTTGCTTTTTTTATATTTTGAGCTCAGTCCTTTTTGAATGCAGAAAACTTTAGTGATCTAATTAACACTGACCCTCCTAACAGAATGCCAGATATTCTAATCAAGCATCCGAAGAATAGAACAGAAAAGGGGAATTTATATTTTTAAAAATGTTTGAGGGGTCTTCACAGCTATTTATAAGAATAACATTCTCTGAAAGTCAGAGATTTGCCATCAGAAAAATAGGGCATCCTATATTACATTTTAAATATTAGTTAAGTCTTGAATTACCTTCTCTTTGCAACTTTGATACTCATTAGAAGACATTTAATTTGTTTTGTTTTAGCTTGTCAAGGACACTGAATTTAAGCTGTCATTAAAGTATATTTTCCTTGGAAGTACTAAATTCAGGTGATCATTTTCATTTTCCTTCTACACTATAGTTTACTTGTTAAGAGTTGCAAACATATGTGGACTGTTCTGGAAGTATCAAAGAAGTGGTCTGTCTTTTGTGCTGAGAAAGCAACATTCTCGCCTTGTTTCAAAGCTAGGATCTAAATAGCTCTTGAAAGTTGGTTCTCTGCTTTTTTTAAAGCATATCTTTCAAGGATAAGAAACTGCAGTGAAAAAGGAAAACATTTAATTTTTGGAAAGGCAAAATGAATGCCTTGAAAATAGAATCTATTATTGATGTATGAAGTATTTTTTAAAGAAATACGCAATTCAAAACACTATTTGAAGTCGAGGGGAAAGGAACCATTGGTATATTAAGAGAAGACAACACAATTCAGTTTTTCTTTTTATGTTATGGTGAACTTTGGCATGTAGACTGCATATAAGTAAATTTAACTATGTGATGGTGTGTGTGTGTGTGTGTGTGTGTGTGTGTGTGTGTGTGTAGTAGCTATCCAACCAACGGTCTCTTGTATACTAGGTAGATACTCTACAACTAAGCCATACCCCTTCAGCCCCTTTTGATACTTTTAAAAGTTATGATATTCTGTATAACTTTGCAGTGAAATTAACTTGATCCTAAAGCCCAGAATCTTACTCAAAGCCTTTGAGGCCAGGTGTCTTTCAGAATTCAGATTTTGAGGGGAGAGTATAAAGGCAATACAGTATATATCATATTCAGTATATAAAATAACTCCTTTCCCTGAGTAGGGTCTAGAGCAAGATTCTAGAATCAGGTGTGTCAGTTCTTTTTTAGCAAACCACATGAATAGCATACTACACTGGGTGTATCAGTGAGCTTTTTGTTGCTGGGACCAGATACTTTATACAGTTTAAAAGAGGAAATGATTTATTTGGCTCACAATTTTAGAGCTTTTGGTTCATGGTAGGCTGACTCCAGCTCAGAAAGATAATGGCAGAATGATCTGATGGAGGAAAGCTGCTTAGTTAATTATGGCTTGGAAGCAGAGCAAAGAAACACTGCCAGTGAGGAAAGGGTCCGGGGCCCTATACAATACCAAGGTCACACCTCTATGACACACCCAGAATTGTTTTACTAATCTAAGGAAAGAGTTGCAATCCAGTAAGTCTTGACCATAAATAACTTTATGTCCATTTAGGGTGGATTTTGAGGCTTAATGAATCTGCCACAAACTTCAAACAAACAAAAAAGTATAGATTTCAATGTTTTTTGGATATCACAGGGAAATATAAGAAATAGACAATCTGAAGTACCTTTCAAGTATACTATGAATAACTAAAAGTCTATTGAGGATTTTTCTGAATCTAAATTGGGAAGATTTAACATTATTTCATATTTTTCTTCTAAGAATATGGTTTGTTTTGAGCAGCTTTATTAATTAGATAAAGCACAAAATTCAAATTTGTTCAAGGACAAAATTCATCTCAATCTATTCCATAATACCCTGCAAGCAACTAGAGATGTGGGGAAAGTTCTGATAGTCCATGTCTATCACAAAACAACAGGATACATAGAATACATTGTTTAGCTATAATAATAGTACTTCGATAAAAGCATTTCCCACTGTATTTTAATCAGTATCACCTTTGCTAACTACAGCAGTGTTGTAAGCCATAGTGTTATTCCATATTTCAAGTAATATTTAACCTCACACTTAAGTGGGAGGCTTCTGAAGAGACTAAATATGTTTCAAGGATATGATAGAGGGATTATATTCTATGGCAGTCTTGTTTCTTTTAGAAGTGCTTCTCCAGCGTTTGTATGATATTTGGAAATTGTGTATTGAATAAAATATATAACCCAAAATTATGTTCATTAGTTCTCATCTGGATTTTAGAAATGTTCATATGTAATAAAAGTTTAAAGTGTTAGGTTAGAAGTCTACCTAATCTGATCACGTACTGTCACAACTTGGTGTACTAGACTGCTTTTGTCCAGTTTCCTACTCCATGCATTTTTCACAAGAGACTTTTTTCCTATACTCATTGCTTGTTTCT
The DNA here is from genome assembly GCF_012274545.1 of Fukomys damarensis. Classification (NCBI taxonomy): domain Eukaryota; kingdom Metazoa; phylum Chordata; class Mammalia; order Rodentia; family Bathyergidae; genus Fukomys; species Fukomys damarensis. Next base: position 39,516,340 of record NW_022900936.1, read on the forward strand.
TATTCTTATGTGAAAGACAACTCATTAGAGTCACTTGTCTCATAACTCACTACAATTTTCAGCCACAACAGTTTGTTTGGTACTCATAGTTTTTGGTATGTGTTATGCCTTCTGAAACCAATTAATGAATACAGAGGTACCGCTGTAGTACTTTTACTTCTGCTGTAGTTAGGACATTTTCTAAAGTATGCTTAGAAAGCTTAGTTACTTTGCTGCTATTCATTATCATCGGTCTTAATACAACTTGGTTTGTAGTAATTTATGCAATGGGGTTAATGGTTATAGCATAGGTGAATAATATAAATTTTCTCAGGATCTTGTTTGGTCATAAAGTATACAGACATTGAAAAGCCAAGGGGCCACTGCTCATTTGGAGAAAGCTAGCAGAGGATACCATTATACCCAAGTGGACATTGCTTAGTTTGCTCTCTTATTTAAAAAAGAAAAAGAATAACTGCATAGCAAAGAAAATTATAAATGATAGAGAAACCTTTTGTCTTCTACCAAATCCAAAATATAGCTAATCTTTTCTTCTCTTTTGCTACCTTTTCTTTTTTATGTAGACAATAGTATTACTTTGCCAGAATTTATTATTGAAATCTAACTTTGTTCTTTTTTTTTCTTTCAAAAGCTTCTCAGTGAGTTTGTAAGATCTACTAAGAAATATCTTTTCTGTTCTGATTGACTAATTTTTCTCACTATTTAATTACATAACCCACTAACTGTGCTAAAATAATCTTTTATGACCTGGATGAAACCCATGATATTAACATATTATTTTTATTTATTTATTTATTTATTTTTGGTACCGGGGATTGAACTCGGGTCCTTGTGCTTGCAAGGCAGGCCACCGAACCGCTGAGCTAAATCCCCAGCCCAACATATTATTTTTTTAAAAATTGTTTCAAAATATGTGTGAATTGCTATGGAAGCATTGTAAACACGTCTTAGTGGACAAGGTATTGCAAATTTAGGTACTTATATTTTAGGAGTATATTAATTTTCACTTGATCTATATTATAAAACACATTTTTTTAAATTTGTAATGGAAACCAATACCAGAAATACTAGTTTTTAAATCATTGAGCTGGTTATTGGTGAATACTCTAGCATTAATAAATTGGCTATCCATTACCACTTTCTTGGCCTTTTGGCTAAGGTCAAGTGCAGAAGTGAAGAAACTCTAATTTGTACTATGTTGATGAATTATAATTATAGTTTTATACTTTATACAAAACTAATGGTGGAGCTCAATGTATACTCAATTCATTAAAAATGTTCTCTATTGCATAATTCTTAGTATAAAAAATATCTTAGCTATGAACCCTGGGAGTGAGTGTTTTTTCAGATTGCTTGCCTTTCTTATCTTTTTTTGGTACTGGGGATCAAACTCAGGATCTTGGGATTGCCAGGCTGGTGGCGGCACCACTGAGCCAAATCTCTGGCTCTTAATCTTTGAATACAGACTTATGGTACTTTTGAAATCTGTAAGTACTAGGAACAAAAAGATAGAAATGATTTTAAACATCTGACTAGAGTAAGCAGCAACAACCATTTGACAAGAATCACTAACACTTTGCCATAGGGTTTTGAGATTTTAAAAAAAAGTGTTGTTGTTGTTTTTTTTTCCTTTTCATTAGAGTTTCTTCCCTTTTGGACTAGAGAAAAAACAATCCAAAAATTTATTTGGAATCAGAAGAGACCTAGAATAGCAAATGCAATTCTAGGAAATGGCATGGCAGGGAATATCACAATCCCCAATTTGAAACTATACTACAAAGCCACTGTGATAAAAATAACATGGTACTGGCAAAGAAACAGACCTGAAGATCAGTGGAATAGATTAGAAGATACAGAAACATCTCCTGACATACTCAACTACATAATCTTTGGCAAAGGAGCCAAACACCCTCTCTGGAGGAAAGATAGCCTATTTAACAAATGGTGTTGGAAAAACTGAATTTCAAATTGTAAAAGATTAAAACTAGACCTGTATCTTGCACCATGCACTAAACTAAAACCGAAGTGGATTAAAGATACAAATATTAAAACAGAAACACTAAACTTGCTGTAAAAATTAGTGAGAAAAATTAGATAAGTTAGGTAGAACTCTCAAAGATATTGGCATAGGAAAAGAACTTATGGATGAATCCTCAGTAGCATGAGAACTAGCACAGAGTCAACAATTGGGATCTCATCTTTTTAAAAAGCATCTGCACTGCCAGAGAAATCACAAGCCGGGCTAAGAGACAATCCACAATGTGGTAAAAAAATTTTTACCAGCTGTTCTTCAGACAAAGGAATACTATCTAGAATATATAAAGAACTAAAAAAAAAAAAAAATCAGGTCCCCTAAATATAAAGACCCAATTCAAAAATGAGCATCTGAAATGAACAGACATTTCTCAGACAAAGAAGTAAAAGCAGCAAATAATCATATGAAAAAATGCTCTGCATTACTGGTCATTTGAGAGATGCAATGAAAACAACACTGAGATTCCATCTCACGCCAGTAAGAATGGCTGCTATCAAGAAATCAACCAATAATGAATGCTGGCAGGGTTATGGGGAGATAGGAACCCTTTTTCATGATTTGTGGGAGTACAAACTGGTGCAACCACTGCGGAAATCAATATGGCGATACCTTAAACAACCACTATTAAAAGTCCCATTTGACTCAGCTATTCCTCTGCAGGGTATCTTCCCAAAAGAATTAAAAGAATCATAGCGATATATGTTCATCCATGTTTATAGCAGCACAGTTTGTAAATAGCTAAAAGTTGGAAACAGCCCATTTTCGCATCAACTGGAAACTGGATAAAGAAGATGTGTTTTTTAAAAAAATGAAATGGAATACTAGTCAGCCATAAATAATGAGAAACTAGAGAGATTTATAGCTAAGCGGATGCACATTGTGCCATACTCTTTAGTGAAATAAATTTTAGCAAAATCAACATATGCCTTAATTGTAAAAAAAAAGCAACAGATAGCCAACACAGGTGTGTGTTTCCTATTGCTGTAACAAATTGTGACACACTTTATAAAGCTTAACAAAAGCTTATTACCTTTATACTTCTGGAAGTTAGAAGTTTAAACTTTATTTTATGAAATTAAAATCTTGCAGACTGTGTTTCTCCTGGAAGTTCTAGGGCAGTGGTGGAGAACCTATGGCATGCATGCCATAGCCAAATGTTTGTTACCATTGAAAGCTCTAAAAGGTTTGCCATCACTGTTCTAGGAGAAAAATCCTATACACACACACACACACACACACACACACACACACACACCCAATATATCTTTCTCTAGCCTTCAGAAGCAGCCCCACAAACCACAATCCTTGGCTATTTTTCTTCAACTAGCAGTCCTACTGTTCCAACTTTAATTTCTGTAATCACTTCTCCTGTTCTTATTCTCTTGCCTCTTTTTTATTTTTAAGGACCTTTGTGATTACATCAGTTTCACCCAAATAATGCAGGATAATCTCCACATCTCCAGATCTTTAATTTAGTCACATCAGCAAATACCCTTTTGCCTTGTAATATGACATGCTTATAGGTTCTGGGGATTAGGATGTAGACATGATTATTTTTACCATGGGATGTTACCTTGCTAACAGGCACATCTTTACTATCTAGATATCAACCTTATTTGTTTCTAGGGCATATTTAGATGATAATGAGAAGTGAGATGATACATTTAAAAATTTTTTGAGACTCTTTTAGGACCTACCCAACATTCCTCCCATGTACCTCTCAGTGCCTTACAATGATACTTTTATTTTCATGTTGTAACATTGATAATATTCTGAGATTTTTTTTTTTTTCCCCCAGTAGCAGGGATTGAATTCTGGTCCTTGTGCTTGCAAGGCAAGTCAATGAACCGCTGAGCTAAATCTTTTTGTTTCTTTTTTTTTTTTTGTATTCTGAGATTTTATAATCAGTTCTGAAACATTACTAATTTATTAGTCTATGGAATGATGCTGAATTTAACAAACACTGACAGGTAAGTAAGCCTTCAGTCATAGGCACCCCCAACATATTTAAGAAAAAAATGAATGCATGGGAAATTCTGGATACCATTAAACTTAGTTATCTAGACTCTTTCAAGAGAAGTTAACCTTTAACAATCAAAATTACAAAAAAAAAAAAAAAGTACTGACCTTCATGGGAAAGTTCTGATTTTTGTCCCGCTGTTAAAGCTCACCCTTCAATTTATATTGTCAGATAAATTGCACAGGGAAAAAATAAAAATATAAATGAACTTTTAATTACAGAGCACTTTTCCGTACCAGTCTTCCTTCTCAGAAGCAACTACAGTGGTATCTTGGTTCACAACTTAATTCCTCCTATGATTTAGAAAAAGATGAATACCTGTATATTTGTGTGGGAAAGATTGCTGCCATTGTGTTTGTTGCCTGATGTAGAATTTGCAAAGAAAAACAAAATTCTGCAAAACACTTCTGTTTGTGAACCAGATTATTTGCAAACAAAAAGCATTTCTGAACCAAGGTACCACTGAACTTTTAATTACAGTACTTCTGTTCTTCATTTATTCTACATGTCACTCCCAAATAATTCAATAACATGTTTATCAACAATAGTATCTACTGACCAATTGCTAGAAATCTGAGTCATACCATCCTATACCCTATATTCTAAGACCATTAGCCATATCTACCTCTCCCAGCTCTGTAAACTTAGTAAAGTACCCTCAGACTTAAATTTCCTGCTGTTTTAGTGCTGGAAAGTTTCTCTTAAATATGTATCGACCTTTCTTTTCTATTATTTTTCTTACTGAGTTTATTGGTACTTTTTATGTATACAGTGCAGTTACATTTATCATTGGGATCTTGTACCTTTATATGACAGGTCTTGGTTCTCATTTTCCCCCATACCCCTGCCCTCTCTTCACCCTCTTCCACCTTCCCTATTTACAAAAACTTTGTTTCCATTTTTTCATTTTCTCATATTTTTTCTTTTCCCTTATTTCCTTTTCCCTACCCTTCCTCCTTAGGTTTTCACACTAGAGAAACTACTCAGCCAAAAAGAATGAGAAATTAGAGTCATTCATAGGAAAATGGATGCATATTGAGGTCATGCTCTTAAGTGAAATAGATAATTCACACATATGTAAATACCAAATAGTTTCATTTCTTTTTTAAAGTAATCAGAATATATCTTAATTTCTGTTTGTAAAATGAAATTATTTCATGCCCATCCTGCCTCATATTCCTCCCTCCCTTCAACTTCTCAGTACTTCACAATGATATTTTATGTTCATGTTGTCAATCTTGATAGTATTCATTCTGAGATTTTATCTCTTCTAAAACATTATTAACATCACTCTATGAAATTATACTGAATATTACAGATCATTAAATGGTATATGCTGTCAATTTTGTAAATACTGTTTACTATAGAATGGAGAAATGTGTTAGAATTAAATGTCCTCTGTTGTTCAGTGTTGTGATTGGAGCACCAGTGAAAGAATTTTTGTAGAACCAAATTAGATAGGAAAAGCAATCCTCCCAATTATATGTACCAGATCTTTGCATTTACCCAATCTTAACAATTTTATATTTTTAGTCATTTCCTTCTATCCCTCTCCCTTCCTTACAAGTATCTCTCTCTCCTTAGAGTCAGGAACAGTTTGCCTCCTGTTAGTTCTGAGACTTAACTATTCCTGTCTCTAGGTTTCATCTACTCTTTCCTGAATCACACCTTTCTCTTGTTTTATCACCCCCTTTTTCTAGAGGTATAGTTCCTTTTTTTGTTGTTGTTTTGTTTATTTGTTTGTTTGGTTTTTTGAGTCAGGTCTCATTATGTTTTTGAGACTGACCTGGAACTCACTGTGTAGCCCAGGCTGGTCTCGAATTTAACAGCGATCCTCCTGCCTCAGACTCCCAAGTGCTGGGATTACAGGTGTGTGCCACCACACCCGGCTCTAGTGTACAATTCCTGAGTCACCAGATATCTGCAAGTTTCTGTGGTCCTTTTATATATTTATTTGACGAGTTAGTTGTAAATATAATTCATTTTTTAATCAGTAGTTAGTATATATGATTCCCCTGCCATACTGATTCCTAGACTCTTAAATGACCCATTTTAGTGGTGACTTCATTTTACCTTCTGGGGATATTTAATATCTTCTCTTTATTCCTGGAGTTTTAAAATTTAACATTGACATGTCTAAGCACGGCTGTTGATCATTCATTATGAAGTCAGTCAAAGTTGTGGTATTCTGCAATACCCTCCACACCTGCTTCTCCTCCTTAAACTCATAATGCCATTCCCTGGCTCATTTGCCCAGCTACACTGGCTTCTTCTTTCCTTGCCTATGCTTTATAGTCTTTTCACTGACCATTCCTTTGGCATAGAATGCTCTTTCATCAGATATCTAATTGCCTCTGTCCCTTACTTCAGTCAGGTTTTGTTCAAATGTCATTTTCTGAAATGACATTCTATACTTTTTAATTTAAAATTGCAATCCCCCATTATCCAAGTACTTCTAATCCTTTTATCCTTGTTTTAATTTTATAGTCCCTACCACAGAAATAGCATACTAAATAAAAATATGTATGAACATATAAACATATGTGTGCCTATTAGTGTTCTTGTATATTTCTGAATAAATGTGTATGTTTTGTATTAGTTTGCAATAGCAGCCACAATGAGGTACTATAGACTACATGGCTTAAACAGTAGTTTATTTTCTGACAGTACTACAGGCTAGACATTTGTGGTAAAGACGTTAGCAAACTTATTTTCTTTCAAAGACTCTATCTTCATGGTTTTAGATTGCTTCTTTTCTTTGAGTCTTTACAGGGTGCTTCCTCTGAAACTCTTGTGTCCAAATTTCTTCTTATAAGAATACCCCCATATTTGATTAATATCTCATCCTAGAGACTTATTTTTATTTAATTATCTCTACACAGACCTTATCTCCAAATATAATTACATTCTGAGGTAGTGGGTATTTAAACTTCAACATATGAATTTGGGGATAGGGTACAATTCATCCCTTGACATACTTATTTTTACATTTTGTCTTCCTCCTAAAATGTAATCTTCATGAAGGTGAGGAGGTTTTGTTGTTGGTGTTCATGGTGTTCTTTTTATTCTCTTCTATTCACTGATATATATCCAACACCAAAACAACAGATACTTAGTAAATAAATGCATATGTTAGCCTTTTAATGAGTTCTTTCGATCTGAAGAGTCATATTCTTTCTCATTATTCTCTTAACTAATATAGGTCCTTATTTTCCATATTCTCTGTATTATCTGTTTACTTTTGTTAATTGAATTTTGGACCCATTGATTGATCCTCCATCTCTTATTTTCAGTCAGTCTCTTGTTCTACTTTCTTGGGGTATATCTTTTTAATTTTTCAAACACTTCCATAGAGTATTTTTATTTTGGTGAACATATATTAAATTTCTAAGAATACTTTAAATCTTTTTTCTCATGTCATTCTGTGTTTCATAAGTGTTGTATATTTGCAGACCTTTCTGCAGCTATTGAATCTTATTTCTCATTCCCTGAAATTTTTGTTTAATTTAACATAATTTTTTGTTGTTTATTATTTTATTTTTGTTGTTTCTCTTACAAATTGCTTAAGTATTTCTTATACTTAAGTATTTGGTAGTCCTTGAATATACATTTTTATTTTTTAATGAGTCAATAAAAGTACTAGAGATTTATTTTAAAGGTGGGATTTGTTTTCCTGATGGCTTTACATCATAACGACTTGGCTGTAACTCTAGAGGCCCCCTTCAATGTAGAATTCAGAAGTCTTGTGTTTTGGGGCCAAAACACAGTGGCTTCCTTAGATCACCCTAATAATTTTTTTAGTTAAAAGCTGTTATGATTTGAAGCTAAAATATACCCCAGTGAGCCGGGGATTTAGTTAGGTGGTTCTGCCACCTGTCTCACAAGCTCAAGGTCCTGAGTTTGATCCCTGGTAACAAAAATAAATAAATAAAATAAAATAAAATAAATCCCAGAAACCAGCTGATGGCCTTTTGGGAAGTGATTGGATTATAAAGGAGTTAACCTCATTAATAGACTAACCTGTTATTGAGTTTATAGCTAAATGGCTATTAGGAGGTGAGACCTACTTGAAGAAAGTGAATGATCTTGGGAACATGATGGATGGATAGCTTCATTTGGTTCTTTCATGATTTCTCTCTTTCCATTTTCCATGAGGTAAACAGCATGCCTCCATCACACTTACATCACATTGTTTATCCCACCAAGGGCCTAAAGGAAATGAAACAAGCTGACTGAAACCTCTACAACCTGAGCAGAAATGTATTTTCCTCTTTTTTTTTTCCTCATTGAGTTTATTGGTACATTTTATGTATACAATACAGTTACATTCATTATTGGGATCTTGTACCTTTACATGACAGGTCTGGTTCTCATTTTTGCCCTTGTCCCTGCCCTCCCTTCACTCCTCCTCCCTCCCCTTTACAAACACTTCATTTCCATTTCTTTATTTTCTCATGTTTTTTTCTTTTCCCTTATTAACTTTCCCCTGCCCTTTCCACTTTCCCTACACCTTTATACCTCAAAAGAGCTGGGGTTAGATGTTCCATTTGACCCAACCATCCCTCTGCTGGGTATCTTTCCAAAAGAATTAAAAGAATCGTATCATAGAGATATATGTGCACCTATGTTTATAGCGGCACAGTTTGTAATAGCTAAAACTTGGAAATAGCCCATTTGCCCATCAGTTGGAAACTGGATAAAGAAGTTGTGGTTTTTCTATAAAATGGAATATTAACCATAAAGAATGAGAAATTAGATTCATTCATAGGAAAATGGATACGTATTGAGGATATACTCTTAAGTGAAATAGCTCACGCATGTGTAAATGCCGAATAGTTTCTCTGATGTGAATAAACTATAATAGTACATAATATACTAATGACATATTGGACAATGATAAATATATTTTCCTCATTTAAGTTAATTTACTAAGTATTTTGTCATAGCAACAGAAAGATGACTAAACAAAAAACTTCCAGTTTTTTACTTATCTGACCAACTTGCAATATATGGAGTATGGAATCAGTAAATTCTTATGATCACTTTCAGTTAATATCTTTGTTTTCACTTTTATTCCCATAAATTTAAAGACAAACTTAATTTAACATGCTCTAACCTCTTTCCCCTACCCTTTAAATGACCAGTAATCACACTCTATGTCATTTCTTTTTTTTTTTTTCCTCATTGAGTTTATTGGTACATTTTAGGTATACAGTACAGTTACATTCATCATTGGAATCTTGTACTTTTACATGATAGGTCTTGGTTCTCATTTTTTCCCCTTGTTCCTGCCCTCCCTTCAAACTCTCCTCCCTTCCCTATTTACAAAAACTGTTTCCATTTTTTTCATTTTCTCATTTTTTTTCTTTTCCCTTACTTCCTATCTCCTACCCTCCCAATTCCGCTACACCTTTAGTTCTTTTCTTCCTATTTCACAGTGTCAATTATACCATTAGGATCTTATGTACCATTATATTTTCACACCAGATAAATTATTTGGTATTTATATATGTGTGACTTATTTATTTCACTTAGCAGTATATCCACAATATATATCCATTTTCCTATGAATGAATCTAATTTCTTATTCTTTATGGCTGAGTAGTATTTTATAGAAAAAGCACATCTTCTTTATCCAGTTTCTTTTAATTTTTTTGGAAAGATACCCAGCAGAGGGATGGCTGGGTCAAATGTAACCTCTAGTCCCAGCTCTTTGAGGTATCTCCATATTGATTTACATAGTGGTTGCACCAGTCTGAACTCCCACCAACAATGGAGAAAGGTTCCTTTCTCCCCAAAACCCTGCCAACATTTGTTGTTGTCTGATTTCTTGATAGCAGCCATTCTTTGTGTTGTGAGATGGAATCTGAGTGTTATTTTCATCTGCATTTCTTGAATGACTAGTAATGTGGAACATTTTTTCATATATTTACTTGCTGCTTTTACTTCTTTGAGAAATGTCTGTTCATTTCAGAGGCCCATTTTTGAATTGGGTCTTTATATTTGGGGGGACTGGTTTATTTGAATTCTTTATTCTAGATAATAGTCTTTTTCTGAGGAGCAGCTGGTAAAAATTTTTTCCGCATTGTAGGTTGTCTTTTACTTGTGTTGATGGTTTCTTTTGCAGTATAGAAGCTTTTTAATAATATGAGATCCCAGTTGTTGATTCTTTCTGCTAGTTCCTGTGCTGAGGATTTGTTCATAAAGTCTTTTCCTATGCCAGTGTTTTCAAGAGTTCTGCCTAACTTATCTTATAGCAATTTTAGTTACTCTTTTTTGATATTTAGATCTTTAATCCATTTGGAATTTAGTGCATGGTGAAAGATAAGGGTCCAGCTTTAATCTGTGGCAGGTTGAGATCCAGTTTTTCCAACACCATTTATTAAAGAGGGTATCTTTCCTCCAGTGAGGATGGTCAAAGATGAGGTAGCTGAGTACATCTGGAGTTGTTTCTGTATCTTCCAGTCTATTCCACTGATCCTCAGGTCTGTTTCTTTGCCAGTACCATGCTGTTTTTTTCACAGTGGCTTTGTAGTATAGTTTCAAATTGGGAACTGTTATACCTGCTGCTATGCCTCTGTTGGCTAGGATGGCTTTTGCTATTCTAGGTCTCTTCTGATTCCAAATGAATTTTTGAATTATTTTCTCTAGTTCTGTGAAATATAGTGTTGGAATTTCAATAGGCATTGTATTGAATCTGTATAGCAGTTTTGGTAGTATAGCCATTTTCACTATGTTGATTCTTTCTACCCAGAAGCAGGTGATATATTTCCATTTTCTTTTCTTTGATCTCTTTTTTCAGAGTTCTGTAGTTTTCAGTATAGAGGTTTTTTGCTTCTTTCATTAGATTGATTCCTAGATGCTTCATTTTTTAGGATACTATTGTGAAAGGAATTGTTTCCCTAATTTCTCTGTCAGTGAGTCTGTTATTTGTATACAAGAAGGCTATTGATTTTTGAGTGTTGACCTTTTATCCAGGTACTCTGCTAAAAGTGTCATTTAAGCCTAGAAGTCTTTTGGTGAAATTTTTTGGGTCTTCAATGTAGAGTGTCATATCACAGCAAATAATAACAGTTTAACTTCTTCCTTGCCAATCTTTGTTGCTTTAATTTTTTTCTCTTGTTTAATTGCTGTGGCTAATATTTATAGAAATATATTGAAGAGGAGTGGTGATAGTGGGCATCTTTGTCTTATTCCTGATTTTAACGTGAAGGTTTCAGTTTTTGGCCATTTAATATGATGTTGGCTGTTGGTCTTTCATAGAAAGCCTTTATTAAGTTGAGATATAGACCATCTATTCCAATTTTTTGCAGGGCTTTTATATTGAATGGATGTTGAATTTTATGAAATGTGTTTTCTGCCTCTATCAAGAGGATCACATGGTTTTTGACCTTGCCTCTGTTAACATAGTGTATTACATTTATTGACTTATGTATGATGGACCATCCTTGCATCCCTGCAATAAATCTGATGTGGTCAGGATGTATGATCTTCTTGATGATCCTCTGTATTCTGTTTGCTAGTATCTTATTAATGAATTTTGCATCTGTATTCATTAAGGAGATTGGTCTGTAGTTCTCTTTTTCAGTTGGTTCTTTCCCTAATTTGGGAATCAAAGTGATACTTGCTTCCCAGAATGAATTTGGAAGTATTGCTTCCCTTTCAATTTCAATGAAAAGTTTGAAGAGAAAAGGCAGCCATCCTTCTCTAAATGTCTTGTAAAATTCAGCATTGAATCCATTGGGACCTGGGCTTTCCTTTGTTGGTAAAATTTAAATTACACTTTCAATTACACTGATTGTAATTGGGGTGTTCAAAATTTTTTTATCATCTTTGTTCAACTTTGTAATTCGTAAGTTTATAGAAATTTCTCCATTTCTTCTGTGTTTTCCATTTTATTAGAGTACAGGTTTTCAGAGTAGGTATTGGTGATATTCTGTATTTCTGTCGGATCTGTTGTGACTTCACCTTTTCATTCCTAATTGCATGGATCTGAGCCTTTTCTTTCCTTTTTTCGATAAGGTTAGCTAAGGGTTTATCAATTTTATGTATTTTTTCAAGAAGCCAACTCTTCAATTCATTTATTTTTTTGTATCATTTTCTTAATTTCCATTGCAGTGCCTTCTGCTCTAATCTTTATAATTTTCTGTCTTGTAGGAGCTTTGGGTTTTTCTTGCTCTTGTTTTTCTAGGAGTCTTAAGATTCATAATTAGGTTGTTTATTTGAGCTTGCTCTGTTTTCCTTGTGTCGGCATTCAGTGCTATGAATTTTCCACATAGAACTGCTTTCATTGTGTCCCATAGATTCCTATATGTTGTATTGGTATTATCATTTATTTGTAACAACTGTCTGGTTTCTTCTGTAATTTCCTCTGTGACCCATTGATTGTTCATGAGAGTGTTGTTGAATTTCTATGTGTTTGTGAAGTTCCTACGGTTTCTTATGCTATTGATCTCCAGCTTGATTGCACTATGATCTGATAATATACAGGGGATAAATTTGATTCCTTTGCATTTATTCAAACCTGTTTTATGAGCTAGTATGTGGTATGTCTTGGAGAATGACCCATGTGCAGCTGAAAAGAATGTATATTCCGATTTTGTTGGATGGAACACTATAGATGTCTATTAAGTCCATATGTTCAAAAGCATGGTTCAGTTGTAGTATTTCATTGTTTATTTTTTGCCTAGATGTTCTGTCTATATTTGATAGTGGTGTATTTGGATCCCCCACTACAACTGTATTAGTGTTTATTTGGTTTTTCATGTTACTTAATATTTGTTTTATATAGTTGGGGGCATTAATATTTGGTGCATATATGTTTACGACTGTCATCTCTTCCTCTTGAATTGTTCCCTTTACAAGTATGTAGTGACTTTCTTTGTTTCTCTTAATCAGTTTTCATTTCAAATTTACTTTGTCTGTGAATAACATAGCTACCCCTGCTTTTTTCTGGGTTCCTGTTGTTTGGAGAATTGTTTTCCATCCTTCACTTTCAGTCTACGGGCTTCTTTGTGTGCTAGGTGTGTTTCTTGTGTACAACATATTGTTGAATTATGCTTCTTAATCCATTCTGCCAGTCTATTTCTCTTGATTGGTGAATTGAGGCCATTTAGGTTGATGGTTATAACTGATATGTACTGACTTATTATTGTCATGTTATTGTCCTTTCGTTGACTCTTTTTAATTTTTCCCCCTCTCCTTTTAGTTTCTTGCCTTGCCTTTTTGATTTGCTCTGTTGGGTCTCATGGTGTTGTGACTTTTATTGTCTTATTCTAGGATATTGTTTAGAATTACTTGTAGTGCTGGTTTGGCATTTATGAAGTTTCTCAGTTATTCTGGTGTTCTTTGTCATGGAAGTATCTTATTTCTCCATTCATTGTAAAAGAGAGTTTTGCAGGATACATCAGTCTGGTTTGGAGGTTGTTTTCTTTTAGGACTTGAAATACCTCACTCTAGGCTCTTCTGACCTGAGGGTTTGTGTTGAAAAGTCTGCTGTGATTCTGATGGGCTTTCCTTTACCTGTGATTTGTTTCTTTTCTCTTACTGCTTGTAGTATTTTGTTTTTCTGTTGGGTTTCTGGGATCCTGATTATTATATGTCTAGGTGTAGATTTTTTTTTTTAAATCGTGTCTAGTTTGAATTCTATATGCCTCATTTATCTTTATGCCAAATTTTTTCCCTCTGTGGAGTTTTCTGTCATTAATTGTGTGGAGAGCTTTTTTAAGTCATTTGTATTTTCTCCTGCTACTTCTTGAACTTCTATCAGTCTTATGTTATTCTTCTTTGTATCATCTAGGAGTTGTTGGGTCGATTTCTCATGATCCCTTACTGATTTTACGAGACTTCTCTTTTCATGGTCACTGACTACAATCCTATGTTCTATATCTGAGATTCTCTCTTCACATTCTTTTATCCTGCTGCGAACACTTTCAATAGAGTTTTTAAACTCCTGGATATCTGTTTGAATCTGTTTCATGGATCCCATTTCTTTCCTTTGTTGGGCATTCATTGTTTCCATTTCTTTCTTATTCTGGGCCTTCCTGGCTTATGTCATGGTCCAGATCTCATCTTTTTTTTTTTTTTTTTGATCAGTTTCTGTTCTAGAGTCTCGAATCACGACTTCATTTTGCTCAACATCTCTGTGGTTATCTGGGAAATTATTTCTCTTTTGAATTTTTGTAGATCGGTTTTGTTACTTCCTGTGCTATGAGTTTCAGGTGTCCTGGTGGTTCACTGTCGACTTTCCACCCTCATTTTCCCTACTGTTTGTCATTGCTGAACTAAAAGTCTGTCTTTGTGTCTTGCTTAAGTGTTTTCTCATTTTTATTTTTGTTGTTGGCTTGTCCTTGGTTTAATTCCTAGCTTATTACTTAAATCTTCCTGATATAGTTGCGCTTTAGCTTTTGAATCTCTAATAACTCATAGACATTCTCATTTTCTTTAGATCAGAGAAGATAACTCATTAAATCATTCACAAACCTTTAGCCCAGTTGATACAATCAACAACACAGTAAGATCAAGCACAACTTACAGATTGACTCTTTGTGTTAGTCATTAATATGTCACCTTTACCAAGTGAATTAAAGTAAAATCAAGAAGCAAACCAGAATATGTTTGCAGTTAATAAACTCTTCCATATAGCATCTTTACAATTTAGGATGGGAGCTTAGACAGAGTTAGGACGAGAGGAATAGATAAGTAAAAGAATTGGAGAAGGTTTTAAGTGAAACCAGAAACATAGGATGACCATACAACCTTTAGGAAACTGTTAAAGTCAAAAGGGAAAGACAGAGTGCAACAATAAGGACAAGAATATAACCACTTAACAGGAATAGGGGCTCACTTTCCCTTGAAACTATTGACCCTTTAGTGAAATAAAATGAGGAAAGAAAAGAACATAAAGAAAAAAAATGATAAAAGAAGAAATCCAAGCCAGGGCAGGAACAGGAACAGAAAGGGAGATGAGGAATAATATGGTGGAGCAAGAGACTGAGTTGGAAAAAGAGGACAGAAAAACAAGAATTTGCTAAGTGGAATGAGGAAAAGGAAGAAGAAAAAACTTTGAAGGGCCTCTTTTAGACTATATCTCTGCTGTCATAATATACAATGTGTACAGCCATGTGCAGAACTAAGTCCTTTGATCTCAGGTGGTGATGGCTGACCTCTGAGTTTCAGGCTGATTTTGGCCTGCAAGGCCAAAATTGAGCTCCCTGACCTCCAGTAGGGTTGAACTCTGCAAAGTTGTGCTTCAGGTTCCCTCTGCCCTTTCTTTGAAGATATTCAAGGTTTGGAGCTCAGAAAAATGCCCTTTATGACCATCTTTGCCTCTGCAGAGTGGATCCAAAGACTAGCACAATCAGGAGATCTGAGAGTGGGGGCCGGGGATGCACTGCATGGGCTCCCGCACGGCAAACTAGTCCTCACCTGCTGGCCCCAGGCAGGCAGGAGTGAGAATGGGCTCCCAGTGGCTGTCCCAGACCTCCGCTTTCCATCTTCCACTGGATGCTGGTGTTGGTGCACACGGAGAGAGGGCGTGGCTACCCAGTCCTCACCAATTGGCCCCAGGCAGGCTGGATCAAGAAGGGGCTCCGATGATACTCTACATTGAAGATCCAAAAAACTCCACCAAAAAACTTCTAGACTTAATTGACAGAACCCAGACCTCCGCTCCATCTTCCACTGGATGCTGGTGTTGGTGCACACGGAGAGAGGGCGTGGCTACCCAGTCCTCACCAATTGGCCCCAGGCAGGCTGGATCAAGAAGGGGCTCCGATGATACTCTACATTGAAGATCCAAAAAACTCCACCAAAAAACTTCTAGACTTAATTGACAGATTCAGTAAAGTATCTGGATACAAGGTGAATACCCAAAAATCAATAGCCTTTCTATACACAAATAACAGACAGACAGAAAGAGAAATAAGGGAAAAAATTCCTTTTACAATAGCATCCAAAAAAATGAAGTATCTAGGAATCAATCTAACAAAAGAAACAAAAGATCTCTACACTGAAAACTACAGCACTCTGAAAAAAGAAATCAAAGAGGATATAAAAAAATGGAAAGATATCCCCTGCTCCTGGGTAGGAAGAATCAACATAGTGAAAATGGCCATACTAC
>NW_022900936.1:39534219-39596663 GCF_012274545.1 Fukomys damarensis
AAAAAAAAAAAAAAAAAAAAAGAAGGGGTTCCTAGCAGCTGTCCCAGAGCTCTGCCTTCCACCTTCCACTGGATGCTGGTCACGGTGCAGGCTGTCCTTTCTATCTTGATTGACCTGATTACCATTTTCCTAGTCATCAGGAGTAAGTTAGAAAGAATGAGGTATAAAGTAGAAATCCTCCAGAGTCATTGCAGTCTGAGTCTGAGCAAGATTACTTCTCAGTGTGTTATCTGTTACTCTCAGACCCCTTTTCTCCTAATGTATCCAACACAGCTCATTGTTCTGTTTACATTCAGGTCTGCAATCAAATCCCTACGTCCAGGAGGGTTACTTGTGTACTCTACATGCACACTTTCCAAGGCAGAAAATCAAGATGTAATCAATGAAGTTTTAAACTCCTGCAATAACATTGTGCCGATAGACCTTAGGGCAATCGCAAAGAATTGCTCCCAAGACTTCACATTTTCTCCCACTGGCCAAGAATGTGGGCTCTTGGTGATTCCAGATAAGGGCAAAGTCTGGGGCCCAATGTATGTAGCTAAACTGAAAAAATTACACAGCATGGGAAAATGGTGACATGAATTTTGTTAACCATCTTGATATATTACTGTATTTATTCTTTTGAAGTCTCTATTACTGTTTAAATAATTATACAGTCGCTTTCCCTTGATCAGTTTGGAATCCTATTAATTTAATACTTTAGCATCTCAGAAGTTAGGTTTAAAACTTATTTAGGTATATATTTTCCTAGAGATATATCTGTAGCAATGATTTAAGGTGGTACAGATGGTGTTCGTTCTGTTTAATAAATCCACTGTCTCTTGTTATTTTATAGTTAAGTTAATGAGAATACATGTTTTTTTTTTTAAATACAATGTTTAGAACTGCATTCTGTCCAAGATTCTATCCGTGGTGCTTTTGAACCTTTAAAAATGCTCCTTTGCAAGCACTCTTAGTGTTTTCCTCCTTACCAAATGTACAGATTCTTCTTCTTCTTCTTCTTCTTTTCAAGAACTGATTGTTATTCTAAGGCTAACTTCTTAAGCAGCACAGTTTATAGTTGTAGCAGAAGAGGCTTCCTATTTGCAAAGTTGTTTTCTGTTAAGACCTATCTTCTGTTTATTGCAAAAGTCAGTGACTATTGACACCAGGTTTGTTTCCCTAATTTTTTTTTTAAGTTCACAGATACTAATTGAAAGGGTATATTATGTTGAAAGGTTTTTGGAACAGCAGATTCGCATGCACGTATTTGACTTTCGACATTCAGCTTGTAGAATAATGGAGAGTCTATCCAGCAGCTATAAAGCAAGTACTTGAAACAAAACCAGAATGATTAATAACTGCAATAACTGAACTATATTTGGAGAGTTTTGTTACATAATTGCAGTTATAATGAGCACTACAGAATCTGATTATCTTACAGTTGCAATCTGGAGAGGCTCTTATTTCACTGTGTGATAAAATATTATATGAGAGTATGATGTCCCATATTAATGCACAAGAGGGAAATGCCTAATGAGAGTGGATGATACTGTTACCAACACCCAATACCATTTTCTAACTGGCTCTTTTCTGTTTACATATCCTGGGAATATTGTATGTATGTTTTATATATACTTAGGATTTTGGCTTCAGTTTTGGAGTATTTGTTTTCTCAGCTGCTTCTCTTAAGTTCAAACATATTTTTCCAACTAATAAGAAAAATTATGTAGTATACGTCAATGTAAATTTGGAAATTAGCCTTTAAAAAACACCTTTTTGATTATAGGAATAGAAACTTTTGCTGATGCTGAATATACATGTATCATGTTTTCTATTCATTTAAATTAGAACTTATTTGCTAATTAACTATTTTGTGTTTTGCAAGTATATGTAATCAGATTCCGATACCTTAAAAGTCCTAGAAATTTGGAATTCAGCCTTTAAAAACACTTTTTGATTACAGGAATATAAACTTTTGCTGATGTTGAAAGTATTTGTGTTGTTTTATTCTCTTCATTAAAACTAGAGCTTATTTGCTTATTAACTATTTGTGTTTTGCAAGTATGTGTAATCAGATTCAGATAACTGGAAATTCCTAGGAAAAACTTTTTTATATACTTTCATTTTATTAAGAGCTTTTTTGTACATCTAATCAGTGTATTTAAGTAAAGCTATATCTCTTTGTAACCCACTCAGGTATATCAGGTTACATAAGATTAATGACAATGGAAATGGTTTTTGTTTGTTTTAAATTTGTACTTATTTGTTTGTATTTTCTCTTTGCAGTTCTGTCTTCAGATATTTTAAGTTTAAAAGTGTATTTAATCACAAAGAAAAATTTAACTGTACATTTTATTGAATGTTATTATTTTCCCAATATAATGCTACCAAGCTTAATTTAAATATTTAGTCTGATTTGGATCAGACTTTTTCTAATGTATAAAACATTCATAGATATGTATAGATCATGTATGTACATATAATGTATGTTATTTTATTATTAATAATTATAATGAAACAATAAACACTATGAATTAAATAATTTATTAAATTCTTTATATGTTTTTTTGTTGTTCTTTAAACTTCCAATTCTGAGTATTGAAATACTAATTTTGAATGAGAAAACCAAAGCCCAGTGCTGTTTATAATTTCCCAAAGCTACACTGCTAAGAGACAGAGGGAGAAGGGAAGGATGGAAGGCAAAGGAAAGTAAAAAGAATTAAAATTGATATGTATATGTACTAATTCCTTATGATCAGCATGATCATTATGTACTCCAAAGATGCACTACTATTAAAGAAAAAATATTAGAGACAAAATTAAAATTGATTCCAACTGTGTGTTCCAATAATCCCATCACTAGGAGGCTGAGGCAGGAGGCTTGCAAATTCAAGCTGCCCAATGTAGGAAACTTAGTGAAACTATTTCACCAAAGTAAACAATTTCTGAAAAGGGCTGGGGATATAGCTCAGTGGAAACAACCTGTGTTCCACCCTCAGCACTGCTAAAAAGAAAACAATAACATCTACAACAAAAAGCTGGCTCCTTTGCCAGCCCTTCTCCACATACTATTCTGCCAAAGTACAGTTTGAAGAAACTCTCAAGATGATCAACTGATTTTGCTCCTATTCTCCATTGTTCAGCTCTCTTTTTTAATACAATGTCAGGGGCATCAGAGTATTTATTAGTACTTGGGAAAAAAAACCTTTGAAATATTTTAGGGCATGTTCTAAAGAATTATATTCTTGTGATTGTAATATTCTGAAGTTTCCCAAGGAAGTATTTTGTGCCTTCCATTTACTTTTGCAAAGTAAATGAATACTAAACTGAAGACTGGAAATTTGGAGCAACCTTGCAGTGTCAATTGAAAAGCAAGTAGTAATTGATAATATTTTCTGTGGCACTGTGGTATTTCAAAATACCTTTACAAAAATTTTGGTTACTTACCAACACATTAACTTCTCATTGCCCTCAGCACACTGAACAAACACAAGTTTCAGAAATGTACTATGAATAAATGTAATGCATTTAAATCGTTTATACTGAAATTTTTAAGTATCAGATATTATCTGTGGTTTAGAATCATGATGGCCTGTTGTTCTTTGTCCTGCTGCATATATCCGTATATCCTTAAACTTATGGTTATGTATTATTCCCTTAGCATTACTGTAAAAAATTTCCTTTTATAATGTGAGGAGGTATAAAATAACAGCTACCTAAGCACTTGCTACATGAATAAATAATCACAAATGTAATCAATTCTTTTCCAAGTTAGCTTCATTCCTGAGAGAGAAGCATCAGGTAATTTGCATAGACTAATTCAACTCATCTGGAATACAAAGAGAAAATTGAGGCCAGTAGCTACAATTTTATTAGATACCAAGGAGTCCTTTGAAGCAGTTGAATGGGACTACTTGTATTATGGATTAGGTAAATTTGGCTTTGGGGACAAATAGCCTAATTTATTTTCACCCCATTTATATGGTTCAAAATCAGTGGTTTACAATCTTCCTTTCTCTGCCTTATTGCTGCATTGGGGTGGAAGGAAGGATGAAGCCCATTATTGATTTTACTTGTCAGGCTGACATTGGAGCTATAATATTACCCAGATCTCATGGGCATCTGAGGAACATGCAGAGGAAGGTCCACAAATTAACTAATGTATGCCAGTAATCTACTACTTGTGCTAAAAGATCTAAGAGCATCTGTCCTGAAAACATTAAAAGTAATGTCAGACTTGGAATAGCTTCAGGCTAGAAAGTCAGTGGAGAGGATCAGAAACATTATCTTGGCAGAATAGTTTCTATTAATATTATTGTGTGACATTTAAAGTATAAACAATTGACTCAGTTTTCATTAGGGAATAATTAAGTAATACAGTAAACAAACCATTTAAAAATTGACCTGTAATCCAGCGCTACATTTTTATTTTTTAATAGGTTTCACCAAATCTCGAAGGATAAAGCTTGGTAGAACATATACCTCTTTAAAATGTACTTTTCTAAATCAAACATTAATTCCATACCTCTAACTTTTTACAAATGAAGAAAGTAATTTCCTTAGTCATGTGAGTCCACAGCCATTCTAAAACCCTGTGAAAGCATATGCTACCTTAAGAAAAGAACTGTTTGCCTCATCAGGAGTTATTTAATAGTATACGTCATGAATTAAATTTGCTATGGTTTGTTAAAAGGAATTTCCCACTACATATTGCTATGGAAAAGCCTATTAAATATACTATCTGGCAGAATCAACAGAAACTAAAAATGTACAGTTTGTTGAGAAACAAAAACCAGGACTTTAGGATCCAGGTTTGTCCTAATTTTTAAAACAAGTGGGAATGAAATTGCATATAATAACGAGCAAACATGCAGAGATTAGCAATGGCAAGAAGAAAAAAAGAACAGAGCTTTTATTAGTTTATTAATATTAAGTTATGGAGTAAAAGATTCCTTACTTATTTGTCCAAAGATGGTATTACTGACTTTTCCAAAATGGTATACTTTTCCTTGCTCTGGTATTACAATAATCATTGGGGGAGTTGTACAGGAATGAGCAGACTTGAGGATTTTAACTGAATGAAGAGTTGGTGTTGGTAGAGAAGGCTTATTGCTGGTTCATAGATCATAGCAGCCAGCTCTCAAGAAAAGGGAAGTGGGGGATAAGGGTGAATATGACAGCCAGCTCTGCTGCCACTGGAAATTGTCCAGAGTGGTATCTTCAGTCATGAGTAGGTGGCATATCTGGCTGTACCACACTTCATGTGATGTGTAGTCCTTAAATAGATCATTCTTTATTGCAAGTCCTAGATTATAACAAATGTCCAATAAATACAATAGACAGACACCAATTAACTATATTCTTCAACAAAAGATTGCTTTATTAACCCAGTGTGGTAACATGTAGCTTAGGCACAAGCATGAGAATCACTTGAGCCCAGAAGTTGGAGGCCAGACTGGGCAACATAGCGAAACCCTGTCTCAGAGAGAAAAAGGATTATTGTCATATATCACAACAAATATGTTATGTCATCCGTATGAAGCTGCAGTTTTGCCCACAGATAAGTTGTTTTGACCTACCTGATTAACCTAATTATATATAGTTAACAGGTTTCTTTTCCATTCCATGGCATTTGAGTTGGCCGATGAAGAGAAAAGGTTATTATTAAAATATAAGTTCAAGTGAGATCCAGGACATCACTCTGGGGCAGGGCTTATGTTGCATCAGTCAAATATGTTTTGGGAGCAGAGGATAATATAAGATATGAAGGGTTTTGATACATTGGAAACATTATAACTCCCAATGATGTTTAGGTTTTAAATTCTCTGGTCTTATACTGCTTATTCAAAGTGGACTTTAGCATTTGTTTAATATCTTCTCCATTGGAAAGCCTACCACACAGCAGGCTAAATTCAGCATTTATATGGAAAACCGAACCAATATTCTAACTTCTTTTTCTTTGATTGCCTCTTCTTCAATACTGTTGGTCTTCACTGTGTGCAGCAAATTGTGTTCCTGAACATCATCTAGAATTTAGTGCTATCTAAAGCCGTACTCTTAACAGACCATTCTAAAAGGTCACCTGTACTTTTTCTTTTCTTCCCCACTCATTTTCCTGCCTGCTACCTCATATCTCACAATCTACACTTTCTATTATTGCTGCAAAAATGTTCCTACTACAACAAAACCTTATCATATCATTAATCTGCTGCTAAAGTTTGGATCTGGAATGTTCTACAAAGGTCATTGTATTAAAGACTTATGCACTGGCCTGTGGTGCTATTAGGCAGTATACCAGATGTGGCGTCCTTGCTTGAGCAGATTAACACATTCCTGGTATTTTGGCTACCAAAATCTGTATTAGTGTTTGCTGGAGAAACATTTAATATAGGATATACATATAGAGAGTTTAAAAAGACAGATTTACAATGGCTTCCCACAGAGACAGGTGTGAAACAGTGCAAAAGTACCTCCTGAAAACTAACTGGAGATCTGAAGGATCCCATTGAAGGTCTAGAGCTTCTTGTATCCCATGTGAGTGCTTATCAAGAGGCTGAAGGGACTGTGATGGAGCCAGGAGACAAAGTCCAAGGTGAAGGTAAAGACTGGAGCTCCTTTAAAGAAACAGAAGTGAGCCTTTCTTGTTTTCCTTTTATTCCATTTAGGCAACAAGACTATGAAATGGTGCTATTTACACCCTTAGCCACATTCAGAACTATGCTGATCCAATTTAGTTGGGCATTTCTATCCAACAGTCAGTTAGTGATCACAGGAAACGGTAGAACCTTTAATAGGTTGAAGCCTAGTGAGAAGTTTGAGATCATTGGGAGCATGGCCTTGAAGAGGACTGAGAGACTCCAGACTTTTCCTTTTTAACTTCCTCACCATAGGGCAAATAGTTTGATGGTGCTCCCCTCCCCACCAGAAATCCAAAAGCAGTATGCTAAATCATAAAACTGAAATGTCCAAAAATGTAAGCTAAAATAAACCTGTGTCTTTATAAATTGACCATCTCAGGTATTTGTTATAGTAAGTTGTAGCTAACACACCCACTTAAAATTCTTCAGACTGCCATTGATGCTACAGTAGGAGATCTGAGCCCTTAGCATACCCTACTAGGCTCTCTTGATGTGATCTCTCTCTCTCTTTCTCTCTCTCTCTCCCTCCCTGTCTCCCTCACCCCTCCTTCCTTCCCTCTGTCCTTCTCTCCCTTTTTCTTTCCCTCTGTTACATAATTTTACTTTTTCCCCTCAAAAACATGAATAATTGAACTGAAGAAATCTAATTATCACAATGATTAGAGGGTCCCCGCTCATTGGTTGGGATTTCTTTTAAATAACTTTCCACATTTTCCCTTGTATAATTAACTAGAATTCTACTAGGGGATCTGATACTATTTTTGCAAAGTGCTCTACATATTTTAAAATATAAAAGTATTGTTTTTTGTTTTGATACTCCTGGGTGGCAATAAGATAGGTATATCTCAGGATATAATACTCAGATTTTCCATAATGAGTTGAAAGAATTGACCACTTTCAAAATCTTGTGCATCACCAGATGAAAACAACACTGAGATTCTACCTCACCCCTCAAAGAATGGCTGCTATCAAGAAATCACACAATAAGAAATGTTGGCGGTGTTGTGGGGAGAAAGGAACCCTTCTCCATTGTTGGTGGGAGTGCAGACTGGTGCAACCACTATGGAAATCAATATGGAGATACCTCAAAGAGCTGAGACTAGAGGATCCATTAGATCCACCCATCCCTCTGTTGGGTATCTTTCCAAAAGAATTAAAAGAATCATATCACAGAGATATATACACACCTATGTTTATAGCAGCACACTTTGTAATGGCTAAAACTTGGAAACAGCCCATTTGCCCATTAGTTGGAAACTGGATAAAGAAGATGTGGTTTTTCTATAAAATGGAATACTATTCAGCCATAAAGAATGAGAAAGTAGATTCATTCATAGGAAAATGGATACATATTGAGGATATGCTCCTAAGTGAAATGAATAAGTCACACATGTGTAAATACCGAACAGTTTCTCGGGTGTGAATAAACTATAATAGTACATAAAGTCCTAATGATATAATGGACAATGTGAAATAGGAAGAAAGGGGGTAAAGGTGTAGGGAAAATGGGAAGGGTAGGGGAAAGCTAATAAGGGAAAAGGAAAAAACATGAGAAAATTAAAAAATGGAAATGAAGTGTTTGTAAGGGGAGAGGGGAGGAGGGGTGAAGGGAGGGCAGGGACAAGGGGAAAAAATGAGAACAAAATCCAGCCATGTAAAGGTACAAGATCCCAATAATGAATGTAACTGTACTGTATACCTAAAATGTACCAATAAACTCAATGAGGAAAAAAAAAATCTAGTGCATCGGACAGAAATGTATATTAGAGAATCTACTATATCATGGGAATGCTTAGTCATGCATACAAGGTGGGAAAAAATCAAAATGAAATAAGTGTAATAATAAGATTGGAATGCCAATGGATAAATCCATAATTGTCTTCTGGAGGATTCTTCAAACCTACAAGGAATATCCAAGGGCAGAAAAGTAGGTGAGAATTTCTTAAAATAGAAAAACTACTTCAGTGCATCAAGGACACTCAAAAATAGACTATTAAAGTAGCCCTTGAAGAGGCTACGAACATCTTATTCTTTACAGACCTATCAGTTGCCCAGTAAGTGTTGTTTCTTTGAGGTATGTGTGTGTGTGTGTGTGTGTGTGTGTGTGTGTGTGTGTAACATGAAAACTAGTGTGATCTGGAACTAGAGTTTTTAACTTGTGACATTAGCTAGATCTCAAACTTTCTACACTTTGGTAGCCTAATCTTAAAAATAAAATAGATTATCTCTAAGGAGAGTGAATATATTTACAGCTATTATTACATTCCAGGCATTTTAAGCCATTCATATCCTTGATATTTTATTTAATCCAGTCTCTTCTTTTTGTAAATATTGCCTGACCCATAACCGATACTGAAGCAAAGGTACAATAATCGTGTACAGAAGTTAAGGGAGATAATAGTAGAGAACCAGAATAGATCTAAGAGGAGTTCATAACAAAAGTGGCTATTCAAGGTATAAATAAGCAATAAGAATAACAAGGGAGAAGGAGATAGAAGAACCTCATTGAAGAGTACAATTAGCTACATGAATTGTTCACTTCTTGGCAAGTACATTCACGTTGATAAACTGCGTTCCTGTTAAGACAATGTGCCCGGTTGTTTCTGTTTATCTATAGCAGCCGCAGATCAGTCTTACGTTTCTAGTTATGATGTTTTCACTCTTATGTATTTCATGTATTTTAAACTTTGGTAATATAACTGCTCCTTTTAGAAAGCCAAGTCATTTTCTAGGACCTCATTTTATAAGAAATATTTATTAAAATGAACAAACAGAATTGTCTAAAATTGTATATGTTATAGTTTTATATAACTTGAAACTCTACCAACTTTTATAAAAGCTTTTAAGGTAATAAGGGAAAAGAAAAAAATATGAGGAAGGGGCGAAGGGAGGGAAGAGTTAATTTATAAAATAGAGTTTGGCTAGGTAGCACATGCCCATGGTCCCAGTTACTTGGGAGGGTGAGGCAGGAGGATCATAAATTTGAAGCCTACTGGGGTGAATTAGCAATACCTGTCTCAGACTAAATTCGTTAAAAAGGGCTGGGGATATAGCTCAGTGGTAAAGTGCTTGCCTAGTACCTAGCATGCATGAGGCGGCCCTGGGTTCAATTTCTAGTAATACAAAAATAAATAAACAGATTTAATTTGTAATCTCAGATAACCCTGTTCTATTGAAACTGTATTACCACGTGAAGTCTGACCAAGTACCTAACTGTTAAACTGGATGAGTTCAGAGATCATTGTATGTCAGCCAGTCCTCATTGTATGATTTCTCAATTCTTTCACTAATTTTCTATACTTGACCTGACAGACAAACTTGCATTTTTTTTCCGTTGGTGTCCTATGATACTGCTTTATTTCTAACTTTCCATAAATTCAGAATTTATATGTTAAGAACAGTTTGATGCTTTTATGTTATTTCACAAATATTAAAATAATGTGGGTTGGTTATGACTCAGTAATATTAACACCTTTATGTACATTGGAATCTATACCTATTATATACTATTTTCTGCAGCTTTAGAGTAACTTCAAAATAAGCTATATATGTACACAAATTCTCATTGGAAGCTCAGTTACCTGAAAATGTTCTGAGAACCCCCAATTCCTTGAACTTCAATCTGAAAAATACTGTACTGGTCTTTATTGAACATCTTAAATCAGAAAGCATGGAATTTCCTTTAATAAGTGTATCCCAGAAAGTTTGCCAGGAGAAAAATAAGCAAAAGGAAGTCAAAGTTTGAATGACTGGATAGAAAGTCTTTTGAAAACAGCTTTTTCCTGAAAATGTTTCTTTCTAGGCCAAGGACATTTTTCTTTGCTGTAGAAATAGTGATCATGTAATTTATCATCTATCAAGACATTTTGAGACATAAAAAGGTAAGCTATTAATAATTATACCCATATAGGTATGTAACCAGAGCTGTCTAGGCCTCATAGTTATCCTCAAAGTAGTGGGTATGGTGGGGTGAGGGGCCAGTGGTGCATTTGAATAGATCAAACAGAACTCAGCTCTTCATGAGGAACCCTCTGGCTCTTCTGTACACTTTTTCTGGTTCCCCTCTGCAAAAATAAAACACTCATTACTCACTGCAAATTAATACCTTTTTAATTACAGAAGGACCTCCTTCGCACTTAACCTGCCTGAAATCTAAAGTGTGAGGGTTTTCTTGTAATCAGCAACTCAAAGTGCACTTCAAGCACGCTGTGTAATGACTTTAGCCTGATGTTATTCTTGATGGAGCTTTTGACAAAATCCCATCTGAGTGGCTTTCAAACTTTGAAAAAAAATTAAAATATGAATCATATTTATAAGATGATGCTCATAACCAGTAGACAGTTTTATTATATTTGTCTTTGAACTTAAGTTGCACATACATATATATACACATGCATATATGTAGATAAATGTGTGTCGTTTACTTAAAGGCTGTTTTTTATCCACTCAACTGATTTCATAACCCATGAATAGTTTGTGGTTTGCAATTTAAAATATAATATCTAATAAGCTATTCTGTTCTGTGTCTAGTTAAGTCAGAAGGTAATAAATGTACTATGTTAATTCACTTCCATATGCTTTTAGTAAAATTTTTCAATTTATCATTTTTGTTTTAGCTTTGAGTCAATTTTATCACATTTAAAATGATCTTATGTGAGATATAGTAGACTAGGTCATTCAAGGTCTCCCCATATAAGGAATCTGATTATTAATTTCTTTTAGATTTCAGTGAATATTTCAGGTAACTTGGCCTATGTAACTCACATTTTCCATTTTTGCCTTGAGTATTGAAAAATAATTGATTGGTAATCAATTGCCAGCAGTTATCTCTCTATATCTCCTTTCATCTACCCCACTTCCTCAAAACTTTTAATCCTTTTTCACCACTCCTCTTTTGTAAAATAGTCATGTGGTAGAAGATGTCCCTGAGCCAAACTGCCTGTAGTTCAGTTCTGTGTCATTCTCTAGCTGTGTGATGTTAGGCAAGTTACTAAACGTCTTTGTATCTTACTTTCCTTAGTAGTAAAATTTGAATCACACTAAGAAAAAATAATAACCATAATATCTATATGGTGGTATTTTTATGAGAGCTTAATGATATAATACTTTGTGTACTTAGCACATTGTTAGCCCATAGTAAGAAGACAATAAATTTTAGAAGTTGACATTATAATTAGTTGAGGATGTCTTTATGTTTTGCAATCTTATTAAGCTAGGAAACTTCCATAAATATAAAGTCTCATGAGAGGTGTTCCTACAAATGTGTGTTTTTATCTTTTCTAGAAACATCCCCTCATTAGACAAATTAGCAGCGTGTTTTCTCATAATCTCAAGGCTGAGCTAAATCCTTTCTGATATTTGTGTATGAGTTTGCTTTTCTACTAATATTGTGCACGAACTTTTAAAATCAAAGGTTGTCTCCTCTTCATTCACTGCTTTCTTGCAGTTGGTGTTTCACAAAAGTTTAATTAAATAATCTAAAAGGTTCTTTTGACATTCCAGGAGGGTAAATTGGCATGAAGAGAAATGAGAAGCACACATTCATCCCTCCAAATGTAATGTCTTGTAACCTAATTCCTTTCCACTAAGGCCATAGTTCTTATAGGTTCAAAAAACATTGAATATTGCCACATTTGTGAAAATGGTGCAGTGACTAGAATTCAGAATTTAACTAAGTTAATAGGAAGAGATGAATTTGAAAATGTAAGTTCTATTTGGAACTTCACATATGAATCTAAAGCTTCTGCATTTAGTCCAATGGGCAATTACAATCCATGACAACTTTTTAGGAAAGGAATGCCACACAAAATAAAAAGTACATATGGTATATTTGGACAGAGAAATGAATACATAATAAATATGCTATTTTTAGAAAAGTAATAATTTGAGAATGTTTGAATTGGAAGAGGGAGAATGTTGTTCTGGGCCATACAGTTATTACGGTTCTGACAGAAGTCCTATACAGTTGTACATTCATCTGTTTTCTATTTCTGTAACCAAATACTAAGGTTCATTTAGCTCACAGTTTGCTGAAATCTAAGATCAAGCAATCCTATTTGTACTGTCCCTGGTAAAAATCTCCTTGACTGGGTCACAACACTGTGGAGAAACAAATGGAATCAGCTAAATGCAGATGAAAAGGATCACATGACAAGACAGGAAGCTACAGGAATAGGCTTGATGTTTTGTTTTGTTTTTTGTTTTTGTTTTTATGTTTGTTTTTTTGGTACCTGGGATTGAACTCAGGACCTTGTGCTTGTGAGGCAGGTGGTGGCACCACTGAGCTAAATTCCTGGCCCTAGGCTTGATATTTTTTTAACACTGTATTCTCAGTAGAAGCAATTTCCTCTTCAAGAGCAGTATTAATTCCTCCAATGGTAGTGTTCTCTTGACTTAATCCCCTCTTGCTAGCCTCACCTCTTAAAGGCTCCACAACCTCCTACTACTCCACATTAGAAACCAAATTTCTAGGAAATGAACCTGTAGGAAACAAATTACATCCAAACCGTGGCACATAGGATCTGAGTTGGGTCATATTACAACAATAGTGTTAAGAGAAAAATAACTCCCAACCTGTTACATATGAGAAGTGCTAAATTTTTGTCCCCCGAGCATTAAAGAATGAATTTTGGGTACCACAGAGTAGGAAAGGTTTAGTGAGAGAAAGCTCCTGAGAGGCAGGAGGGGAGGGGTCCTAAAAATGGATTGCCACTGAGGATCCTTGGACAGCAAAATAACAGTGTGAGTACAAATGGGTCAAACTATAATCAATTTACAGGATTGCAAAATATAGTTGTTTAGCTAATATTCATCTAGTCGAGAAATGATTCATATTGCAAAGGAATATAGAAAGAACAAAAGCATTCTTGGAAAGGTATGGACATCCACCTGTGTGTCTGATATCTGCTTTGGCCCACTGGACTAATGACATTATAATTTCAAATTGCTGTTTATCGCTAGGGAGCCTCGCAGTCCTAGCTATTGTGTTTCCATCTCGAGGCCCGGTTCTCTTCACATTTGCTTCCAGCCACAACTGTCATGTCTTCATCTTTTCTGCTAACTTCCTCAAGGGCCAGTCCTTCCCTGACTGCATTTCTTTTTTTCTGAGACAGGGTCTCACTATGTACTTAAGACTGACCTGGAACTCACCTTGTAGCCCCAGGCTGGTCTTGAACTCACAGCAATTCTCCTGCCTCAGCCTCCTGAGTGCTGGGATTACAGGCGTGCACCACCCTGGCTGGTGCTGACTTCATATTAATATCTAACTTATCTGTCTGTAACTCTCTGTGGTAGATAGGAAGAATTAATAGTATTGGAATATTAGTGAAATATGGAGGAAAGGAAGAGAAAGGAACTAAAAATTGTTCACTTTGTAGCCTAGATAATATAAGAAACAATGGTAGCATTTTCAGTTTTGTTACATGTGAAAATGAGGAAAATAAAAGTATTTACCTATTAGCGAACACATTATATTATTATTGTTATATACATAAAATATTTAACATAGTACTTGAATAATTGTTTGTTGTCAGTAGTTTTAATTTTAATATTGCTTTCATCATCATTTATATGTTCTTTTTATCATTAGTACTCTCTAAAGAACAATTCCAGATCTAGACAATTCCAAAAATCCTTTATTGTGTGTGTGTTTTGATACAATTCAGTTAGTTCACCTCAAGTCTTTTGGCCACAAAACCTTACCTGGACTAAGAAGTTTTTTTTGTTTGTTTGGTTGTTTTTTGTTTTTTGTTTTTGGTACTGGGGATCGAACTCAGGTCCTGTGCTTGTGAGGCAGGTACAGTGTCACTGAGCTAACTGCCTGGCCAAATTATTTGTATTTTTATTTAATGTGTAAGTAAGTATATATTTTGTTTCCTCAGTACTAATGTATTTATATTGAGGAAAGGTATTTGGTTTAACCTTCTGACCTAGATTAACCTATTTCTCTTTAGCATATTTGTAAATAGCACAGTAACTCTAATATTTTTTAATCTAGATAAGTCTAAGATACAAAGTTGGAGGCTCATAGAGATTTATTTGAGGATGTAAAAGTATATAGTATATGTATCATTTTATTTTTCTAAAATTTGAAAAAACTTCACATCAAATTACATCCAGCTCTAAGGTTTTAGGTAAAGTTTGGTGAAACTATACTATCGTCAAGGGGAAAAAATAGATCTCAACTGAGGGAAAACATAATTGATTTTAGATATGTTGAGTTGGAAGTGGTAGGTGTACATCCAATGAAATTATTTTTCAGGCTATTGGAAATACCTTACTGGAATTTTAGGCAACTGAGTGGGAGATATATAATTATAATTTTAAATCATAAGTAGTAATAAGATCTCTTAGAAAGTTTTTATAGAGAAAAAAACATGATGATTGAAACTTGGTACAAATTTAAATACTGAATGCTCTGTTAGCTACAAGAAAACATCTATTTTGACAATAAATATGTAGAATAGATAGAGCTGGAAAAGGAGCAGGATGATGCCAAACCTACCAAGGAAATGACTAGAAGGAGCAGTTGATCACTATAATCAAATGCTTCAGAGAAGTTGGAGAAAACCAGTATAACAGGAAAAAGATTGGCTTTATTAATTTTGGAACTTCAGAGACAATGATTATGTATGCCTCTATCAGAATAGGAAGAACCAAAGACTTAGAATTTAAAGGCAGAATGTCACCAGTCTCTCTGGATTTTATTGTTTCTTGATTAAACCCATTCCTGGTTGATTCATAAACATAGGAGCCAAAGAATTATAGATAAATATATTTAACCATCTTGCATGAGAAAGTTGAGGAATTTGAGATCTCCTAAGTAATAGAGTCTCATAATGTTCATATAATGACTTGATGGCAGAGTTAAGACTAGTACATAAATAAGTGTAAATTTAATCCTATTTCTGTTCTGCCTGGGTATGCAATAAGGAGACTCATCTAAGGCCACTGTTAGCTGACAACTTTAGGTTTATGTGTAGCCCTCCCTTACTCCTCTCCCAGCTTAAATACAAGAGAGCAATGCACACATACATGTTGCTGATATATTTACATATGTATATGCTTTGCATTTGCTTCCCACACAATTAGTGTTCTTTAAGTAACTGAACAGCTTACAAATTCATACTTGTGAACACAATCAAATGTTCCTTTGTGTCAATATGTATGGCTCCATTCATAAACTCAGTAGTTTCAACATTTTTTCATAGGTTTAATCACTGTAACTTGCAGAATCTCAACAGGAGAAGATCTCTAAGGATAGTGGATTCCTTAAAGGTAGGGACTTTATGTTAGTTATCTTTGTATCTCCATCATAAAATGATGTCTGAAACACAGCATGTGTTAAAAAACAAACAAACAAAAAACACTTGTTCAAAAGACCTCTACACTGAAAACCACAGCACTCTGAAAAAAGAGATTGAAGAGGATATAAGAAAGTGGGAAGATATCCCTTGCTCCTGGGTAGAAAGAATCAACATAGTGAAAATGGCTATACTACCAAAACTGCTATACAGATTCAGTGCAATGCCATTTGAAATTCCATCATTATATTTCACAGAACTAGAGAAAATAATTCAAAAATTCATTTGGAACCAGAAGAGACCTAGAATAGCAAAAGCTATCCTAGCCAACAGAGGCATAGCAGCAGGTATAACAATTCCGAATTTGAAACTATACTACAAAGCCACTGTGATAAAAACAGCATGGCACTGGCAAAGAAACAGACCTGAGGATCAGTGGAATAGATTGAAAGATACAGAAACAACTCCAGATATACTCAGCTACCTCATCGTTGACAAAGGAGCTGGCCATCCTCACTGGAGGAAAGATAGCCTCTTTAATAAATGGTTTTGGAAAAACTTGATCTCAACCTGCCAATGATTAAAACTAGATCCTTATTTTTCATCATGCACTAAACTAAAATCCAAGTGGATTAAACATCTAAATATTAGAAAGAGTCACTAAAATTGCTAGAAGATAAGTTAGGTAGAACTCTTGAAGACATTAGCATAGGAAAATAGTTTATGAACAAATCCTCAGTAGCATGGGAACTAGCAGAAAGAACCAACAACTGGGATCTCATATTATTAAAAAGCTTCTACACTGCAAAAGAAACCATCAACAGAACTAAAAGACAATCTACAATGTGGGAAAGGAATTTTACCAGCAGCTCCTCAGATGAAGGACTATTATCTAGAATATATAAAGAACTCAAAACAATCAGCCCCCCAAATATAAAAGCCCAATTCAAAAATGGGCATCTGAAATGAACAGACATTTCTCAGACAAAGAAGTAAATGCAGCAAGTAAAAATATGAAAAAAAATTCCATATCACTGGTCATTGGAGAGATGCAGATGAAAATAACACTGAGATTCCACTTCACCCTTCAAAGAATGGCTGCTATCAAGAAATCAAACAATAACAAGTGCTGGTGGTATTGTGCAGAGAAAGGAACCCTTCTCCATTGTTGGTGGGAGTTCAGACTGGTGCAACCACTATGGAAATCAATATGGAGATGCCTCAAAGAGCTGGGATTAAAGCTTTAATTTGACCCAGCCATCCCTCTGCTGGGTATCCTTTCAAAAGAGTGAAAAGAATCATATCACAGTGATATATGCACACCTATGTTTATAGCAGCACAGTTTGTAATAGCTAAAATTTAGAAACGGTCCATCCCATTTGCCCATCAGTTGGAAAGTGCAAAAAGAAGATGTGGTTTTTCTATAAAATGGAATACTACTCAGCCATAAATAATAAGAAATTAGAGTCATTCATAGGAAAATGGATACATATTGAGGATATACTCCTAAGTGAAATAAATAAGTCACACATGTATAAATAGTTTCTCTGGTGTGAAAAACTATAATGGTACATAAGATCCTGATAGTATAATTGACAATGTGAAATAGGAAGAAAGGGGCTAGTGGTGTAGGGGAAGTGGGAAGGGTAGGGTAAAAGAAATAAGGGAAAAGAAAAAAAACATGAGAAAATGAAAAAATGGAAATAAAGTATTTGTAAATAGGGAAGAGAGGAGGGGTGAAGGGAGGGCAGGTACAAGGGGAAGAAATGTGAACCAAGACCTGTCATGTAAATGTACAAGATCCCAATGATGAATACAGCTGTACTGAATACCTAAAATGTAGCAATAAACTCAATGAGAAAAAAAATGCTTGTTAAATGGACTGTTGAAGTTGGTAAGTGGTTGAATGAGTCAAAGCAATGTTCAGTAAACTTCATTGAAGAACAATGGTAACAAAAAACATTTGGCTCATTCTTTTGACCTAGCTTGTGCCTGTTTTTCTGACACACTTCCAACAAAAGTAGCCTTCAGCATATTTGTAAATATAACAGTAGTCCTCAACCAATAGCACAAATTTAGATTGTCTTTTAAAGTCAGTGTTTACAGATTTTACTTGTTAGGGTGCTGATAAGCCTTAATAAAGGCATGGGACTTTAGAAGGTAATGGGGTACTGGTGAAATGTACTGATCTTAGCCCTCTCATAACCTATTATATTTTTACTTCTAAGTTAGTGTGTTTAGGGTTTTTTTTGTTTTGTTTGAAATGCAGCCTAGAGGGTAAAAGAGTTTGGCAAAAATTTCAGACTTATTATCAATTCTTAGCACTTTTCCAAATTTAATGCTCAAATATGCCTTATTTCAAAAATATGCAAATAACTATCATGTGTTTCACACTGTACTATAAGAATATTTCTTCTTTGCTGTGATGTGCTCTAAATTCATAGCATCTAATGTCATAAATTTCTACCACTGCCAGATCAAAATTTTGCAAAGGCCTAATGACTCCTAAGTGTCTCACCTAAGCCTGATTTTGCTAGGCAAATCCCCACACATTCTTAGGGAGTTGTGCATTATGCTGGCAGGCTGCTATGCTGGTTAGTTACCTTGAGATAAAACAAAGGTGGTCAACAGCAAAACATTTTTTTTTCTCTTAAAACCCTTTATTTTCTTCTCTCCCCTCTTGTTGAACTAGGTAAACCTATATTGCTAAAGCACCAATTATAAAGAATTAGGTATTTGGTCAGGAGGTTTAGCTAAATTAGTTTAAAATTTACATAAGTGGAAATATACCTCCCTCACTTCTCTTTTAGCCTACCCTGAGAACATTCTGGCTTAATTCCTATCTCTAGGAAACCAAGAAGCTGGTCTTTGCATCTCCATGTGGAAAGTATTTACATATGTAGATATCAGCTTGGCAAACCAGAGCTATGAGTATAGGGAATAAACATTGTCTCTGTTCTTTTTTCCCCCTCAAAGTTGAGACGTGAATTCTAGAATATGATAAGACCTAAAAGTTGGCACAAAGGAGATGGCAATAATAATACGACATTTGTCAAAAAGTTGTATTGATCAGCAAGTCCTCTCTGCCTACCCTGTGCACCCTCAAGCTCTCAGGGGTTTGACAAGTGTTTCCCTTTGTTTCAGTTCCTTTCCTTAGCCTGTCTTGCCAGACACAAGCATTCCACAGCTCTAGTTGCTGGATTTAAAATGCATCGTAGGTAAAAATTAAAATTAAAATGAGTTATTTTTAAAGCCAAAATATCACCATTCTTTTTCAAAGATAAGAACTTGAATAAGGACTCAAGAGAAAAGATTGGTGTCAAATTACGAGGCTGTGCTTAGCGGGCTTATGATTTATGTATAGGAATACAGGATTTTTGGACAAAGAGCAAGATGAGGTTGAAGTTATACTTCCTTGGCAAGCCAATGTTGGCTTCTTTTACTTTCAAGCCATTGATATACATTTTGTATGCCATATACACTTATCAAACACCAAGGGCATGGATTTTCTTCTTCAGAACTATGGAGAGCACTCATTCCTTCCACCACTGTAGGAAGTGTCCAAGCAGTTCCATGGGATCACAGCTGTCTCTGTGTTATGATGCATATTTTAAATTGCTCATAGTGTTCTTAAGAGCCTGATTTCCTTAGTTGTTGCCAGTCTTCCCCTTTCTTGTCTACCAATGTTGCAAAAAGTAGTCTATACCTCTAGCAAATGGAAAATTGTTATAAGGACTACTCTCTTTTAGAAGAATTTTGGAAATGTATATTTCTCTTCTCTCTCTCTCTCTTTCTCAGCAGTCTTTACTTGCATATCAAAAGCACAATAAAATTATCTAGTCCATATTTCCTAAGCAATAAGCATATTATCACAAATAAACTTTTCCAATGGGGAATCAAGAATTTTATCCATGTCAATAGAGTTGATTCAATGAGAACAATTTAGTCTAAATTTATAGGTACCATTGCCTTGTTGAGCTCAGGCTATTTTGAGGTATGTGATCCTCTTGTTCCCACCAGTTCATTCATAAGGAGAATCTTGAAGTGCCATGTCTGCAGAGCAGTATCTGTGTCCTGTCAGTTGTCATCTCCATTGTATTTACAGACACTTCAGCAGAGAATGACACTTCTGAGTTATATTTAGCATTGTGCCTCATGAAGCTTAAGAAATCTTGCTTGAAGATGTTAGATCAGCACAAGCACTATCTGCCATAATGCATGTAAAATTTTTAAGTCTGTAGTTCTTTCTCAGGGTCCCACATGTAAATGTCAAATAATGCTGTCATGAGGGGTGGGATGTATACACTGCTGCTCAGCTGGAACATGTAGCTACTGGTCTTAAACTTTCAGTATCAGTAAGGAATTAAAGAGGTGGAGTTTAAAATATACGAAGACAGTATATTTGGAAAAGATCAGAAAAAGAGATGATAGACAAGTACTCTGAAAAAAATAGGGAGCATTGGAAAGGCAAATACCCCCATTCCCTTGTCCCTGGCTCCTTTTATATGGGACTAGTGATTCTTCCAACTCCACATGTGGGAACCTGGAAGTTAACACAACCTGATTGACTCTGACTATCTTTGACCCTAACCTGAACACCTCTAACTGCATTTTTTTTTTTGGCCATTTGATTCTTTCTTGGCCCTTTATAATGGATAAAGTGTGTGTGTGTGTGTGTTGT
The DNA here is from genome assembly GCF_012274545.1 of Fukomys damarensis. Classification (NCBI taxonomy): domain Eukaryota; kingdom Metazoa; phylum Chordata; class Mammalia; order Rodentia; family Bathyergidae; genus Fukomys; species Fukomys damarensis. The sequence continues at coordinate 39,554,824 of NW_022900936.1, forward strand.
GGGGGGCTTGTAGAAAATTTAGATTTGGTAAAGGAAATGCTTGTGTTCTGGTGTAGTAATATAGCAGTGCTGAAGTGAGAATATACATATATGTATACATGTATAGGCATGTGTGTGTTTTATATATTAAATAAGAGTCCTTGGGTGGCTGCACCTTGTTTTTTTTTTGCATTTTATCAGATGTGGGTGAGTTGGGCTGGTTACCCTGGTCTTTTCTGTTTCTGGCTTTCTTTGTACTTTGTTAACTACTTCTGATAAATTCTTATGGTGATTGCATTACCTTGTTGGCACCTTTTTGAGTTACCTGTCTTCTTTTTTTAACCTTTGTCTTTATAATTGCTCTAACTTTTGAGTCTAACTGTTGAGGCAAAAGCTGCTTCTAGTAAGATTCCCTATTAATTTTGTTTTTCCAGTACCGGGGATTGAACATAGGACCTTATGCTTTTGAAGCCCTATTAATTTTTAATAAAGCCTAACTTTTCCCTGCCTAAAAGCCACCTTTCTCTATATTTTTCCCTCTGAGACATCTGTCCAATTGCTATTGGGGAACTAGCTCGTGACCTATGTGGCTTTTTTGAGGTGAATGTGGTTGTAGTTGGGGTGGCAATGGATGAAAGTTTTCAGGAGGGTTGTTGGTCTAATGGGCCTTGGTAAAAGGAGGAAATCTCCCCCTGAGGGTCTATTTTTGAAGCATCATCTGAATTTTTAAGGCATTTAATTTTGCTCTAATAAATCAAGACAGAAAGTTGAGAATCCTCAGCCCAAGAAAGCACCAGAAGAACCAGGACTGTTATCCTACCATCATATATCCAAGATCTTGGAAGAAGAGATATACTATAGGGAAAGGACATTATCTTTAAAATGAATTGGATGCTTAGTAAGTCGCTTGACTTCTGGATACTGGTTTCTTCTATGAAATAGAAATTGGAATACTATATGAAGGGCTACTAACCATATTGTCTAAAATTAGGGGCCCTCTGGTAGGTTAACTTTCCCTCTCCATCACTGACTTGGCTAGGCATTATCCATAGTGATCCTGTTGTCCTGGATAACTGGTTATCACACATATGCAGCGTCCAGAACATGGTCTTGATATGCTGTTCCTTTGATATCCATTCTAACAGATATTCTCATGGATGTTCTGAGGCTCAGTGCCTCCTGGTATTCTTGTGTCCTAAGTTCTGTAAGTTACTACTTTCAATTAGTGTTTTAAGCTATTTTTGCTCAGTGTATCTGTAACTTTTGAAGTTATTTTTTCTATGGTGTCCAAAGCAGGCCTATGACTCATTCATTTAGTCAATAAATATTTAGGCCTTTAATCAGTCCCTGTCCCTCCCCAATATTCCAGGTCTCTTTTATACTGTGCACTTTCTGTATCTTACCAATAGCATACTATATAATTTACTGTTTTTATGACCTCCACTACAATAAACTTCAGTAAGGGAAGGTCTTTGTCTGGATTGCTTACTGATACAGCAAATGGAATAGTTCTTAGTACTTAGCAAGTATTTTTAAAATGAGTTTCAAATATACTATGTCTTAGGAACATGGAAACCGGTAACTCACATTGCTTTTCCAGAGAACAGTTCACTCAGGAATATTTTTGGTATTTTTTAGAATTATAAAAGATTTACATTGAGTAGATACTGTCATTCTTATATCCCCTGAAGCAAAAGGAGTATCATGCACCTCCTCTGGATTCTAGATAAGTTCTCATTTTCTGGAGGTTTGTGCTATCTTAATTGCCACCATTATCATCATGAAGATATCTGGTTTCCAAGAAGGCTACAAGTCTCTTGTTTTCTGGTATTCACACACTGTTTAGTGCTCTCCTATACTGAGTAGGGATGGCTTGTTTAACTAGTAGGATATTGTGGAAATGATTTTATGAAATTTCTAGTTTTGAGGTAACTTGTTACTCAGTAGTTGATAGCTAGTACAGTTATCTCTGCACTTCCTGAATGCCTTTTAATTATACAACATGTCTAATTTCATTCTCATATGAATCCCCTGAGGTGGTAGTTATATCTTCATTATACAGAAGAGAAAATGGAGACTTAAAGGGGTGAGTTTAAACATCTAGAAAGTGGAAGAACTAGAATTTGAACTGAAGCTTTATTTTAATGACTATGCTGTTCTGAGTAGAATAAAATCCTAATGCTATTTCCTATATGAACATGACACCTGGGAAACCTAACAGTCACAAATTACTCTCAGTATTTTTTAAGGAACAGTGTAAGAATACTTAGATCCTTTGAATTTCAGGAATTATCCAAATTTTCTCATATCTCTTAAGATAAATGCTTAGATTCTCTAAAATAACAATGCCTCCTCATGCTATGTTTTTAATTAACTAGCTGTTCAACTAGCTGGTTCCTAATGAAGCACAAAAGTGGAAAGTTTGGATGGTAAGAAAATATTATGAATGATGATACTGACACATAAAGAGAGATACATATAAATTGAGAGTGGGATATATATATATATACATATATACATATATATAAATACACACATATGTACATACACATATATTGCTTTCAAATTGTGAAAAAATAATTATTGTTATTTCATAAATACTCACCAAGTCTGATGTTCAAAGACAGCATACTTCTTCAAAAGTAATTGACCAATGGCTTTCTCTGTTTCTCTAGGCATCCTCCTCTAGTCATTATCCTAAAAATAGCTACACCCAGTAGTGGGGCACATGAGAAATATACATAAATATAAGAAATCCCTCATCCAAATGTTATCACATCTACTCCTCTGTTGTATCGAAAAGCCTCTCTGTCAGTCTAAAATAGGATTAATGCAATTAATGCAATTCTCCCAGTCATACCTCACCAAAGTAATATAGATATATATATATGCTGATTGCTCAAACTGCTTACATGAGATTTAGACACAAAACTTCTCTGTAAAACAGGTGCAAGATTAAAATTTAACTGATGAGTGCTTAAAGATGACAGTCTAATTTCCCAAAATTTATAAACCACCTTATATTGCTGTTTCTGTGCTCAATATTCCCATTGTCCTTTGTGTTTTAAATACTTTTGCTGACTTATTTCCTGTGTCAGATTTCCACAGTCAGCATCCTTTAAAATTGGCTTAGAATTTTGCTACAGAAAATGCTAAAAAATTCCTTGCTGATTGTGTATGGCATGCACCCCACATAAAATATACTACATCTCATTTTCTTTTTGAACAATGCTTCCTGTAAAGATGAAATTATAATGGAGTTTGGAAAAGTATCCTGAGATGGCAAATGGTTGTTTGGGAGTGTAATAGACTTTTCTATGGACACTAACATGGTAAAAGACCTTGAACTTGACTCAAAAAAGGAGGACAAAGTACAGAGAAGAGAAGGTAGGGTGTCAGCACAAAAAACAAATGAGTGATATCTTCAGCAGAAAATTTAATGAACCAACAGGGTGTTGTGGTAGCCAATAAAACTAATGGGCATTAACAGATGGATGCTATTTAGAATGAGGAAAGCAATAGCCATTTGCTGCTCAGACATTTGCTATAATATTGTATTATATTCTGAATAGAAAATTGTTAAAGTAATACAAGTAAATGAAGCTATATTAAGATAAGAATATTGCACATGGAGTATTTCAAATCTATGTCTAGGAGCATATTCAGATATTGGATGAAGTTTGTAGACTTAAATTATATATTGTTAATTAGTTTTCCAAACTATGGAATTGGAAACTATACATAGGAGAAAGTAGGCTGAATGAAAAGAACTAAGAAGATAATTGCTTCAGGAGGTATGACTTTTAGAATTATTAGAGTTGTGCAAATTATAGAAAACTACTTGAAAAAGAATGTATTTTTTTCTTTTCCCTTATTATCTTTTCCCTACCCTTCCCACTTTCGCTACACCTTTAGCCCTCTTCTTCCTATTTCATACTGTCAGTTATCTCATTAGGATCTTATGTACTATTATAGTTTTTCACACCAGAGAAACTATTCAGTATTTACACATGTGTAACTTATTTATTTCACTTAGCAGTATATCCTCAATATGTATCCATTTTCCTATGAATGAATCTAATTTCTCATTCTTTATGGCCAAATAATATTCCATTTTTTAGAAAAACCACTTCTTTATCCAGTTGTCAGTTGATGGGCAACTGGGCTGTTTCTAAGTTTTAGATGTTACAAACTGTGCTGCTATAAACATAAGTGCATGTATATCACTGTGGTATGATTCTTTTAGTTCTTTTGGAAAGATACCCAGCAGAGGGATGGCTGGGTCAAATGGCACCTCTAGTCCCAGCTCTTTGAGGTATCTCCATATTGATTTCCTTAGTGATTGCACCATTCTGCACTCCCACCAACAATGGAGAAGGCTTCCTTTCTCCCCACAACCCCGCCAACATTTGTTATTGTGTGATTTCTTGATAGCAGCAATTCTTTGTGGGGTGAGGTGGAATCTCAGTGTTGTTTTCATCTGCATCTCTCAAATGACCAGTAATGTGGAACATTTTTTCATATATTTACTTGCTGCTTTTACTTCTTTGTCTGAGAAATGTCTGTTCATTTCAGAAGCCCATTTTTGAATTGGATCTTTATATTTTGGGGGCCTAATTGTTTTGAGTTCTTTATATATTCTATATAAGAGCCCTTTGTCTGAGGAACAGCTGAGGATCAGTGGAACAGACTGGAAGATACAAAAACAACTCCAGATGTACTCAGCTACCTCATCTTTGACAAAGGAGCTGACCATCCTCACTGGAGGCAAGACAGTCTCTTTAATAAATGGTGTTGGCAAAACTGGATTTCCACCTGCCAAAGATTAAAACTAGACCCTTATCTTTCACCATGCACTAAACTAAAATCCAAGTAGATTAAAGATCTAAATATTAAAACAGAAACACTAAAGTTGCTGGAAGGTAAGTTAGTCAGAAGTCTTGAAGACATTGGTATAGGTAATGACTTTATGAACAAATCCTCAGTAGCATGGGAACTACCAGAAAGAATCAACAACTGGGATCTCATCTTATTAAAAAGCTTTTGCACTGCAAAAGAAACCATCAACAGAACTAAAAGACAACCTATATTGTTAAATCATCTTTTAATACACACTAACCTATTCACTTACAAATCTTACCCAATCAAATCTTGTCCACAACTTTGATCAGTCATATCAACAAGTCTTTATTCCTTGAAAATGGTGTTGGCTCAGTGTTGAGCAAAGCAGCAGAAGCATGGTGGAGGGCTAGTTGTTATTTCTCCTCCCCTTCCTATTATTACCTATTGGTAAATTTGTATTCCCTTGGAGAGAACTAGAAAAGTCAATAAATATTAAGGACTTTAAATATGTTCACAAAATTTGATCCAACTATTTTACTTAAAAACTTGGAAGAAATAAACTTGTAGGCGGCATGCAGACATTGTAAGAAAATATAATTTAGTAGGACAGAAGTTAATATAAATATAACAAAAAATAATTATATTCTACTTTTTGTTAGAAGGTATGTTTGCTTTTCATTGTTATAAACAGGAAAGATTTATTTTAGCTAATGATTTCAGAGGTTTCACCCAGTGCTCATTTGGCTCTGTTGCTTCTAGGCCAGTGGCAAGGTAGAAACATCATGGTAGAAGGGCTGGCAGAGAAAGCTGCTCACCTCCTGGCAGCCAGGAAGCAGAGAGATGTAAATAACCAGAGAGAAAGGGTCAAGGGACCAGATATAATTCCCAAGGTTACATCCCTGTGATCTACTCATTTCAACTAGTCCCTCTCTCCTGTTTCCAACATCTTCCAGAAATGTCATTGAATATCACCTCATCAGGGGACCATGCACTCACTATATTAGAGCCCATAGGACCTAATCATTTACCAAAAGTCTATCTTCTGGACATATGAAATTTTGGGGATCAAAACCATAACAAGTGATAAATGCTATGGAGAAAATCAAGAGGTAGAGCAAGGTGCTATAATTGGAATTGGAGTTAGTCATTTTAAACTGGCCAAGGCAGGTTTCATTGAGAAGGCAGTATGACCCAAGGCTTGGTGAGGATATTAGCCATGAGCAATATGGCAACTAATAGGAATTGTTCAGTAGAGCATAAACAGTTGATGGGATGGTACTTCTTCTGCTAAATAAACAAAAAAATTCTAACGATATAACATTCTGTGGAATAGCTAAAGTGTAAAGTGCATATTTAATATTATAGTTTATAATTATGCATCTATACATTCATCATTCAACAAATATTTATTAAACACTTACTTCATTTTATAAACATTTACATAACAATTTTTATACTACAGGCACTGTATAAGCATTTCCAAATATTAATGTCACTACTTTGTAAAGGAGTATTTTTGATCTTATGAATGTGAAAACTATTAATTATTCACAGTCATGTAGTTCTTACAAGTAGACCATGAATTTTTTTTTTATATTTGTGTTCTTAATTCTCATTATTTCTGCCCTTCCCTTGCTAAACACTGTTCAGGTATCAAGGAGAGAACAAAACACACAAATTTATGGCTGGAAAAATTCTGGAAGGGAATTTGCCAAATATTGATATTGATTGTTTTGTATGAGCAGAATTATAGACAATCTATATTGTTTTACATACATTTGTGCATTTTTGGAAGTTTTCTATAATAGATATATTTATCTATATTCACTATAACAATGCTTTTTAAAAAATTAGTATCATGTCTTTTTATCATGCTCATAATATTTACCCCATAAACAGTTAAAAGTTGGAGGGAGAACTGGAATAAGACTTGGTTTTCCTTATTTTAGTTCAGTCTTATTTTCTCCTGTTATCTGTGTTTCTGGGAACATAATATATTCAGCATAGTAGGGGAAGAAAGAAACTCTTTTGGAAGCCAGGCTCTGGTCCTACTTCTGACACTAATCAATCCAGACTTTAGTTAATATTTTTCTAAAGTTAGAGAATTAGACTATTTATAATCTGATTCTCTATCTCTGATTTTCCATTATCCCATGAAAGTTTAATTATCTTTACTTAAAAGGCAAGTGATCCTGAGGTAGACATTAAAGTACTAATTTATTAGCTTACCAAAGAAATTTTCTTAATGTAGCCAAGCTATGAAAGCATTGGTTAATGGTTTAACTTAATATATGGAGGACAGTAATAATCCAAAATAACTTTATTGGTTAATTTTTGAAATTACTTTCATATATAGAGAAGATCAAATAACTAGAAAACTCCACATTATGGACTGTCCAGCTTTGGAGTCATGTGTTTGGTGAGTATGGGATCACAGTAACAGGCATCAACAGAAGAAATGAACAACAAGCTGTCTAATGACATCAGAGTAGCATACCTGAAACATCTATGTATACCTGGAGAATACAAATCTTTTGCCTATAACATCCATGGTCTACCTCCACCATAGACAAAAATGTCATCAGTAAAACTAGGAATCCTGGAACCCTGTTAAAGTGCTGAAGACTGTTTCTTTTTGCATGCTGCCAAAATTGGGCTTTGCCACAACTGACACCTCTGTGCCTTTCTCTGCTTCCTGTCTGGACCCAGACTCCTTCTCTCTCTAGAAGATTGTTATCTATATCCTCAACAAGGTTACAGGTGAAAGGTCAAGAGGCTTCAGTATTTTCTTGGCTTTTGAAAGGGAAAAGAATTCACAATATCCTTAAATAAATGATGAAACATTTTCTTCCTTTGTGGGAAACACAAGACCTTTTTTGGGATTGAAAAAGCAACTTTTCTTCAAAATCCCAGGCTGGGAAGATATACAAGTTTCTTTTCAGGACACCCAGTGGAGCCACAAGAGTAGCCAGTCACCTCTGTGAAGATGTCACTAGTACTTTGTTGTCCAAGAAAAGAAGCACCAAATGCGTGCACAAATCAGCTTTGTAATTCACAGATGGGTGTTATTAACAATGTGCACCATCTGGCAGCTTCCTTTTTTTTTGACTAATTTGTCTTGCTAACTAGGCTCAGTTATGGTTTATGCTGCTGTGGAAGTGCATGTGCTGTCAACACGTATATATACCAAATTTTAACATTTCCTAACCTTAAAATCATCACTTAAAAGTCTTCTTTTTCTAAGTTTTTCAGTTACCCAGCCCTAGATACCATTCTGCTTTTATATATGTATCCTCAGTCTTTATAAACAAGATGTTGACAGGGACATTTTAAAGAAATTTTCTTTTAATTACTATGGAGAAATAGCTACAAGATACTGAAATAGTAAACACTGACTGGCAAGATACAAAAGGTCCCAAGTTCTAAAAATCCAACAAAATTATTATACCATTTATTTTCTGACTTACTACTTGAAAGTCCTTTTTATATGAATTTTGTAGATACTTTAAAGTGGTCTGTACATCTCTCATTACTTCATGGAGTTTCTATTCTGAAGATAAGATATCATTAATCATCAGCTTCTTTCTGCTCAATATCTTCATTTTAACCAGGCATACAGTCACTGTAGAATTGATTAGATATAATTTCAATAACTTTCTTATTATAGCTAGACCTTATACTCATTATGAGAGATTATCTTGCCTTTTGACAGGTTGTCAGATCTTTTTAATAAAAAGGGATAGAAACTCCATTTAAACCAACCTAAGGAAAACATTAGACTCCACTGTTCCATATACCACTTTGTAGAGAAGGAAAGGAAATGGTACCAAATATGACCAGATCCAGGATAATCTGATATTTTCAGATTATTTTTTCTCAGCTACTCATGCCTCACTATCTTTTTGTTGAACAGCAAGCATTCCTTTCTTCTGCTGGCAGGGAAGATAGATTATGACCACCCTGTCATAGGATTCAAGCTTAGCTGCTCCAAAGAAAGGAAACCCTTTTCTCCAGGATCCCTATGGCAAGGCATGCACTGTATTGACCTATACCTGGTCACTTATCTTCCACTGAAATAATCCCAGAGATATGGTGTGCCCCCTTGATCCATACTTGGCCATTTTTTTAAGCAGGAGTGGGGAGCTGGCTTATATTTGTTAAAAAAAAAAAGAAAAAGACTGCTTACAGATTAAGCATCCATCTATAGTAAATACTAAGATTTTAGACAGTAAAGTCATTTAAAGTATATTTAACTTTATTATTGTGTCAAACTTTATTATTGTGTCAAATATCTTGGATTATATGGAGCAACCCTGATATCAAATATTATGTCCTCTTTAGTGATAGATTGTCTATGTGTCCAAAGTTTTGTATCAGAAATTAAATTATTGTATATCATGCTGTGATTGGCTCTCAAAAAAGAATATTTTGATTGCTGCGGATTTAGCTCAGTTGTGCCGCCACCTGCCTCGCAAGTGCAAGGTCGATCCCAGGTACCAAAAGAAAAAAAAAAAAAGAATACTTTGGTAGTTTTCATATGACTTAATCTGTGTGTCAGTTGTGACGCCACCTGCCTCGCAAGTGCAAGTTCAATCCCAGGTACCAAAAGAAAAAAAAAAAGAATACTTTGGTAGTTTTCATATGACTTAATCTGTGTGTTTTTGTTGTTGCTGTTGCATCATATTAGTTAAAATGTACTGGCATATTAATTTGAGAGAAAAATGATCAATAACAGGTGGTAAAGCAAGTATAAATATACTAGTATAAAGAAAAAATAGTAGAATTTTAGTAAGCCTTCAAACCTCACCAGAAAAAATCTCTTGTTATATATAAAGTTTAACTTTTACAACTGACATTTAGGCTACTGTTTTCCTGGCACTTTTCATAAACTCATTAATTAGGCTCTGAAATTTTACTTTTAAAAACTATTACTTTTTAATGAGGGAGCTCATTATTTTCTATTGGAAGTCCTTTTTTTTTTTTTTCCAAATACTACCATTTTGTAGGAGGCAGGCAGACTTTAATTCAAACAGTAGCATTTTTTTTTTTGCCAAATACTACCATTTTGTAGGAGGCAGGCAGACTTTAATTCAAACAGTAGCACAAGGCTCCATTATGCTTTTCTGTTCACATTGGCCCTAATTTGCTGTCTTTTCTCCTCTTTGCCAAAGTAAACATTTTTTCTCACTAGGCATATGTTCTTAGCCTTTGGAACTTGAAGCAGCTATCAGGAGTCTGCAAATTGATTTGTTCTGCCTTCACTAACAGATGCCACACTGGTTCTGGGTACATTGGCTGAGCCCAAGGGATTTGCAACATTAAAAGTAACTGGGAAAACTATAAGCATTCAAAAGGCACTCATTTAATTCACAGATCGTGGAATATTATTTAAAAAAATAGAAGCACAAACCCCTTCCTCATTACCTCCTTCAAATGATTTCTCCTCTATTGAAATAAAGTACTCTTCTTAATAAGCCCCCAGGGAACACAACAACCAGCTGTGACCACAAAAACTACAACAGGCCAGAAAAATAAATATCATAAAAAGCTTCTCGTCCCAAGGGGCTTTTGAAGGTCACTGCCCATTGGACTGCCACAATTTATTCTATTGTAGACAGAAGACCCAACAGGCAGTTAAGAATCAAGGATGATTGTGTGCGTCTTAGTGTGAGCTACTCAAGAATCACTGCTGGTGTGGGTGTTTAAAAGGAAAAATGTATTTAGGAAATGAATTGAAAATACCAGAATACTTTGCCATCTTAATTTCATAAAAGGGAAAAAGTGTACCACAGGCTTTTAGAAGTCAGGAGAGGTTTGGGGAGTACAGTGTTCTGATTTAAAGTCCTTTTAAAGACTGCTCATTTTTCCTTACTCTTTGCCATTTCCTGACAATAGAACAGAAAGCACTCTGTGGTATGCAAGTGACACATCATTTTATGCATCCAAGTGCTTTATTCACTTAACCATTTTTCCAGCAATTTAAATAAATCACAGAGATGAAATTAGATTTTCCTGAAGAGCTAGAGAAAGGCAGTGAAAGGCTGAGTCACAGTTAATTTCTACTGAGCTGATAGGAATTTCACCCTCTCCATTTAGGTGATACTCATGTAGTTTGGAAAGTAATGCCTGGCATCTTATCAGCCTACTATAAAAGCTGCTTAAGTTCCTGACTCGTGAGTCTCCAAAATGTTTTTAATGAATGATGGGCGGGAGGAGTGTGAAATGCCTCATGTTTATTCATTTCCTCGTTGTAATGCTGGCTGATAGATAGACTAAAAGATTGAGCACTTAAGTAATTAACTCATTTAAAGTGTGAATTATATGCATGATTTGCCTGACATGCAATTCAAGAAGTGGAACACACAGTAAAACCTCTCCATAAAGCAGTAGAGGTAGGGAGGAGAGAAAGTATTTTAGATTTGGTTTTTCTGAAAAGAAACATTTAGTATAGGGATTAGACATTAAAGGGAATAGAGAATCACAGGATCAGATAATTGGTTTTTCTTCCTCTAGAACAGAGGCTTGGCAACCTTTTTCTGTAAAGGACCAGAGAGTAAATATTTCAGGTCCTGTGGCCCATACATTATCTGTCAACTATTCAGCTCTAATAGTGTAGTGCCAAAACAGTGACAGTATATGATAATTGAACGAGTGTGACTGTGATACAAAAAAAAAAAAAAAAAAAAAAATATATATATATATATATAGGCATTCAATTTGAACTTCAGATAATTTTGATGGGTCCCCAAATAATCTCTTTGACTTTTCAGTTACTTATAAATACAATATTCTTAGCTTGCAGGCAAAACAAAAACTATCAGTGGACCCATGGATATGTTTCTCCATTTAGTTGGAAATGACTGTGCCCAGGCCTTGAGGTAGGACAGAGCATTATAAAATCACAGACGGTTAGGTTGAAGTGGTCTGTAGAGAGTGCCTAGTGCAACGATCTCACCTTAATAACCATCCTTGGCATTTCCAGTTCTCTGTTAAGTATGACCTGGCATATTTGTAATAATAAAGTAAAAATAATAGGATGTACTTGGTGATTTTGAATTAAGAATTATTAGCTTTGCAAGTTCAATAATGCACATTGGTCCTGTTGATTTTATTAGAGTTAGTGAGTTTGGCTCAATAGTAACTCATATTCTTAACCTCTTTAAAGACAGTTTCCTTTTCACAGTCTTACAAAGCCCAAGGATGTCTTCTCAGAATTACTTAAAAAAATAACATAAAATATATTTGCCATTAATTATAATACAAAAGTTATGTTAAAGTATTGCTATAAATTTATAAACAATTCATGCTCTGGCAAAATATGCTTCTATATTTACCCTACAAATAACAAGATTAGTGAAGTAGGGATGATTATAAATGATATTTCACAAATATTTCATGTAAGAATAAGACATGAAAATATCTGTGAATTGCTTTGTTTACAAAATAATGTTGGCTTATGCCACAATGTGATATGAAAATTCTATGGCTTGTTTTTAACAAGTATTGTTAAAATTTCATACAACAGTGAAGTACATGAACCAGAATGCCAATGCATTCATTTTCAAAGAGAAATATAAATATAAAGCAGCCCAAGTCTCTTAATATCTTTACTGTACTTTTCTCTCTATAGGTCAAATATATAAGAAGTTAAAGCATAGGAAATTTGCTGTAGGATCAGGAAACTAGAAAAAAAAGTGGTTAGTTATAGAATTCCAGTAATCTGATACCTGCATCTCCACAGATGGAGACACACAACAACAAGATTGGTTTGAATTTTCCATGTGCCCTCTTCACTGTGTATTGCTTGAGTGGGCACTACTTGAATTTTCCACTTGTTTTTTTTTTTTTTCCCCCTGTACTGGGGATCATGCACAGGACCTTGCAGTTGCAAGGCAGGTGTAGTGCCTCTGAGCTAAATCTCTGGCCCCACTTTTTCTGTTTCCTTTTGAAACAACTACTCTGATTATCATACTCTTTTTCTATACAGTGGTTTCCCCCTGGTTCATTTATATACACAGCAAATATTCTAACAATTTCTAGAATCCTTTTGTGGGTACTGTTATATTTGGATCTTCAGTGTCTCTCAAAGTCACATATGTTAAAGGTTTGATCAGTAGTGTAGGGTTTATTAAGAGGTGGCAGATTCTTTAAAAGGTGGAGCAGTGAGTGAGATGTCTTTAGGTCACTGGCAGCATGCCTTTGAAGGGGATTGTGTGACTTCCTCTCTTTGTTCTCTCCTTCCTCTCTTTGTTCCCCAACATTTTTCTAGGTTTCAAGAACAACAGGGAAGCAAGCTCCAATGTGCTTTTCAAGTCCCTGTTTGTGTCATGTTTATCCATGTTCTATTAGGAAAAAAAAATCATTCAGTCAATTAAAAATTGTTGTAGGTTAGTTGGGTTATGGAAGATTAATATAGACCCTTACAGGGCTGGGGATTTAGCTCAATGTGCTGCTGCCTGCCTCACAAATGCAAGGTCTAGAGTTTGATTCCCAGTACCAAAACAAAACAAAACAAAAAAACAAACAAAAAGCAAAAAACAAAACAAAAAAAAACCCCAAACAAACAAACATAATAAATAGACCCTTACAGGGAGAGCATCTTGACCATGGTACTCCTGGCCAAACCACACATATTAGCTGACTGTAGCTCAAATTAGTAGAACCTTCCAGCTGATGCAATCTCCAGAGCATTAGTATATGTTTGTTATGATAAGCCTCTATTGTGTGGTGGTTCATTCTGCTCCAAAAGTTAATGGCTTACAGTACAATTCCTTTCTTCCTTCTGCTCTCTTTCTTCACTGTGGTGATATTGCCCTCAAAGATTATGAGATGTGATGGTTCTCTGATACACTTGGCTGAAATACGAAACGTCTTCCCAATGCTTGGCCAGTATCTTTGTTTTATATTCTCTCACTGAGATCCCAGAGAAGATGCTTCCAGTTTCTCAAAACTAACATAGATATTATATGCAAATAACCTACTGGTTTGATTCGAAAATGTATCTCTTCTGTTATGAGGAAATAACATGATAATATAGTAAATTCTGTAGGTGCAGTTGAATGTAGAAGAGTATATAATGCATAGAGAAGACAAAACCTTACATAAAGAAATCGGTAGTTAGTGATTAAATTTTAACAATAAGATTGGCTTTCTAATACATAACAATAATGCATTTAATGAGCTAAATATCATGTCCACAGTTGTGGCCAGGTCTAGGGTAAAGCCGGCCATCAAATTTCCTAAGGCACAAAATTTAAGAAAGCATTTACTTTCAGGATTGTACAAGTGCAGAATTAGTACCTGAGAGTGAATACCTTCTTTGTGCTCCTGTGCTCTAATCTCAGCCCTGGTCCACAGCACTATGCAGTGAATTGTAGTTACCAATATTTCCTAGGACTATAGGAAGATACTGTTGGTGCATCTTAACAGCCATTTCTCTCTTTTTTTGTCTTGCTGATACAACACAAGTTTTGTTCAGGTGTTTCCACAGAAGGGCCCATTTCTGGTCCTGGGGATGAGTCCTGACTGTTGTGAGTCAAGATGCTGTAAGCATAAGTTATTCGTGGTGCTCCCAAAACCTTTGTCAGTGATTGCTTCCTATGGACATATGATCCAATGCTGGAATAGAAGGCTGGAGAAATTCTGCTGAGTGCTCCTGGGAGCACATCTTCACTAAGCAAAGGGAACATACAAGTGGGAAGTCCCTGTTCTTTGGTAATCATAGTTATATGTTTTGAAAACCTTACCCAGCCTGGCTACCACAGTTTGCAACCATGAGAGACAGGCTGCTGACCTGGCAGCGATGGCATCATCTCCTGGATCCTTAATGACACCACTGACCTGCTGAATTAACAACATATGAGATTCCCCTCTGGACTTTTTAAGGGTAAGAAATGTTTTCAGGCACTTTTTGTCAAATGAAGCTAAAAGTATCTTAACTGATGGTACAACCAAATGCTGTGCATCTGCAGAGAGAGAGTTTTGCCTGTGGGAGAGCCTACCACTTCCTCAATGCTTTAATTAAACAGCATGAAAAAAAAATCTTTCATTTCAAACATGGTTAAAGAAACAACAAAAAACTTGTGAGACTTGAGCTCTTATGCATCTACCTAATTTAGTTTCAGGAGTGAGCTGCACAGCCACAGGCTTGATATTAATGAATGCAGAGAGGAGCCTGCAACCTTTTGTTAAAGAAAAGGTATCTCAGAATATGTGGGTGAGAGACACAGGTACTAATAATTAGAGGACCTTTGTTTTACACAGGAAGTTGGGGATGTAATGTAGCTTCACTTGTATTTAATCAAATGAGATACACACTGGTCTGATTTAGAAAAGCTTACCAAGTTCCTGCCCTACTTGATTGCTACTGGATGTATAGAAGAGAAAAGATGTAAGAAGAGACATACTCTGCAGGGAGACTTTATTTTGAATGTAGCTAGAAATATGAAAAAAACAGTGATATTTCAACTGTATATGTTTTATAATCTTAGTTTTTTTCTATGATTTTATCCCACCTGTATTGGAGAACAAAATTGGGGGAAGTTGCTAAGGGGAGCCAGTGAATTGTATGAAGGAAATAAAACTCTAAAAAATATGAAAACAAAATAATCAAATGGATTATGAAGACATGGAAGGTAGAATTCAGAGTGGGCAACAAATGAAATAATATGTATTATTTGCATAATACCTGCCAGGAAGTTTTATATGCTTCCTCATTTTTTTCTCACAACAATCCTGAAAAGAAAGTATTTTTACTTCCATTTTAAAGGCAAAGAAACTAAGGCCCAGTAAGCTTATGTGACTTGCCCATCTAAGTGATAGGATTGAAGCTCAAATTCTGTTCCAATCTATATAGCGCCACAAGGAAAATGTCTTTGAGTTCAAGAAGTGGGATAACTGAGTAAGTCAGGAGAAAAAGTAAATTCTATCCCTAAGCAGAGTCTATTGCTAGAATCATTCATGTGAGTGGAATGTGAGACCAAACAGTACAGTGATCTGGGGCAGGGAATAAGTGGAAGCTCAAGAGGGAAGTGTAAAAGGAAGGTGCAACAGGGGCAAGACAAAGGGGGCAGAAAGATGGGTTTCTGGAAAATGTAAATTTTACATGAATGTAGTCTTTAATAATGGCAATTTCACTGGATTGAAATAGTTCTGCTAAGAGATAGGAAGACAGAAAAATAGAAGACTCCACAAGATATGCTGTCATTAAGGGTATGGGGGAAGGTTTTCCACTCCAGTTCCACAGTTCATAAGGCTCTCCTTTATTGCAGGGAGGAGTTTGATCCTGGCTGAATATGGGGACAGTCCTGTGAAGTACCATGATTTGTATGTTTAACACCATCATATTAGTCTCTCTGGGTCACTGTATACAGCCAAGCTTTCTTTCCAGGATGGATGCATCTTCCTATTAGGGAACATATTTATATGTAAAGGGGATATGTTTCTGCTTGAAAGCTCTGGGTTAGTTCTTCCTGGGTCAGATTGTCAGCCAGGAAGAGTTGCCACATGCTACTGAAACTGGAGGAAGGTGGCAGTCAGGAGAAATGCAGAACCTCAGTCTCATACAACCACCATCTTTCAGACCATTAAGCTTAGATATTTTACAAGCACCTAAAATTTAACTTGTCCTAAAACTAATCTCATTCTCTTTCCTCTTTTCATGCCTTTTATTGTCTTCCTAATTATAGCTAATGGCATGAATATATGCATGATGGAGTCCATGGCATCATCTTGGACTCCACCTCTTCTCCTGTAACATTGCACTGTTTCTACTCCAAACTAATCTTTTTAACCATTCTATCATCAATTAACTCATTTCGCACATGGTGTCACTTCTTCTGATCAGATTGTGATCATATTGCTTGTAGCCACTTCCAATTGATCACTTGTTTCTAGTCCAGTCCCTTTTACATTCATCCCCACATTGCCTAGAGATAACTTTCTACAGCATTCTTGTTTTCATTAGAAATCCACGGCATACAGAAATAAGCCTACTATTTTTTATCTATTCTTTTTTTTCTCTGTCATTGAGTTTATTGGTACATTTTAGGTATACAATACAGTTACATTCATCACTGGGAACTTGTACATTTACAGGACAAATCTTGGTTCTCATTTTTCCCCTTACCTCTGCCCTGCCTTCATCCCCTCCTCCCCTCCCCATTCTTAAATACTTCATTTCCATTTTTTCATTTTCTCATATTTTTTCTTTTCCCTTATTACCTTTCCCCTACCCCTCCCACTTTCCCTACATCCCTAAACCCTTTCTTCCCATTTCACATTGTCAATTATATCATTAGGATCTTATGTGCTATTATAGTTTTTCATACCAGAGGAACTATTTGATATTTACACACATGTGACTTATTTATTTCACTTAGTAGTATATCCTCAATATGTATCCATTTTCCTATGAATGACTCTAATTTATCACTCTTTATGGCTGAGTAGTATTCCATTTTGTAGAAAAAGTCTCCAACTGATGGGCAAATGGGATGTTTCCAAATTTTAGCTATTACAAACTATGCCACTATAAACATAGGTGCGCATATATCACTGTGACCAGAAGAGACCTAGAATAGCAAAAGTCATCCTAGGCAACTGAGACATGGCAGCAGGTATAACATTTCCCAGTTTGAAACTATACTACAAAGCCACTGTGATAAAAGCAGCTTGGCACTGGCAAAGAAACAGACCTGAGGATCAGTGGAATAGATTGGAAGATACAGAAACAACTCCAGATATACTCAGCTACCTCATCTTTGACAAAGGAGCTGACCATCCTCACTGCAGGCAAGATAGTCTCTTTAATAAATGGTGTTGAAAAAGCTGGATTTCAACCTGCCCAAGTGGATTAAAGATCTAAATATTAAAATATATACACTAAACTTGATGGAAGATAAGTTAGGCAGAACTCTTGAAGACATTGGCATAGGAAAAGACTTCATGAATTTTTTAGCTATTCAACAAAAGATATGACTTTCCAATAACTGATATTAAGTATTTCTTAATCTGTATTTTTTCTTGCTTTCTGCTTTAAATTTTATTATTTATCATTACCTAAAAGCTTGTAGTTTTCAGAACACACCATACTGGTTAATACCTGATGTCATTGCTCCTACCTGGCTGCTTTTCTCATCTTTCACCACCTTGCTAGCTCTTTAGTCATCCTTTCTAGTACCTTAGTCATCTTTAAGAATATTGAACCAGAGATGAGACTAAGTACCAGCCACTCCCCCTTTGCACCTGTACTCCAAATGGAAGTCTCATTTTATTTCCAACTTAACACCTTAAAATTGTCTGTTTTTGCATTTGCTTCTCTCAGAAAACTAAAGATTTCTAAATGGGAGGATTTAAAATAACTGGCACATAGGAAGTGTTTATTAAACCCAATGAAAATTCAGTTCCATTGAAGTTCTTGCTGGATTTTCATCATTCTTACAATACACATAGTACTAAAATAGACTTCGAGCTATAGGGAAGCCCCTTGGCTGGCAGCCAGGCTAATACATATTATATTAGACTCTTCAGTTAAGCCTCATCTTCTTGTTCTTTTCAAACTAAGCAGACAGATTCATTTCTTTTCACAAATTTATTTCCTTTTTAATTGTGCAAACAAGACTTTGGGGGCTAATGTCTAAATTATTACAGAATATACAGTGTTAATTTCCCCCCATTAAGTTTATTGGTATATTTAAAGCAAACAGTACAGTTACAATTATCATTGGGATCTTGTACCTTTACATGATATGTCTTGGTTCTTGTTTTTTTTTTTTCCCATACCTTTCACCCCCTTCACCTTTCCCTATTTACAAAGACTTTGTTTCCATTTTTTCCTTTTTTCACATTGTTTATTTTCCCTTGTTTCCTTTCTCCTCCCCTTCCCACACAGTAGTTATTTCTTTACTGAATTATTAACTGTAAACGATCTCAACCATGGGTCTCTAGAAAATGCCAAATGTCAAATTTAGAATACAGCTAATTATCACCACAACTAGAGTAGAAAGGAGTCTTCCATCGCTATAGTCCTTTTCCACTCACTGTGATGAGAAAAGTAGAAGCACTTTTTGGAGATAATTAGCTGTATAATCTTAGAAAAGCCAGCTGGACACTCTGGGACTCAGTTTTCTCATATGTAAAAATGTAAAGATTGAATTTATGATATCATATTTAGAAACCAAATTTGACATTTTAAAAATATTAAAAGGTGTTTTGTTTTGTTTTTAGTACCAGGAATTGAACTCAGGTCCTTGTGCTTGCGAGGCAGGTGGAGGAACCACTGAGTTAAATCCCTGGCCCTATATTAAAAGTTTTTAATGCTTGGATGGATTCTGTATTGCTTTTCTTCTCCTTTTATTTTTCTGTCTTTTCCATTTTTTCTTAATATTTCTACTTGCTTATTCAAGAAAACAATGTAATAATAATATATAAAATTGCATTGTTTATCTGAAGAAATTAAATGATATTATTCAAATATCCAGTGTAGGTACTTTGACATCAAGTGGGGTCTAATAAATTATCTCATTGAATTATTATGTGTACACTGGATGTTAGAAATCATTATCCCTCTTAGAATGAGGAACCTAAGGCATAGAGAGGTAAATTAACTTTCTTATTGCAACTCGTACATTGTAGAGTCAGGATTCTAAGCTCTATGAACAAATTTCTAGAAAACTTCCCTGCTTCTGCCATTCCTTATATATTTTCAAATAAAACATATGAGGAACTAGGGAATAAAAAAGACTTGTTTAAGATAACTAGCTGGACTGTTAAGGACAATGTTAAAAGATGCTGTGACTGGAATACTTCAGTACATTTTCTGTTTTCTACTGGTTATATTTTTAAAAGTTTTACCAGTGCTATTTCTGGCTGAATGTACATTTTGCCATTTGTTTTTAAAATCTCCATCTCCTGGCTGTCCTTTTGCAATCAAGTAGTGTTTGCAGGTCTCATCCCTAGTGGTACATGCTGTGCTTTCTATGAGCCACCAATCCACCATCAGTCCCACTTTTCTTCTGTTACCCAGCATCAGTAACAGATTTTGAGCAAAACTCTGTAGACTTGGCCTACTACCAACCAGTTCATGCTACCTGTCTTTAATTGCTTCTTCATCCTTTCATTAATCTCTTGTTGATCCTTGTTAGTCTGCATGAGAGCTATTGCAAACCTTCCCACACTTCCAATTCTTGGTCTTATTCTTCCTTCTCATTCTTAAATGGACAATTTCCATTTTAAAGAGTATGACTTTTTTTTTCTTTTGGTCTACTCTCCTATTAACACATTGTCCTATCCTTTCTTTAACAAGCTAAGAGTAAAATGCACCTTTTTCTATAGCTAGCATTTTGACTTGAGCCCAAGATGTTATGACTTAATAATCTCTCTTTCCCTAGCATTGTCTCTTTTCTATTTGTTGAAATATACATTTTTGACCCTCTGCTCTATATCACCCAACTTCTATTAAACATGTCTTCTTTATGTTCTAAAAAAATGTACTTAAGGAAGGGTGTGGTAAAATGAAGATCCTATGGTGAATCTTCACGGTGGCTGGGAAGCAGAGCAGGGATCATTGTCAGAAAGGAGTGGGCTAAGCACTACACATCTAGTACCCAAAGTCATACCTCCACAATCCACCTAGAAATGTACTTTACTAATCCCCTAGGCAGCTCCTGAGCCAATTAAGTTGAAAAAATCAAAATTAATTGCCATATGCAACTTTCCAGTAACTCCATACAATATTTATTTTGTTTATTTACTCTACTGAAGCTACATTCTCAGTGAACTGGGCATAGTGGTACTCACCTGAACTCTTTAAACTCTGGGAGGTTGAGTCAGGAGAGTCATCAGTTTGAGCCCAGTCTGGGCAGTTTAACTTAGAAAAAATCTTGTCTCTGCCAAAATTTGTTTACAAAGATATAGCTCAGTGGTATGGCCCTGGGTTTAATCTCTAGTGCTACTAAAACAAAACAAAAGGCTTCAGAGAACATTTCCCATTTTCTAAGGAAATAAAATGACCCTATAGTTCTTATTATTTTTAATATCTCTTAAGCTCTTAGCTACATTGTTGATTTCTTTTGTCCCTATTCTTTCCTTCATTCCCAAAACAATTTTGTGGCTTTTCTTCTCAAACTCTGTGTTTTTCCATTGAACAATATTTCATATCATAATAACCACCATTTGACAATAGATTGTGTCTCTTCTAAATTTTTATTTTAAGTTAGATATACTGTTAGTTTTAGTGTCCTAAATTCACTCCATCCCAAAACAATTTTTATTCCTCTTTCAGTTTTTCTCTTCATGGCTTTTATGGTAGAGTGGTAACACCAGTGCCTTTTATTCTCCAATTTCTCTTTATCTAACTCCTATGAACACTTGTCTAATTGTATTCGTTTACTATGCAACCATAAAATTTACCACATATTTAGCAGTTTAAACAGTGTTCACTTATTACTGTACCTTTTATCTGGACCAGATTTTAACTGGATCTTGTGGTTGTAGTCTCATAAAGCTGCACTAAAGATGTTGGCTAGGTATGATATCTGATCTGAAAGCTCAACTAGGGAATGATGCGCTTCTCAGCTTCCACAAGTGGTTAGAAAAATTCATTATTGCTTGTTTTCTTAGCTTTAGGGCCAATAGCTCACTGGCTTTTTAAGACTAGTGTAAGAGTGAATTTTCAGATCTATACATTTATATATTTATCTATCCATCCATCTTCCATATATATTAAGAGTGATGCTCTTACCATATCCTGTTGGCTAAAGGCAAGTTATAGACCCTGCACATACTGAAGGGATGTGAAAAGCATGTCTTCATGGACTACCTTAGAGTTTTGCCTACCATCCTGCTCTTTCCACAAGATTCACACAAGAAAAAGTAGGGCCTTTTATCCATGCTATAGGAGTAATTTTGTAACCAAATACAAGAAATAAATGCACAGCAGGACTCAGCTTTGGGGATGCACAGAGAGCCATGCTGCACACACAGCCATGGAGGGGAGAGGAAGGCACCCAAAGGTTCTCAAGAATTCTCTGAGAAAAAGAGAGCCAGCTAGAGGCCCAACCCATACCATCCATCAGTAAGTGTGTGCAGATCTGGGGGAGAAGTGGTGTGGACCAGAGCTGTGCAGCTGCAGGTAGATCCCAGCCAAGGTCCTGTCATGACCCTAGTGGCCTGGGCACAAAAGTCCAAGCCACAGCACTGCCCAGAAAACAGCTCATAGGCTCACAGGCATTAGCCAGAGGCTCACCCCAATACCATTGGTAAGTATGTGGAGACCCTAGCCAGAAGCCTGCTCAGATACCATATCTGGGGTTCAAAGCCCCCAGCCAAAGGCCCTCCCAGACATCAGCTACATAGGGTTCAGGACCTAGCCAGAGTCACACCTAGATACTATTGCAAGTGTGCACACAGAAGAAATGGACAGATGCCTAGAAAAGTATGAATACCAAAGTTGAATGAAGACCTAAAAATTCTAAATACCCAATATGAATCAATGAAATAGATAATGTAATTAAAAGCTTACCAACTAACAAAAGCCTGGGCCCTGATGGCTTCAGTGCTGAATTCTACAAGATATTTAGAGAGGAACTACTATCACTACTGTTTAAAGTCTTCAATGAAATTGAAAGGGAGGCAATACTCCCAAATTCATTCTTGGAAACAAGCATAACCTTGATCCCCAAAGCAGAGAAAGACCCAACTGAAAAAGAGAACTATAGGCCAATCTCATAGATGCAAAAATCCTTAATAAGATACTGGCAAATAGAATGCAGAAGATCATGCACCAAGGTGCTGGGGATTTAGCTCAGCAGTTTGGTGGCCTGTCTTGCAAGCACAAGGACACAAGTTCAATCCCCAGTACCAAAAAAAAAAAAAAAAAAAAAAAAGATGATACACCTTGATGAAGTGGGATTCATCTCAGGGATGTAGGGATGGTTCAACATATGCAAATCAATAAATGTAATACACTATATTAATAGAGCCAAGGACAAAATCTGTATGTTCATATCAATAGATGCAGAAAAAATTCGAGAAAATCCAACATGTATTCATGATAGAAACCCTACAAAAAATTGGAATATATGGTCTCTACCTCAATCTGATAAAAGCCATCAATAAAAACCAACAGCCAATGTCACATAAATGGTCAAAAACTTCCTTCAAACTGAAATCAGGAAGAAGACAAGGATGTACACTATCACCACTCCTGTTCAATATAGTTTTGGAAACACTAGCCATACCAATTAGACAAGAGAAAGAAACAAAAGGAATACAGACAGGAAATGAAGCCAAGTTGTCATTATTGCAGAAGATAAGATATTCTATGAACAAGATCCCAAGAACTCCACCAAAAGTCCTTTACACTTATTATCCAAATTCAGTAAAGTAGCTGGGTACAAGTTGCTGGCCACAGGTCAGCACACAAAATTCAATAGCTTTCCTGTACATGAAAATCAGACTCACTGAGACAAAAATGGGACAATATATTCCTTTCATGATAGTATCCAAATAATAGAAATACCTAGGAATCAATCTAACAAAAGAAACCAATAACCTCTACTGTGAAAACTATAGCTCTCTGAAAAAAGAGATTGAAGAGGCTATCAGAAAATGGAAAGACATCCCTTGCTCCTGGGTAGGAAGAACCAATTTAGTGAAAATGGCCATACTTCCAAAACTGCTATATAGATTCAATGCAATCCCAATTGAAATTCCAGCAACATACTTCATGGACCACGAAAATAAAATCCAAAAATTCATTTGGAATAAGAAGATACCTAGACTAACAAAAGCAATTCTGGGCAATAAAAACAAGGTAGGGAGTATCACAATCCCCAATTTGAAATTATACTACAAAGCAACTGTGAGAAAAACAGCAGGGCACTGGCAAAGAAATAGACACAAGGACCAGTGGAACAGATTAGAAGATGCAGAAATAATAGCCTTTTTAATAAATTGTGCTGGAAAAACTGGATTTCAACTTGCCAAAGATTAAAATTAGACCCATATTCTCTTACCATGCACTAAACTAAAATCAAAATGTATTAAAGATCTAAATATTAAAATAGAGACCCAAAACTGGCTGGAAGAGAGGTTAGGTAGAACTCTGAAAGATATTGGTGTAGGAAAAGATTTTATGAACAAAACCTCAGTTGCCCATGAACTAGCACAATCAACAAGTGGGATCTCTTCTTATTAAAAAGTTTCTTCACAGCAAGAGAAACCACTAACAGTATGAAGAGACAGCTCACTATGTGTGAAAAAAATTTCACCAGCTGTTCTTCAGACAAAGGTCTACTATCTAAAACATATAAAGAACATGAAAAAAAGACTTCCCAAATTTAAAGACCCATTCCAAAAATGGGCATCTGAAATGAACAGATATTTCTCAGACAAAGAAATAGAAATAACAAATAAATATATAAAAAATGTTCAACATCACTGGTCATTTGAGAGATTCCATCTTACCCCAGAAAGAATGGCTGCTATCATGAAATCAACCAATAACAAATGCTGAGGTGGGCTATAGAAAGAGGAACACTGCTCCATTGGTGGTGGGAGTGTAGACTGGTCCAACCACTGTGGAAATCAGTATTGAGATACCTCAAAAAATTAGGATTGGAAGTCCTATTTGACCCAGCTATTCCCCTGCTGGGTATCTTCCTCCCAAAATTAAAAGAATCATAACACAATGTTATATATGCACCCATGTTCATAGTCGCACAGTTTGTGATAGCTAAAACTTGGAAATATCTCAATTGCCCATCACCTGGAGCTTGGATGAAGAAAAGTTTTTGTTTTTGTTTTTGTTTTTGTTTTAATAGAGTAGTACTCAGCCAGAATGAATGAGAAATTAGAGACATTAGCTAAATGGAGGTAAAACTCTTAAGTTAAATAAACAGGATATGTGTGCAGTTACTGAATAGTTTCTCTGGTGTGAGAAACTGAAAATGTAAATAAGGACTAAAAGGCAAAATAGATAATATGAAATAGCAAGAAAAGGGGCAAAGGGGAAGGGAAAGTGCGAGTAGGGGAAAAGCAAGAAGGGAATGGAACTAATATGAGAAAAATTTAAAAATGGAAACAAAGTCTTTGTACATAGGGAAGGATGGAGGGGTTGAAGAAAGGGCAGGGGAATAGGAAAAAACAAGAACCAAGATACATCATATAAAGGTGCAAATTCCCAATGATGAATGTCATTATATTGTATATGTAAAATGTACCAATACAATTAATGATATAAAAAAGTAATAAAATGCACAAAATGGGATTTTGTTTATGATTGGGTCTTAAGTTCATGCTAAAATTGGTTCTGGAAAATCAGATGAAAAAGAGTAGGAGGTGAGAATGACTCAACCTGAAGAGGCTTTAAACATTTACAGTTGTCTGATTCAGTGCTGAAACCTTGTGGCTGTGGACCAGGAGTGTTATTATTGTTGTTGTTGTTTGATTGTTTTTAAAATAAGATTTCATCCAGTCAAACTTTTGTAAAAATTTAAAACAAAACAAATCAACAGAGCCCTCTCTCCTGCGTGGGCTCCTCTGGAGCCACACCATTTCCAGCTGGCGCTGATTGGCTCTGATACAGCTCCAGGTGGGTGAGTTTAATGTCATCACCCTGGATTGGACCCTCTCTCCTGCACAGCCTCCTCTGGAGCCATGCCATTTCCAGCGGCCACCACTGATTATCTCCAACACAGCAGCAGGAGGGTAGCCATGCCTCTGAGCACCTTGCACTGCCCACACCCCTGCTATTAGATCCTCTGATAGAGCCAGGCCAAGGACGCATTCTGCAGAGGCGTGGTGGGCTATAAAGGGTGGTGATTGATCCTATTACGTTCCTGATTGTATCGATAGGGATACAGGATAGGGATTGATTTGATGAGTTGTTTTCTCAATTATGAAAATGAGAATGTCTGTAAGTCATTAGAGAATCAAAGGCTGTTACACAACGATATCAGGAAGATTTAATGACCCAGAGATTGAATCAAGGACAACCCAATAGCAAAAATAAAGATGAGAAAACACTTAAGCAAGCCACAAAGACAGACTTCCAGTTCACCAATGGCAAACAGTAGGGCAAAGGAGGATGAAAAATCAGATAGCAAACCTTCAGGACACGCAGAACTCACAGCACAGGAGGTAAAAGAACTGATCAAGCTCTAGAAAAATTCAAAACAGAAATTATTTCCCAGTTAACCATAGAGATGGTGAGCAAAATGAAAGACATGATTTGAGAATCCAGAACAGAA
Source organism: Fukomys damarensis (assembly GCF_012274545.1). Taxonomy (NCBI): domain Eukaryota; kingdom Metazoa; phylum Chordata; class Mammalia; order Rodentia; family Bathyergidae; genus Fukomys; species Fukomys damarensis. The sequence continues at coordinate 39,580,896 of NW_022900936.1, forward strand.
ACTGACAAAAAAATAGATGAGCTTAGGAACATAATAGAAAACATAAAGGCTCAGAATAAGAAAGAAATGGAAACAATGAACACCCAACATAGGAAAGAAGTGGAATCCATTAAACAGATTCAAACAGATATCCAGGACATTAACAGCTCTATTGAAAGCATACACAACAGAATAAAAGATTGCAAAGATAGAATCTGAGATATAGAAGATAGGATAGCAGACAGTGATCATGAAAAGAGGGATCTCTTAAAAACAGTAAGGGAGCATGAGAAATCAATCCAACAACTCCTAGATGATGCAAAGAAGAATAACATAAGACTGATAGGAATCTATGAAGTAACAAGAGAAAATACAAATGACTTAAAAAAGCTGTTCAAAGAATTAATGACAGAAAACTTCCCAAACAGAGGGGAAGAATTTGACATTCAGATAAGTGACTCATATAGGACTCCAACTAGCCACAATAAAAAAGAAACTGCACCTAGACATATAATAATCAAGATCCCAGAAACCTAACAGAAGAACAAAATACTACAAGCAGTAAGAGAAAAGAAACAAATCACATTCAAAGGAAAGCCCATCAGAATCACAGCAGACTTTTCATTACAAACCCTCAGGTCAAGGAGAGCCTGGAGCGAGGTATTTCAAGTGCTAAAAGAGAACAACCTATAACCAAGACTGATGTAGCCTGCAAAACTATCTTTCAAAATGGATGGAGAAATGACATACTTCCATGACAAAGAACACTTGAGAAATTTCATGAATACTAACCCAGCACTACTAAGAATTTTGAACAATATCCTAGAAAAAGACAATGAAGATCACAACACCAGGAGGCCCAACAGATCAAATCAAAGAGCCAAGGCAAAAAACTAAAAGGAGAGGACAAAAATTAAAAAGAGTCAACAAAAGGCCAATAACATGACAATAATAAGTCAGTCATATCAGTTATAACCATCAATGTCAATAGCCTCAATTCACCAATCAAGAGAAATAGATTGGCAGAATGGGGTTAAGAAGCAAAATCCAACAATATGTTGTATACAAGAAACACACCTAGTGCAAAAAGAAGCCCATAGCCTGAACGTGAAAGGATGGAAAACAATTCTCCACGTGACAGGAGCACAGAAAAAAGCAGGGGTAGTAATCTTATTTGTAGACAAAGCAGATTTCAAACCAAAACTGATTAAGAAAGACAAAGAAGGCCACTACATTCTTGTAAAGGGAAAAATCCAAGTGGAAGAAATGACAATCATAAACATATATGCACCAAATATAAATGCCCCAACTATATAAAACAAATATTAAGTAACATGAAAAACCAAATAACCACTAATACAATTGTAGTGGGGGATCCAAATACCCCACTATCACAAATGAACAGATCATCTAGGCAAAAAATCAACAATGAAATACTACAAGTGAACCAAGCTTTTGTTTTTAAAAAATTTTTTTTCCATTATGACTATTCTTAATCTGTGTTTTTTAAAGTTTATTTATTTATTTATTTATTTATTTATTTATTTATTTATTGGTACTGGGGATCAAACTCAGGTCCTCGTGCTTGCAAGGCAGGCAGCAGAACCACTGAGCTAAATCCCCAGCACTGAACCAAGCTTTTGAACACATGTACTTATTAGATGTCTATAGAGTGTTCCACCCCATGAAATCAGAATATACATTCTTTTCAGCTGCACATGGGTCATTCTCCAAGGTAGATCACATACTAGCTCACAAAACAGGATTGAATAAATGCAAAAGAATTGAAGTTATTTCCTGTATATTATCAGATCACAGTGCAATAAAGCTGGACATCAATAGTATAAGAAAATGTAGGAACTTCACAAACACATGGAAATTGAACAACACTCTCCTGAACAATCAATGGATCACAGAGAAAATCAAAGAAGAATTCAGAAAGTTTTTACCAATAAATGAAAATGCCAATACAACATACAGAAAATCTATGGGACACAATGAAAGCAGTTCTATGTGGAAAATTCATAGCACAGAATGCTCACATTAGGAAAAAAGAGCAAGCTCAAATAAACAACCTAACAATGACTCTTAGACTCCTAGAAAAACAAGAGCAAGAAAAACCCAAAGCTTGAACAAGAGAGGAAATTATAAAGATTCGAGCAGAAATCAATGCAATGGAAACTAAGAAAATGATACAAAAATAAATGAATTGAGGAGTTGTTTTTTTGAAAGACTGAATAAAATTGATAAACCCTTAGCATACCTTATCAAAAAAAAAGGAAAGAAAAGGCTCAGATTCATGCAATCAGGAATGAAAAAGGCGTAGTCACAACAGATCCCACAGAAATCCAGAGGATCATATACATACTATGAGAACCTGTACTCTAATAAAATGGAAAACACAGAAGAGATAGACAGGTTTCTAGATACTTATTAATTACCAAAGTTGAACGAAGAAGATGAAAACAATTTAAACACCCCAGTCACAATCAGTGAAATTGAAAATGTAATAAAAACCTTAGCAACAAAGAAAAGCCCAGGTCCTGATGGATTCACTACTGAATTTTACAAGACATTTATAGAGGATCTACTGACATTACTCTTCAGACTTTTCAACAAAATTGAAAGAGAAGCAATACTTCCAAATTCATTCCTGGAAGCAAATATCACTTTGATTCCCAACCTTGGAAAGGTGTAACTAAAAAGGAGAACTACAGGCCAATCTCCTTAATGAATATAGATGCAAAAATCCTCAATAAGATACTAGTAAACAGAATACAGAGGATCATCAAGAATATCATACATCCTGACCAAGTTGGATTTATTCCAGGGATGCAAGGATGGTTCAACATATGTAAATCAATAAATGTAATACGCTATAGGGACAAAATTAAGGACAAGAACCACATGATCCTTTCAATAGATGTGGAAAAAGCATTTGACAAAATTCAACAGCCAATCATGATAAAAACTCTGCAAAAAATTGGAATACATGGTCTATATCTCAACTTAATAAAGGCTATCTATGAAAAACCAACAGCAACCATCATATTAAATGGCCAAAAACTGAAAACCTTCACGTTAAAATCAGGAACAAGACAAGGATGCCCACTATCACCACTCCTCTTTGATATAGTTCTGGAAACATTAGCCATAGCAATTAGACAGAGAAAGAAATTAAATCAATACAAATAGGAAAGGAAGAAGTTAAACTGTCATTATTTGCTGATGATATAATACTCTACATTGAAGACCCAAAAAACTCCACCAAAAGAATCCACGACTTAATTGATATTTTTAGCAGAGTAGCTGGATACAAGGTCAACACCCAAAAATCAATAGCCTTCCTGTACACAAATAACAGACTCACTGACAGAGAAATTAGGGAAACAATTCCTTTCACAATAGCACACAAAATAATGAAGTATCTGGGAATCTATCTAACAAAAGAAGCAAAAGACCTCTACACTGAAAACTATAGTACTCTGAAAAAAGAGATCGAGGAGGATTTAAGAAAATGGAAAGATGTCCCCTGCTCCTGGGTAGGAAGAATCAACATAGTGAAAATGGCAATACTACCAAAACTGCTATACAGATTCAATGCAATACCAATTGAAATCCCAACACTATACTTCACAGAACTAGAAAGAAGAATCTAAAAAAACTGTACTGTATCTCTAAAATGTACCAATAAACTCAATTAAAGCTGAAAAAAAATTCATTTGGAACCATAAGAGACCTAGAATAGCAAAAGCCATCCTAGGCAACAGACACATGGCAGCAGGTATAACAATTCCCAATTTGAAACTATACTACAAAGCCACTGTGATAAAAACAGCATGGTACTGGCAAAGAAGCAGACCTGAGAATCAGTGGAACAGATTGAAGACACAAAAACAACTCCAGATGCACTCAGCTACCTCATCTTTGACAAAGGAGCTGACAGTCCCCACTGGAGGAAAGATAGCCTCTTTAATAAATGGTGTTGGAAAAACTGGATCTGAACCTGCAAAAGATTAAAACTAGACCCTTATTTGTCACCATGCACTAAATAAAAACCCAAGTGGATTAAAGATCTAAATATGAAAACAAAAACTAATCTTGCTGGAAGATAAGTCAGGCAGAACTCTGAAAGACATTGGCATAGGAAAAGACTTTATGAACAAATCCTCAGTAGCACGGGAACTAGCAGAAAGCATTAATAACTGGGATCTCATCTTATTAAAAAGCTTCTGCACTGCAAAAGAAACCATCAACAGAACTAAGAGACAACCTACAATGTGGGAATAGTTTTTACCAGCTGGTCCTCAGACAAAGAACTATTATCTAAAATATATAAATAACTCAAAACAACCAGCTTCCCAAATATAAAGACCCAATTCTGAAATGGGCATCTGAAATGAACAGACATTTCTCAGACAAACAAATAAAAGCAGCAAGTCAATATATGAAAAAATGCCCCACATCACTGGTCATTTGAGAGATGCAGATGAAAACAACACTGAGATTCCACCTCAACCCACAAAGAATGGCTGCTTTCAAGAAATCACACAATAGCAAATGTTGGCGTGGTTGTGGGGAGAAAGGAACCCTTCTCCATTGTTGGTGGAAGTGCAGACTGGTGCAACCACTATGGAAATCCATTTGGAGATACCTCAAAGAGCTGGGACTAGAGGTTCCATTTGACCCAGCCATCCCTCTGCTGGGTGTCTTTACAAAAGAATTAAAAGCTTCATACCACAGTGATATATATGCACCCATGTTTATAGCGGCACAGTTTGTAATAGGTAAAACTTGGATACAGCCCATTTGCCCATCTGTTGGAAACTGGATAAAGAAGATGTGTTTTTCTATAAGATGGAATACTACTCAGCCATAAAGAATGAGAAAGTAGATTCATTCATAGGTACATTTTGAGGATATACTTCTAAGTGAAAAAAATAAGGCACACATATGCAAATACCAAATAGTTTCTCTAGCTTGAAAAACTAAAATAGTATTCAAGATCCTAATGGGACAATTAGCAAATAGGAAGAAAAGGACCAAAGGTGAAGGAACAGTGAGAAAGGTAGGGAAAGGGGAATAAGAGAAATGGGAAAAAATATGAGAAAATGTAAAAATGGAATTAAAGCTTTTGGAGGGGGAAGGGGAAGAGGGGTTGGATGGAGGGTAGGAACAAGGAGAAAAAATGAGAACCAAGACCTGTCATGTAAATGTACAAGATCCCAGTAATGAATGTAATTGTACTGTCTACCTAGAATGTACCAATAAATTTAAAAAAATAAAAAATTTTCAAAATTTACAGAAAAAATAAGACCAAAAAAGCAAAGCCATTCAAGATACTGTTATGAGCCCATTTTCTTTATATTAGTTGAAACATACATAAAATTACAGTATAAAATTGCTACAAGAGTTTTGAAGTCTCGTAATGTCCATACTTTTCTCACTGTAGACAAGTATTAATATGCTATCCAGCATTGTTTAAAGTCTACACTTTAAGTAGAATTGATCTAACGCACTTCCACTGCAAAAATTCTCCAAGTAGATAATGATAATTCTTTCTAAATTCAAGTCCAGATCTCTTTTCTAAGCTTTTGTTTATTCATTCACAAATACATTGTTGAGCACTTAGTGTTGGTCAGACACTATGTATGATTTGATAAAATAGTAGATGAATTAATAGCTTCTCTTTGCATTTTTTACCTTCACAATTTAAATGATCTCAAACACAGCATGTTAGAGTGCACATACTACCTTCTTTCTAACTTGCTACATCTCCTCTATCCTCTTGTTTAATGCAGGACACCTCCCTCTACCAGCTGCCAAAGTCACAATTTTACTTATCTGTTCCCTGATTCCTTACACATTTTCTTTCCCAAATATCACCTATATTTGCATACATCACCACTGCTACAACATTAATTCAGGCAACTACTTCTTGCTGGGACTCCTGTAGCTGTTTAGTGATATTTCATGTTTCTCCGCAATCAACTGCCATAGTACCTTTAGGGAACTCTTTCTAAACTCTAAACCCCTCTATGTCACTCCCTTGCTTAAAAATCTCTCAATGTTTCTTCATAACTTAACATTGGACTTGAAAATTGATTAATGTATACTACTTTCTTATGAACTAATTCTATTTCTTTCTTTCTTTTTTCCCAGAGGTTTCACTGTAGCAATAATGAATTATGTGCAATTCTTAGAATTTACAACATTTTCTTCCCTTTTGGTCTTTGTGTTTGCTGCTTCTCTTGCTTCATATATCATTCTGCTACCCCTATATCTTGGAACCTCTTTTGCTTTCTATTCTGCATCACTTTATTCCAGAAAAACTTTCCAGCTGCTACACTTTTTCTTCCTGTGTTTACCTTCACATATTGCTTTCACATTGGGTTGTAATACAGAAAGGAGATAACTGTGTTTAGCCAAATAATTCTGGTTCCACCTGCGCTACATACTCGAAGTTAGAAACAGTATTACATTCTCACTGATGTTTTGAAGGAGTATTGAAGAAATTCTAGAGAATAGGTTGCTACACTTCTTTTGGAGGCAAATTCAGCTCATTTAATAGGGCTAAACCTATCTGTTTTATTTATTCAGTTCTTTCCCTTACCTCCCCAATGTACAGCATATTACTACATCACTATGTCCTTCAAAATGTTTTCCAGGGCTCTACTCACTTTCCTAGAATGTACTTAAGGCTTTACCTGTATATCTGAGGTAATAAAGTAAGTATTTGGTTAAATAAATCTATTTTTTTCAACAAATACTTTTGAGCTCTTTATCTGTATCTTTCTGGTGGTTGGCCTATAGCAGTGAACAAATTAGAAAAAGTTCTTGTTCTTATTGTACTCATATTTCCTCCCTTGTTGTACACTAGGTCTCCTGAATTTGTTCCCCTTATATTTGAAAATTTGTAACCTTGGATCAACACCTCCCCATTTCCTCTACTCCCACCTTTTGTCAGCTACTGATATCTTTGTGTCAGTGAGTTCATATCTTTCAGATTTCACTTTTAAGTGAGATTATGCAGAATTATCTTTCTGTGTCTACCTTATTTCACTTGGCAAAATAACCTCCAGGTTTATCTGTGTTGTCACAAGTGATACCTTTTCATTAATTTATGTTTATAGAATTTATTCATTCTATTACATACACAGTTATATAAATGCAGTAGAGCTTTACTGGCAGTCAAATTCATGGCTCTTCATGCATTTGAAAGTCCTATATCCACTCTCATATCAGTTATTTATTGCCACAGCGGTACTGTATAATAAACTATTTAAAATGCAGCAGTTCAAAAGACTAAGCTCGTATTATTTATTATCATTATATGAGTCAGGCGAAGAGTTCTGGACCAGACTTGGTATAGCTGATCTCATTTGGGCTCACTCACACATCTCTGGAAATATTGCAGATCAACAGAAAGCTACCTCTCCTAAGGAAAACTTATTCATGTCTGCTTGCATAGTGATTGCTACTTGGCATCATGGAAGTGATTGGGTTTATATATGTTATAATCTGGCTGTCTAGCCTGGACTTGTTTACATACTCATGGCAGGTTCAAAAAGAGATAAAGGAATTAAAAGCCTTATAGGACCTAAGACACACATTTTTTTCCCTGCTGCTTTCTGTTACAAGGGTAATCCAGATTTAATGAAGAGGGAAATAGTTTCTACTTTTAGAAAGGGAGAAGCTGAACATATTATAAAGGACATGAATAAAGAGTGTATTAGTAAGTTTTTTGTCTTTCAACCAAATATGGGACATGAACAATTTACAGAAAGAAAGTTTTCCTTTTGTTCAAGGTTTCAGGAGGTTCAGTCCATGGTAAGCTGGCTCTAAGGCAGGAACATCATGGTGGAAGTGTTTGGCAGAGCAAAAATGCTCAATTCTTGACTTTCAGGAAGCAGAGCAGAGAAATGATGCTACAGACAAAAGAACCAAGGACCAGACATAATCCTCAAGATCATGTCTCTATGACCCACCCAGACATACTGAGAAGTGTGCTATACTAATCTCTTAAGGAGCTCCCAAGTCAATCAAGTTGATGATTAAGCTTAACTGTCACAGAGGGCAAGGAGTTGGGATAATTTTGTTAATCAGTCTGCATAATTTTCTTCTTTGTGGACTTAGTATGTGATAGAATGTTTATACACAGATTTTTGCATGCCAGTCATTTCACACGTTAATCAGTTTGCATGATTTTCTTCTTTGTGGACTTAGTATGTGATAGAATGTTTATACACAGGTTTATGCATGCCAATCATTTTACACAATTTATGGCTGATATATATACATATTATAACATATTGGAATATATCAACTAAAATATAAACCTATAAGTTTTATAAAATCTTTGAGATAAGGGAACATACCTCATTCATCTCTTTATCTTTCATAGCACATAGCACAACACACTGAACTGGGGAGACTCGAAATAGTTGCTAAGTCAATTACATCAACCTGCAGAAAAGAACACAGAGCTTAACATTTGGATGTCCTTTCCCTTCTAGTTGGCTTAGAGAAAACACAAAAATCCTAAAAGCAGCATCTCCCAATATCATTTGAATAGGTAATACACTTCCCTCTTGGATGGAGAGAAAGAGCTGGACCACATTAAATTTATGCGACTTGCTAACAGTTATCTGTTGCTTCTGGGGAAGACACAAGGTTGACTTCTTCAGATTACTGTAATGGTGGTCCCAAAACAACGAAAACAACACAAAACAAAAAAATGGAATCAGAGAGGCCAGAGTTCCAATTCTATACCACAGGAAGTTGAAAATAGGCAGAACACAAAGCTCATCATCCCCATGATTGGAGGAAGAGGAAGGGAATAGTAGAAAACTTTTCACTTGTCAGTTTCACTCATGAAACATTTTTTCCTTAGTTGAGCCAATGTAATGATGTTAATCAAGGGTTAAACAAGTCTTTCCATAAAACCATCTAAACTACTCCTGAATGACCCTATCTAGAGATAAGCCACATGTTAAAAGAAGTACAGGTAAACTATAAAGACAAGCTATTCTCAAGCATTCAATTTGAGACAAGTTACTGCCAAACATATCTTCTGATATTAACAAAGAATCATTTTTCTCATCTTTCCCCAAGGATATTATATAAATATATGCAACATGAGAAAGAAGGGGGAAAAAAGAAAAAGAGGAAAAGCTTCTTAGCTAGAGGTATTTGCTTTTTGCTTTGCAAATGTATTTCTGTCAACTCTTAAAGAGTTGGAAGGAAATGAGACAGATTTTTTGTTTAAAAAGTGACTTTAGAAAAATTGGACAGGGGAATGATTCTTAGATTTTAGTCTACTGAAGAACATTCTCTTTTCTTTAGGAGAAACTATATTTCATTTTCTCATATGCTGTTTTCTTTACAAAGGAAGATTGGAATTATGTAAATTAAATTTGAATTTTAAGACCTTGTTTTAAATGAAACCAACACCAAGGTATTCTGAAAAAAGAGAGAAGAATCTCTATGATAGTATAATTATTACAAGTTAGAAATTCAATCAGAATAATTTATAAAGAATAAATATATAAAGGGAACAAAATGATAATATTGATGTAAACTGTATTCATGAAAAATTTTCTTCTTTTTTAATAACATGGGCAGTCAGGTTTAGAATTTAGCACATCAAATTTGTATTTTGCTTGAGCAATCCAGATCTTATTACATTAGGCAAACACTATTCACGAGAACAGTGGATCATGTAAATACCTTTAATATTATTCATGAGTTTTACTCCCACAGTAGGTTGGAAATATGCTACAGATATTCTCTTATGAATGACCTTATTTAGCTTCTGATATTGCCTTTCTACATTTTTCATTACAATTTAAAGAGACTTTGATTTACTTCCCTGCTACAGATTTAATATTCTTTTGTCCCTATCTTTTGCTCCAGTTTCCTTAACCATGTTTCTCATCTTTATTCACTTTCTACTTTTTGTCTTCATCCTAGCAGTCTTCTTGGCACCAGTTCATGTTAATAATCAGGACTGCAGACTGAAGTTAATAAGTTTAGCTTTGGACACCACATAGATTCTCATGGGTGTGTATCTGTTTTTAATCAGCATATAGTTTATGACTTTGCACAGTTGTTATTCACTGGAAGAAATGAGACCATCAAATGCTTGTGGTTCAGGACAGTTTTGTCAAAAGTGCTGCTCATATTGCAAAACACTTTTTGGGCATATTTTGATCACAGAAGAATAAAAATAAATATGCAATAACAAAACTACTTGTTATTCTCTATTAATACATTAACTAGTTTTTATAAGTCATATATCCATTTTAATAAACTAATATTGAGTAATGCTGTGAATCTTTAGGAATTCAGGTCAGAAATTGGGATAAAAAATACCACAAGTGGTTAAAAAGTTACAGGTTACTTTTGCATAGTCACATTTGTTCATGCCATTAATTCACTCATGCTTTTATTTATGAAGCATCTGCAGTATTTTATGAATGATTCCATCAACTGGGATTACAATAGTGAAAAAACATTTTTTTAATATCTTGACATGATAAATGCTAAAAGAAAAGTAAACCAAGAGGAAAAAATACACTAACAGGGGTTTGATTTTAGTTTGTTCATAGCTCTGCATAAAGGAGAAAATGGGTGGCTCTCTGGAGAATAGTGTGTTTCACAAAGACGTGTGCTTAGTGTGTTCAAGAAGGGGAGGGAAGACCAGTTTAACTGCAGAGAATGAGTAATGGGAGAGTCCAGAAGAGATGAGGCCGATGGGTCTATGTAGGGGTTGACATAGACCCTTGTAGAGAAGAATGGGAGAAGTTCATGTTTACCTGGCACTGAATATCTGACAATCACAACTTAAAAGAGGGGATGGTTTATTTGGCTGCAGTGTTTCAGAGGATTCAGTCTACAGCTGGCTGACTCCAGTATCATGACAGAAAGGCATGGGAGAGCAAAGCTGCTTAGTTCATGGCAGCAGAGAAACAGTGGGGGAGCAGTGTCAGAGAGGAAGGGGACAGGGAACAATCACAGACCCCAAGGTCACATCTCCAAGACCCATGCAGACATAGCCAGAAATGCAGTATCCTAATACCCTAAGCAGCTCCCCACACAATCAAGTTGACAAGAAAGCTTAACTATTAGAGTTCAACAATTTATGCAGTAACGTGAAGTCATTGGAGAATATTGAGCAGAACAAAAGATAAAATTTGATGTGATTTTTTAAAAAATCTTTGCTGTTTTTGACTGTATCATTCAGTAGTGTCAGCTATAATCACACTGTTGTACAACAGGTTTCCAGCACTGTTTTTACCTTGAAAAACTGAAACCCAATACCTATTGAATTTCCCATTTCATCTTCTCCTCCATCACCTGATTACCATTTATTCTTCTTTCTACTTTGATATGTTTGATAACTTTAGATTCTTCTTACGAATGAAATCAAACAGCTTGTTTTTTTGTGACTGTCTTATTTCACTTGTACATGAACTTTATATTTTTGAGCTTATTATGTTTTTATACTTCAGCTTCTGTGTGGAAGGGCTTTAAGATTAAGTGAGGGGCAAAGTGGAAACAAAGCTACATATCTTGGTGCTATTGCAATGTTATTGGCAAGACATGGTAACTTGAACAAGGTTGGAGTAGCAGAGGTGGTGATGACTACAAAGATTCTCTATAGATTTGGAAGGAAAAGCTTTTGGGACTTGCTAATATTTGGAATGTGTAATATAAGAGAAAAGAAACTAACAAGTGAATGATTAAATAGTGAATTTTCCAGATAACTAAATCATGACTCTTATTCATTTCTGAGGGTAATCTTTGTAAAATCTTAGTAAATACTACATGCATCCTAAAATGGTATGCGGATGCCAAGTCAACCTCTTGGATAGCTTATGGTTACTATTTTAAACTCAACCTCTTTTATCTGTTTTAAAAATAGGTGTGGATACTGTGAAATGTAATGTCTGGGTATTTCATGAAAGTATGAGAAATCTATCTGGACAAAGCAATAAGATAACGAACATTTTCTAGGCTGAGAAAATAATATGTGATTTTGTCAGCAAGTCTAATATATATTTTGGAGTATTTTTAGATGCTATATTGTAAACTTCTTTCTCTTTCTTCCTAATAAAGCCTACTCAGCATTATCTGAGTGTGGGACATGCTTGAGATCCAAAGAAGCTAAATTGGGGAAGTTGATAAGGGAAAAGTCTTTTTTCCCCTCCTATTTTACCTTCAAAGACAAAAGGAAAAAATAATTCCATAAACATTTTTTCAAAACATATAAGGAACACAGCTACTGAGAAATATTAAGTGTTAAAATTATTGGTTGTTTTAGTTACTTTTCTCTCATTGCTAAGACAAAATACTTGATAACCACATCTAAAGGGGAAGAAGTTTATTTGGCTTACAGTTCACAGAGGTTGCAGTCCATAATTTGTTGCCTCCAAGGCAGGGTGGCAGAGGGGCAGCAGTTCATGGTGGAAAACAGCAAAAGTAACAAGGGACCTTAACAATGTATTTCTGCTCTTTTTATCTTATTCAGACTACTGGGAGGTGCCAAACCAATCATGTGTAGTGGTTTAATAATCACACCTCCTTAATCACTCTAGATTCACCCACCTCAGAAAAAGCCCACCTATGACAGCATGGGACTTTGTGGGGACTTAAAGACACAATCTATAACTATGGTTATTGTTTCAGACTACACAATGGAAAACCCATTATGTGCACCTTAAGATTTTAAAAATTCTGGCACTCCACATTCCTTATGAGATCATAAGAGATGTAATGAGAGAACACATGGTCTCCTAGGCCGTGCTTCTCTTCCTCTTACAGTGTCCTGTATTTTCCTGATTGACAAGAAGAGAAGTAGAAGTGTGCTTTGGGAGCTAATGCTGGCTGTGTGTACTTTTTTTTTTATCATTCTTAAAGCATGTCAGGCAAAATTTTTGTAATTAGCTGAAAAGGCACGCAATTCAGTTTCACTTTGCTGAACCCAATCTGTAGAACTGACAGCACGGCTTTAATAGATTCCTTCAGTAGATAATTAGACTAGTTTAACGCAAGCACTGCATGAATTAACATTTGCACTTGGGTATGAATATTCAGGGATACTGTGTTTCTGTGGTGTGAGCTGTTTCCCCAGGGTTTTCAGGAGTGCCTATTAGGTCCTTGTAACGTATTGATTAGTACAGAATGGCACCAATTAGAGGGTGTGGGAACATCCCTAGAGTCAGAGAAGATATGCTTATTGGTGGTATGTATGCTTTTTCCTGTAAACTCTAACCCAGACACCAGATTGCTTGCTTCAACTAGTCATATGCTTGGGTTTTGACATGAATTTTACTTTAGATTGCTATCTAGAAAGCTACAAGTTTTCCTGGCTTGTCTTGGAATTATGCCATCTGTTCCTTTATCCTCTATGAGATTTTTCATCTGTAAGATTAACCCCATCTGCAAGACTGTATGCTTTAGATGTTATAAATAAATAACTGAATAAATAAATAAATGAAGGAATAATCGGGCCATTGAAACTTGCCTTTTGTAGTGATAAAAATTCCCTTGACACAGCTTGATAGTGCATTAAGTATTGTTTCAGAACTTTATGTGCATATGCCTTGGAATTGCAAAGAACTTTATACCATTCATTAATTCACAATAATAAATAAAAAGGACATAAAGCTTCTGTATATGCTTTAAAAATAATCCCAATCAGGAAACTTGAAGGTGGAGGGAAGAGTTGGGTAATTGAGAATAAATAAAGTTAATAGTTCGGTATGATGATTTAAAGGAAAACACATTTATTAACTGTTTTCTGAAATTGACAGTAGTTACACAGTGTGGAAGCCATGAATTTTAGAACCAGAATGCCTGGATATAAACCTAGTCCTAACACTTTGCCTGTGTAACCTTGAGAATGTTCCTTAATCTTGGAGTTCCTCTTTGTATGTATGTATTGATCTTGTTGCAGAAACTTTGAAATTGTCTTTCTGAAACATATAGGACATTGAATATAATCTTTAAAATATTTAAATATTCCTTATAAGAGGTAACAACTATTCATAGTAGTGTAAAATTTGGGTCTGTTTTCCTGTCTGCAAGCCCCTCAGCCTCCTCCTCCTTTATGACACCATCTAAGACTTAACGCTCATTTTGAAGGTTAATGTCAGGTCTGGCTTCCAGTGTATTCATGGTTTGGAAAATAATGTACTCTCTCCATGATTTTCAGTGTTTCAATTCCACATTTAGTAATGTAGTGAGGATGTATACATAGATTGTGCACATGTACCAGCCTTCAAAGTGTGTGTTGTCCACCCAAATTTTTGGGTTATTTGGATAAAGATGTAGAGAAAATGTTAAGCTGCTTTCTGCTCTAATTTACAACACCCCCAGGCCTGAATCACAGTAGGTGAAGATCCATGCTGCTGTCAAAAAAAGTGAAGTGGAAAGTAGAATTCTCCTGTGGAAAAATGACTGGATTCTTTACCCAGCAGAAATGAAGAGTTGTGTTACTCCTGGGGTAATTTGGGAATAGCGTGAAGGCCATCTATTCTTTCTTTATAGTTTTTCTAAGTGTTAAGTAAAACAGTTTGACTAAATTGAGTTGGTGAGAAACCTCAGCTCTAGGAATTCTAATGAACATTGTTGGCTAGGGAGAGTATGGGCATCCTTCCTATTAAACATTCTTCTAAAGACAGAATTATTACTTTTGGAAACACTGCTTCTACAGAGCCATAGACATGGATAAGACTACATTCTCAGTATATCCAAGAGAAATGAAGGATACATTCTGCCAGTACAAATTATTTCCAACAGAATTTATCTATCTGTGGTTTCCTTTTATTGGGATTCACTAGGTATTTAGTCTCCCATTCTTTTTTTCTTTAACAGTGTGTGTGCAGTGGATGGCATTGTATTGTATTTGTTTGAAAAATCATTCCAATTCCTGATTCCCCAGTGAAAGTAATGCCATACTTTAAAAACTTTTGTTTGTCGTTGGTGTAACATTTGGTTCTCTTCTTTTTCCCATCTCCAAGCCCCTCAGCCTCTTTCAAATTTCCTTCAGGGGATTGAAAAATTAGTGCTTCTGTTGAGATCAGTGTTGTGATGACATAGGATGAAGTCCTTGGGGATGTTCCAAAGGTTTTCTGTGAGGAAGGAGGGACCCTCTGTGTGGATACTATGAGGTGATGAACATTTTTAGCTCAGTCTTAGATTGAAGATAACTGTACCATGTGCACAAATGTTAGGATTCTGGGAGATGCCTTTTGTCAAAGTATGATGAAGACCAATTTCTTATAGTATAGATAAATAAGAGTGATGCTTTGTTTTTCAAATATCTATCACATTAGATGAGAATGCCAGAACTACTTATGAACCTAAATATTTTTTCTCTTTGATCATTGCATTTTCAAGTGGAAAATGAAACCAAACCAAAACTAAACTAAACCAAACAAAAACAAAGCAAAACCAGAACTAATTCTCTCTTCAAAAAATAAAATCAACTAGGTTTTTAAATTTTTGTTGTTATTGTTTGTTTTCTGGTTTTCAATTTGTCATCTTATAAGTTGAAGCTGAGAAATGAAAAACATGATTAGCAACTTATGAAGTTACTATACGAATTAGAGCACTGCCAGGTATGGTGGCACACACCTGTAATCCCAGAACTTGGGAAGCTGAGACTGGAGAATCACTGCAAGTTCGAGGTCAACCTTGGCTACATAGTGAGTTCAAGGCCAGCCTGAAAGCACAGTGAGAATCTGTCTCAAAAAAAAAAAAAGGAAAAAAAAAAAAAAGAAC
>NW_022900936.1:39596865-39619002 GCF_012274545.1 Fukomys damarensis
AAAAAAAAGGAAAAAAATAAAAGCACTACATATACTGTAAAAGCAAGTTGCAGTTCTGAAGAAAAAACAGAAACTGTAATATAGATCTTTGGCAAAAGGGAAAAGGATCAAGAGATGGGGGTAGGGAAGGAAGGGAATGAGAAACGATTTGAGATGTGTTATGTACATATACTGACTCCCCATGATGAATGTCATCATTATGTACTGCAAACATGTACTAATAAAAATAAAAATTAAAAAATACCCCGATTATCATTTAGGGTTTGTCAATACTGTCTTTCTGTGGAAGAAAAAGGCTGGAAAAAAATTGCAAAATTTTTTTGTTGCTATGCCTACTTCTTTATATCATGTCGTGTTAAGGACTAGTCATCTTTGTCAGAAATATAAAGTTATATACTTCAGCACAATGTTGCATTGAGAATAATCAAAGGACAATATTCTTTAAAAATGATAATTGTATGATTAAATTCCAACACAAAAACATCTAGAAGTATAGTAAAAAATGGAATCAAAATAGTTGGAGCAAAGGAAATCACTGGTGCATTGCTAACAAAAAACATGCATTCTCTCCTGCTCAGGTTTCATCAACACTAAGTGTAAGAACAGATACAATTGGCTGCTGTTTTTTATTCAAGGTTTGCCTTTACATGGGTGTGTGCAGTGTGAGTGATGCATTAGAGTTTGTCACTCTCATTCACCAGTGCTTTTGCCCTGATGTACACTATTGTTTTCTTAGCTCTCATTTTCTCTTTTTATTTTTTGCTGGCCATTTATTTCTCCAAGTCAGTCATTAATAAGTTAAACATTTAAAAAATATGTAAGCCAAAGTATATAGCTAAAAATATATTTTCCTACATCCATTTTAAAAGTTCTGTCTGAAACTGTTTTACAGAATGTGAATAACACATGAATTGTAAATTATATAAAAATGTTACAAAAATAATATTCTAATTTCCTTCCTAATTGCTTTATATGTTTGTTATAAAATATGTAAATATTGGGTTAGATATTTCTTTTAAAATCTGAGACCAGGAGTACCTTGTATTATATGGAACTCAGCAACATTATGTGTCACTTCCATGGTAAACAGCTGAGAATCTGGTAGAGAATTTCAAACCTAGATGAGAGGGGAAAGAAGAGTCAGAGAAACCTGCCTTCACACCCCAGGGCCAAAGCTTATTGTTTAGGTAAAGCTGCTAAAGATTCTCAACCTTTCTATGCCTCAGTTGTCTGATCTGTAACATGGGAACCTTAGTATATACCCATTTCTTAGGTTGTTGTTGAAGATTGAACAAAATGCCTTATGTCAAGCACTTTGTATAATACCTGGCCCATTATAAGTATTCAACAAATTGTAGTTCCTTTTTCCTAAGGAAAGAAATTTAAACATAGGTGACACTGGTCTTAGTACACTTACTTCTGTAGTTTATGTTCATTAATCAGAATTTTAAAACTTGTTTTTCTTTTGTTTTTACAAAAGAAAAAATTTGAAAATAGGAGAACTAATAAATTGATCGTATCTTTACAATGGATAGTTTACATCCTGACTCAATCTTTCATGATAAGCAGGCCATGGGTAGTAGTAAGAGCTTTAAAATCAGCATCTCTTCAAACTCTTTACCCCAAGAAATTAACCAGAGAAATATGTGTTTATATAGCATTATTTATAGTGTTAAAGCATGATTATAATACTTGGAAGCAAATTAAATGCATACTATTAGAAAATCATTTTAAAATATTTAAGATATACATATAGAGTAGTTTGAAGGCGTTACCAGTTGATACCTCTGAGTGATGGGGTTGCTTGCTAATCTTTAATTTCATAACTGTATAATTATTTGAATTTGAAATTCAGCAGGTATTGCTTGTGTTTGATTATTTGGATATATGTCCATGATTTTAATTTTTTAAATTAACATATAAAATTAATAAGATTGTACACTAGAAAATGCAAATAATATAAATCAATAAGGAAATTAAGTCATTCTACTTCTTTTATGCATTCTGTTTATCAGAAGTAAAAATAAATAAGTTTTCACAATAAAAATACAATAATCAGTCCCTACTATTCTCACTCATTTACCCAAGAGCAAATAACCAGAAATGGAACACTGAATTGTAAGATTTTTCCTTAAGTGGCTTGGCAGAGAAAGCTAAAGTATTTTGAGAACCATGACTGTCACTGTTGACTTTTCTCCTGTGATATTTACCACTATAACCTCATCTCAGGCTTTAAATGAATTCAGAATAAAACACCCTTTGCAGTGGCAGAGAAGAAAAGCTTTTCCTAACAGGCAGAACATGCCTGCCCACCCACTGTGTGAAATTGCAGTGACAAGATTCTATTGGAAGCTTGCTGTGCCACAATAAACTGAAATGCATGCCCTGTATACCTAGATCAAACTGAACTGAGAAGTCTAGATGGAAAGAGTCCTCAGGAGATTTGGCTAAGTGAAGCCAGGAAATCACACCTGGTTTAAATACTCCTAATCACAACTAATGTTGCTTTCTCTTAATTGACACAGAAGCACCTGAAAGGTGTCTGTTACATAATCTGGCTAAACAGCAAATGCTTGAAAGTGTACATGGTAGGAAGCAATGTTCATTTTGTTCTTAGATTACATTAAGTATAAATGGATCTCGAGGGATTTAAATCATGTAGGAACAGGAAATTACCCTTTTTAGCAGTGTTGACAGGTAAGGCAGCAGTTAGAAATTTCCTCTCACTAGTTGACTTAAACAGGATGTTATCATCATCTCTAAATGCATAGATCAAAACATTATATCCCATTAATTAAGTTGCACTCTCATTGAGCTACTTTTTGATTGAGGAATGTGATAAATCTGCAGTCTTCATAGCAAATTGTCTAACAGGAACATCTCCAAAGCTTAGTGGGGTAATGTCAAGTGGACTGCCAAAGTCATGACGGTTGAGATTTGCTTTTCCTCCTTAGACAAGACTCCTCTGTCTTTCTGAACCTTTACTTCCACTTTTGTGAAATATGAAGAATTTGTTTATTCTTGTCATATTTATTGAACCTTTACTGTGTATACCAAGCACTCTGTTTAGCATGTGAATAGGAATACAAGGACAAGTTATTTTCCTTAAGGAATATCACTGAGTCAGAAGGCAGTGTGAGGCACAGAGTTATAAGGACAGGAGTTGTAAATCCTACTGGATCATATGCTGTAGGGATGTTGCAAGGGGCAAAATTGAATGGGAAAGTGCTCAAGTACTTAAATCATTAGTAATACAGACTTTTTTTTTCAATGAAAGCTATAAAATCCCCAGTAATACAAGACAGCACATTGTTTGAAATACAGGGGCTTCTCAGGATTTTTATTTTTTCTCATGAATTCTTTCACACTTTGAGATTTTCATAGAAATGTGAAAAACTGGGTCATTGCGAAAATTAAGTGGCCATAATCTCAGAAGAGTAGCTTGCTCTCTCCCATGTTAGACATTTACTTGTTGCAAAAATCTATTGGTTATATAGATTAAAAAAATCAAATATGGGGATTAAAATAGATTCACTAGATAATCTTTCTAATATAGAGTCTTCCTAATATATAACATTTTCTATGATTAAAAAAACAAGTCTGGATTTTTCATATTCAAATTTTAAAATTTTTTAAATTTGCATTTGGTTTGGGTGTATTGATTTCATTAGATCCTACCTGAGAATCATTACACTACAAAGCAAGACCCTAAGAAGTTGGGGCAAAGTTTTGAAGAAGCATAAAGTTTAGCATTTTAGAATATTTTTCTCCTCAGCTGACAAGGTGATTCTGACTTTTTTAATATTTGATGAAATAAAAAGAAAAATATAATTTGAATGAACGCATAGAAAAATGTTGAGATTTCAGGAATGCAGAAAATCATGTGATTTTTTTTCTTGGACTTCACTCTTTAGGGAATGAGGTTCATGCAGATGAAGATAAGGGCACTTGTAGACATTACTGTCTTTCTGCCTTTTTATCCTAGCACAAGAATGCATGTAGCTTATTCAGCTTTGGAAGATCTAACACCAATTTAATAGGGATGAATAATAGCATAAGTGTAGAAGAGGTAGGAAAGCTAATCAAAGTATTAGTTTTTCTTCAGTTCATTTCTCCTTGGAGTATAAGTGACTCTTCCTTTTCCTTGGTAGCAATTGAAACCATAGATGGTCTGGTGACATAATGACTCCATCTGTCATTGGTGCTTCTGCAGAAAACCTCTAAAATTAAATGCAAGATACAGAAGTACTGCATGTTAATTTAGACTTTCACTTCAGTGTGATTTGTAACTTCTCAATTCAGAATGAGAGGCTGGCTTTTCATTTGCTGTAATGTCTCCTACACTTTCAGGTGGCATTTCTTCATAATTTGGCATTTTGCTTTCTGAGTGAAATTTTTTCTAATAACTAGATTGGAGTAGGAGCACCAAATAAAATATTGTGTTCAGCATACTCAATTTCTGTCAGGTTTCATCTCTTACTGAACAGTGAAAGATGATGCCTTGAGGCATTCTTTCATTTTCATGGTTTGGGGGATTCGTGTCTATGTATTTTCGTTACAAATTTATGTTCTGGTTTAAGTTCATATTTTCATTTTCTTTTGTTTAAATCATTAGATTATGACAAAACTTCTCATATACCAGCTGTGAAATTCAGGAAGATTGTTCTTTCAAAGCTGGGAGTAAGTTAAAAAGCAGACACCAAAGTTTTCCACTGTTCTAATTTATCATATTTCTTCACAATTAAATATATCATAGACAGAAAATTTAAGAATATGTTGTATAAAATATAACCCTTTTTATCTTGCTTGCTTTAAATTTTAAAAAAGAAAGAACATTTTAAAAAAGGAAGTTAATGGATACTTTTCCCTGATCTATCACTCTCTTTCCTCTTCCTGAGATAACATGTTCCTATTTATCATTCCTCCATAAAGCTTTACACTCTAATGAAAACTATGTACATCCATAAACAACATATAACACCGTTCCAGTATTTTCTAGCTTTGCATTAATGCTATTGCAGTATACATAATGTCCAGTTACTTTTTTCAACTGTGTTTCAATTGGTCCACAGTAATACATTATAATTTACTCATATAATATTGTGTACTGCTTCATTGAATGAATTCATCAAAAGATATTTAATAATTTCTGCTGATTAACATTAAGGTACAATAATATTAGAATGAACATTTTATGTATATACATTTTGTTCACATAAGTTTTTCTAGCACTCAGTATTTTCATATTAACTTTGCAAGCTACAACCAAATTGTTCACTAAAGCAGTTATGTCAATTTATTCTCTAATCACTATAGAAAGTTTGTATTTCTCCATGCCCACATCACACATTAATACTTTCATACTTTCATATTTAATTTCCTATTGACTGGATGATTTTGAAATGATAGCTTACTGAAATTTTAATTACTATTTCTAGTGAGGTTATTCATTTACTTTATTTCTATTGTTTGTTTGAGTTTCCATTTGTAAACTCCCTTTGAGTTTCTTGTCTTTTATTATTTTTTATTGGATTGTTTTCATTTTTCTTCACAGTTGTTCTGGCTATGAATAAGTGGCAAATACTTCTATCAGGCTACTCTTGTTGTTTATGGGTGTTGGTCTAAGTTTGTAATTTCCACCTGAAATATTAACCTTTACTTTGTGAGGGGAGCTTATGTGTTTAAGAAGTATTTCCAGAAAATATATTCACAATTTAATTTTAATATTATTTTTAAATTAATGAAGTTTATTTTTAGAGTATTTTTAGGCTCACAGCAAAACAGAAACATATAGTTTCTATATATACCTCACTCCCACACTCTCACAACTTACACAACTATTGATATTTCCCACCACACTGATACAGTTGCTACAATAGAGAGTCTGTATTGATACATCATCCACACCCAAAACTCATAATTTATGTTAGGCTTTGTTCATAGTATTGTTTATTCAATGGGTAATGGTATGATTTAGCCATTATTCCAATATCATCAGAATACAGTGGACCCTCGAGTTATGACCAGCCTGACATACAAACAACTTGGGTTATGACTGGAATTTTAGTTTTAACTTATGAACAAAGTCTTCCCTTACGACCTGAATACGGCTGCTTATGATTCCAGATTGTCTCAGATGCAGTTTTAATACTTAAAGAGTTCTGGAAAGAATACTACAACATTCTTTCCTGTGTGGGGTTAGTTTAGAACTCCTAGGCTAATGTTTCTTTTAGGATACTGAGATCTGCCTGTATATAGGACAGAGACTTTGAAGGCTGTTTTGAGGAGCCTGAGCCTTCGCTAACCAACCTGAGTTACGACCAGCCCTCATGAATGAATTCAGTTCATAAGGCAAGGGTCCACTCTAGTTCATTAATAATCCTTGTTCTACCTTTTCCTCCTCCTTCTTCTCGACTCCAGAAGCTGCCGATCTTCTTATTGTCTCCATGGTTTTGTCCTTTACAAGAAGGTGTATATAGTGGGAATCAGCTAGTAGTAAGACTTTTCAGATTGGCTTTCATTCGATAATAATATGCATTTGTTTTTTCCATTCCTCTATGTCTTCTCATGACTCAGTAACTAATTTCTTCTAAGAAGGGAATAATATTCCACTGATTGTGCCACAGTTCACTTATCCATTCACCTATTTGAATACCTAGGCTTTTCTAAGTTTTATTTATTTTTATTTTTGTTTTTCTTTTTTGGTGTTGTGGATCGAACTCGGGTCTTTGTGCTTGCAAGGCAGGTGGTGGCACCATGGAGCTAAATCCCTGGCCCTAAATTTTAGCAATTATGAGTAAAGTTACTATAAACATTCACTCCATTTGGAAGTTTTTGTGTGGACATAGGTTTATCTTCTAAGAGTTTTATCATTTTGTATTTTACATATAGGGATATGTTCCATTTTGAGTTAATTTATACAGAAGATTTATGGGTAGATTTTTTTTCCTATGGTGGATATCCAGTTATTCCCACATCATTTATTGGAAAGAAAATCTTTGCTTTACTGCATTGTCTTTGTGCCTTTGACTAGGATATTATCTATGTGGCTGTGCTTCAAAGCTCTCTATTCTATACCATCTATCTGTGAGTATCCTTTGGCCAAAATGCAGTGTTTTAATTATTGTAGCTTTATAGTAACTTTTGAATGCAGGTACTTTTGGTCCTCTGATTTTGTCCTTTTTAACTCCGATTTAGTTATTGAGTTTCTTTAAGATGTTCTTCCATACTTCAACTTTTTTTTTTTAGCATTTGCTTTCTTTCTGGGACTATGAGCTATTCTAGGGTTATATAATACTTTTTTTCCTGAGGAAGCCCTGGAATCCACCATTCCTTCTCACAAGCTGTGTTTTCTTTTAGCATAGGATAAAAGTTAGGTTAGGTTAGGTATTCTCATTGCAATTGGAGTAGTATTACTGCTTAGCTCTTTCAGTGCATGGAACTAGGAAACACTTGTGTTTAAACTACCTACACCTACATATATAACTGTATGCTTCTATATCAACCCTGTCATAGTCATATCTGTATTGAAGACTAATATATAATGCTTCTTTTTCCAATCCAATGCAGCAGATTTTATTTTGGCTTTTGTCCATACTTTATTTATAATTCCCTTTGCTAATAGTGAGAAAACTCATTATCCACCGTATATTTTCATATGAAAGTGGATTTTTATTATCAAAGGAGTAGCCTTTTCAGTGGCCAGTTTTCTTACCTATAACTTGAAGTACTTTTCTTATAGTTCAGACCTCATAAAGTTAAGTTTTATCAGTAGAGAAAAGTGGAGTCAACAAATTCTGTATATTGCAGTTACATAGTATACAGGGATCAGGATTGATAGGCAATCACAGACATTTAATTAATGTTTTTAAGCAGCTTCATTTTACTAGGTTAACTTCAGATAGGCTTAAGAAAATTACTCATTTGAAGAATTTTGTTGGCTCCAATGCTAACACCTTTCATCAGGATTTACAATAAAAACAGCAAGTTGAGACTGAATATATCCAGCAATATATGTCCGACATGTCCTAGAAACAGAAAACAAACAAAACTATTATGCCTTATTTTAATTTTGTAAAGGATGTTGGAACACTTTCTTTCTTTTTTTTTTTTTTGGTACCGGGGATTGAACTCTGGTCCTTGCAGTTACAAGGCAGGCCACCCAACCACTGAGCTAAATCCCTGGCCCTTAGAACATTTTCTATGAATGTGCTTTACAAAGCTGGCTTGGGCTGCTCTAGTCATATAGTGACAAGAATAAAGGAATATCAATTAGACATTTGATTTTCATTTCTTTAAGCTTAAGATTTAGCTGTATCATTTGAATAATATATGTACTAATTATAGCTAATAATCTTAATTTTTCAGCTATGTAATATGGAAATGATAATTTTAGCTTTAAAACATGTTTTGATTTGCAAAATTTTTACCTAATCTCTTTTCCTAATAAATTGATTTTTTAAATAGCCATACCTTTACAGGAGAAGTTCCTCTATTATGTTCACAAAAGCACTCATCGGTTAGTCAATATCTTTTTTTAAAAAAATAGAAATAACAGTTGCCATGGCAAGCGTGAGTTTTAGACTCAATATTCATGAGAAGTCTGTCTTCGAGACTATCTTCACATACATAAGGGTGAATAATAAAGCAACTTGTACCGGCTTGCTGTTATCAAAGTATGCACAAGAGAACATGAAACTTAAATTAGGGTATGACATTTAAGTTATTCTAAGGAACAATTTTTTATACTAAGGACTATTACACCCTGATATTCTCTTAAAGGTGAAGTTTTACATTTTATTTCACTCAAGGCCTTTATAAACTAATAAATTTGGAATTTCAAGATGGCTAGGTATGGTCACATCTTAATATAAAGACATAGGCTTAAAAAGTGCCCCAAAAGGATCCATACTAGCCTTAAGATTCCAAGAATGGCCTTTTTATTTAGAATTTACATTGGAAAGATACCAAGGTGGCTACCTGGTTCTAACTGTCCACATAGAAGTGCTACATATAGAAATGACATTAGGTTCATAGTTGGTACTTACAAAACAAAACACAAGAGATTAACAAAAGTAAAGCATACCAAATTAATTTACCCAAAATTTTATGTGACCTGCGATTCATAGAAATCTGTATCTTTATGCTTATCTTCTGTGAAGAACAGAAAGTTCTGTAGCAGCATGATTGGAAAATAAATTTTGATATAGTGGTAATACTTGAGGAAGATA
Organism: Fukomys damarensis; assembly: GCF_012274545.1. Taxonomy (NCBI): domain Eukaryota; kingdom Metazoa; phylum Chordata; class Mammalia; order Rodentia; family Bathyergidae; genus Fukomys; species Fukomys damarensis. The sequence goes on from NW_022900936.1 coordinate 39,606,096, forward strand.
GCAAAGCCTATTTGTGCAGTGTTTTCTGTGTCCTTATCTCTTTGTTCCTTTCCTCTTGGTATAGGATAGGACTCTTTTAGAATAAAAGAGAGGGAGAATGACTTCAGAAACAATGTAAAAGTTCAAAGAGTGAATTTTCTGTTACACCAAGGTTCCATATTTTGGGGTATCATTTTCTTAGCCCAAGTATTTGAGCAATATAACAATGGGAGCGTTTGTGCTGCATGTTTCCTAATTTTTAGGGTTAATTTTGAGTCTGTATTTGATTCAGCCATTATAACATTATAAGTAAGTAACATTAAAATGTTACTTGCAACATTGTAAGTAAAGTTCATACTATGCCTTCCAGGGAAGCAGAAGTACAGAGAATTTAGAATAATTGTGAAAGATCAAGAGGCAGAATAGGTACTTGAGTGTTGATGTTTTTCATATGAACTAGAGATCTTTCCAGTTACCTGCTACCTATTTGAGAATATTTGAAGTAAAGTATAAATACCACATATATTTAAAGACTTCATGTGTTTGGATTCATACATAAATACATTTGTTTTCGAAGCAGTATGACATGCTACTGGCTGCGCTTAGACTGCCACATCTCAACATGTCCTCTGAAGAACAGTAGTTCTACAAGATGACAAGTGTTACATGTTATTAATTAGAATTAGGTTCACTCTTGAGTAAAGAAAACATCATCCACAACAAAATGACAGTGATGTGTGTAGATTTGAATATTATTTCCCTCTCACACAAAGGAGCATGGAGGCAGGCACTGTACGGCTATTGCTTGCAGCTGCTGTACTGGCTCCACAGTGGTCAAGGAATCAGGGATTTTCTGTTTTTCAGCTTTGTTGACTTTCCCAAGTTCTATTACTAAAGCTGTAGCCATCACCCTGTATTCCATCTAGCTGAAAGGGGAAGGGCTCCTGCCTAAACAGAATTTCTAGGTTGCACACATATCATTTTCACTTATGAAATAGATGGTCAGAACTTAATTACCTGGCCGAAACTAGCCACAAAGGGAGCTGAAAAAGAAAACTTTAACTTAATCACCAGTGTGCCCAGATAAAACTGGAATTCTTCCAAAACAGAAGGGGTAAATGGATATGACTCTGTCAATTACTGATGCATACTCATAGTAGTATGCAGTGTTAAAAAAGAAAGAAAAAGAATTTTGTGATTAAATAAGGCTCATAAATACTAGGGTAAATAAAGTTAAGCAAGTCTCTTTTAGGACTATGGTTTTCAAAGATGCTAATACAAAATGTGAAACTCCTAAGTGGGGAATATAATATGGAAATTTCCTACATTTATTTGACTATATATTTCTTGCCTCACAAAGCATTTCTTGAGATTAATGGTCCACAGAACACACTCTGAGAAAATACTGCTGTGAAATGTTGAATCTGTGATGTATAATTCCTATCTGTTCCTGACTGCCGAATTACAGACCAAACAAGGCTTTGGACCTCCTCTGACTTATTTAAGTTGATTTTATTCTAAGTTAATCAGAGACATATTGAGCATATATAATGAGCATGACTGTAGAACAATTTGCAAATATAAAGGATTATAGAAGTCCCAAGTAATTGGCCATTAGAGAGGAAATTCTTAAATTTCTGTCTAAAAATATGTTGAACAATTTTAAGGTAGATAATTCAGCATTTTCTAATAACTCCATTAAAGGAAAGGTGCTTTTAAATAGCACAGTAACAATAGCTATCACTTACTGATCATAAGAATTCTGAGTACTTCAGCTAGGCTACCTTCACTGAACTGTGACCTCTCCTGTGGCCGTGGGCCAGGTACCTCAGGTACATGTTTAAATTTACCTGGACCTCTGTATGTGCTCTTCAGTTAGATGTTCTATTTTGTTATATTTGCTTTTGCTGCTTGAGATTTCGGATTTATATCAGAAAAAAGAAAATCATTATCCTAACCAATATCATGGAGCTTTCATACATTTTCATCTAGTAGTTTTATAGTTTTAGGTGTTGTATTTGAGTTTTTGTCCATTTTAGTTGGTTTTTGTGTATGCGGTGAGATAAAGATCTAAATTCAATCTTCTACATGTGGATAACTGCAGGCCGGTCCTGAGCCCCATGTTGGGGTGCCACCTTTTGCCCGCGACCTGCTGCTGATGTTCAGGGACTCGGACCCGCTACACTGTTCTCCCTGACACACAGAGTCAAGTTTAACGTGTGGGCAGCCAGGATTGATCCTGCCTCTAATAGGCAGAGGAGCCCTTGGCAGCATCTGGCTTTATTCACCAGAACATGGATACAAATAAAGTAACTTAATTATCGTCTGCTTTCCAGTACCCATTAGTACATACTGTAATAAGCAACCTTGAGTGTCTTAATTTTTTTCTAGAATTCATTCACCCCTGAGTGCAGCCTCTCTCCTTTGTGCTCACAGAGGAGTCCAGTTAGGTCTTAAGTCTCTGATCTCTGACAAATAACTAGTTGTCTCAAAACCATATATTAAATAAATTGTCCCTTCCCGTATGATCTAACACAGGCCAGGCAGAGTGTTCAACTTCATAATCCATGCTAACTACTCTAAGGTTTTAGGTTAATCTTATAGTGTTTCTGAGCCTAAACTATTGCTTTTCTTACACAGGAATACTAATATCTTGTCTGTCCATCTAAAAAACGAGATAATATGTATGATATTATTTCAAGAATGCTGCAATGCCATGTGGAAAGGAAGTTATTGATTATCTCGCATCTTACAATGAAGAAGGCAAATTCACATTTCAGCAAAATATTTCACTATCATATTTTATAAAGTGATACTTATCCATTGCTTCTAGCTTTTTCTGTAAACAAAAGCACCTTGTTTTTAAAATTTTTTTGTTGGTACATTTTAGATATACAATGCAGTTACATTCACATTGTACCTTTACATGATATATCTTTGTTCTTATTTTTTTACCCATTCCCCTAGCTTTCCTTACCCCCTCCACACGTCCCTTTTTACAAAGACTTTGTTTCCATTTTTTCCTTTTCTCTTATTTTTCCTCTTCCCTTATACCTTTCCCCTACCCCTCCCATTTGCCCAATACCTTTAGACCTATTCCTATTTCAAAATATCAATTATATATTTGACCCTTATTTACACATTTCATTTTTCACACCAGAGAAACTATGCAGTATGCACACGTGACACGTGTGTGTCCTATTAATTTCACTTAAGAGTAGGTCTCTCTGACCTACATCCTTCTACATTCCTCCACATCCTTCATAAAATGCTACATGCACTGATCTTTACGGTCTGTTTTGCCAGGAAAATACTTTTTTGGGATTTCCGCATGATTATCCCCTCCCCTTTTACAAAAACATTTGTACACATATCACTTTCTCAGTGAGCTTTTCATTGTACACCAAAATTTAAAATTGTAATCTTCTTTTGCTGTGGCATTTCCTATTCTCCCTCCATATATTATGTTTTTCTGAATATATGTTATAGTCCTGAAATAATCCATATCATATATATTCTTAGTATACTTATTATTTATTGTTTGTCTCCCTTTCTTGGCATAATAATGAAGGAAATATTTTCCCCTCCTTTCTTTTTCTACTAGTGTACCCCAAACATCCAAGACAGTGCATAGCTGATGTTTGATATTCTTAAATATTAAGTGATTAATTTCTGAAAGCAACGCTGTGGGGTGGGCATTATATATGTTTTATAGCTATATAAACTGAGATGTTAAGGCCTGATGACTCCTTTGATAGTACAGAGTGAGGAAACTGCATGGCTCAGAATCAAGTGGTAATTTTTACATTGTACTACAGTAGTGTCTCTTTTCATTTACGATTCTGATTGCTGTGTCCATAGAGAATGAAAATATTTCAAAAGTAAAGGATTATTGCCACCTGCCCTGAAAATGCAATGAACTGAGTTTGATCCCCGGTACCAAAAAAAAAAAAAAAAAAAAAAAGTAAGGGATTATCACTGGGAATAAAAGCTATCAGAAATGTCAGAAGGAAGGAATTGTGAGGAGGAAAAAAGGCTGTGGTTCTTTGGAACTAGGTGGCAGTGACCTTTGCAAGACACTTTCAAAACATTGGTGCCTAACGTAGATATGGTAGTAGATGGTGGAGTAAACAGAAGGTAAATAACAAGAGAGTGAATAATTATTACTCTAAAAAAGTATGGGGTTAAGAAGTGAAAAATACTGTAGGTACATGGAAGGGAAAATTTCTTGTTTCATGTTTTTTATGCATATTTATAGGAAGAGAAAAGTAGGCAAAATAGAATATAGAGGTGAATAGAACGTAATGCTGTCAGACTAGCCAACACAATGGGTAAAGCAAGCATCACCATTCATTGGATTTCCTGGCCCAGGTTGTGCTTGCTATTCTGTGAGGCATGGACACTGTGGTAATCTTGTAACTAAGCCATCCCTCCACTTTACTTTTCTTTGTTTCTCAGAAGAAACTATTCCCAAATTCCTCAGTTGCTGTTTTAAGTTACTACTTTGCTCAATCCTGCTACTCATTTCCAAATCTGTCTGTCCTCTTCTGAAGTAAAACATCTATGTCTTAGTAAGAAAGGAGAAGGTAGCCAGCAGGAACTCTTTCAACTCATCTCATCTTTGATCTCACTTACATTATTTTTATTTTACCTTTTCCTTGCATCTCAATGAAAAGGCATCACACTTTTACCCCAAGTTTAAAATGAAAGCCTAGAATCATAATCCATTCTTAAAGGCCTTGTTTTACCAAAGTTTCTTTCATTTTAAATTTCACTCAAGTTCTTTATCTATACTTATAAACAAAATCTCCTATGTATAGGATATTCCTATTAGGTATCATTTTCCTCAACTTCCAACCAACATTTTATGATTTGCATTATTCAACAAGCATATATTGATTTTCTACCATGTTGGCATTGTATTTGTCTTTGAGAAATCCTGAGAGGAATGATCTCATGAATGCAAATTAGGAAAGTTACTAATATAGAAAATGGATTGCAATACCAACTGTAATTATGCAGGTTCCTTCCCAAAATTTGTTGACAAGTGTAAACGATTTCCTTTGTTCTTCTAAACTCACTTGCTGGCTTTCTGTGGAATGAAAAGAAAAGTTCCACAGATTAACAGACTTAAGTGTTTCTAACTCATTAGGTGGCAGAGAGAGGTCCCATGAAAGCTTTGTAGAAGTAATGTGGAAACTGAGTTTCAGAGAATTAAGTCCTCTCCAGAGGAAGTGAGTGGCAAAGTGGGTGTGAAAAGGCAGGCCTGATGGTCGAAATAGCCTGAGCAGAACTTGGAAGGGAGATACAGCACAGTGTGTGTGTAGGGAAAGTCAGTTGGCATCAATAATACAATGTGAACATCCTGGAGAAAATGAAGATGTACATAGGCCATGTGAATGAAGTTAATCTTTAGGTAGTGGGGAGTCAACTAGGGCATCCCATGGCCCAGTCTGTACCTCTGCGAAGGACCAGGCTGAAGAATACAAGTCTTGAAATAACATCTTCAATCCAACATCTCACACCCATTTTCATATTACTGGTTCCTCCTAAACTTCTCATTTCTATATTTTCTTTTTTTTTAAAAGAGCATGTATGACTCTGCTACTTGAAGATAGTGACATTTTTTTCTCCTCCTACTCAGCAACTGACATAATATTTTTAATCATATTCATAGATTTTTTTAATTTGGAAAAGGTGATTAAAATTTGGGACTAGGGGAAAGGCTAAAATGGAGAAAAGTGAAATAGGAGATAGAAATAAGGATATTTGTGCATTCCCTGGCATTCCCTTGGACAGGGATTGAGATCCATTTTTAAAATAAAATAATAGCCTCATAAGTCCAATGGTAGGATAATTTTTATACAAAATTGTTAAGACCTATAGTTACTTAATCAAAAGTTTTATAATATATGGAATAATTATCTTAAAAGAAGTATATGTTCCTTAAAATTTTATTTTAATCTAAGTACATATATTATAAATAAAAATGATTTGCCAATCTTTTGACTTAGGACAGAGATATAATTCACTGCCCTAAATTCATTGCATTTTTTTAAAAAATAACAACCTCAATTTGTCACACTTATGTTTCCTTAAAATGGCACAAAAATTAAATGGACTGTGAAGCGGTCTGGGTGTAGAATTCATTTAGATCATCTCAAGTCTTGTATGTTTGCTTCTCATAGACCTTATTTAACAGGAATATTTGGAGCTGAAGAGTTTGCGTCTAAAAAGGGCAACAAATAAGGGAAAATAAAAATATGAGAAAGCAAAAAAATGGAAGCAAAATTTTTGTAAATAGGGAAGGGGTAGGAGGGGGTGAAGGGAGGGCAGGGGTATGGGGAAAAAATGAGAACCAAGACCTGTCAAGTAAAGGTACAAGATCCTAATGATGACTGTAACTGTGCTGTGTACTTAAAAAGTACCAATAAACTCAATGAGAAAAAAATAAAATAAAAAAGAGTAACATGGAGGATCTTTGTAGTGATTAAAATGTTTTTCTCTTAATTGTATCAATGTCAAAAATCTGCTTGTGATATTACAGTATAGGTTTGCAAATGTTGTTATTGTCATGTCTTATAACTGAATGTGAGTCAACATTACAAACTCAAAAATTATTTGTTATATGCCAGGCATTAATGTAGATGACAGAGGAAACCCAAACTAGACAGGAGTTGAAGTAGTAAGGGCACATTTTATTCAGGAATATTGCGGTAGGTGATAAGGGACCCCAGTATAGAACCAGGTTCCATTCTGAATACCTCAAAGGTAAGTGAAGATTTATAGCCAAGTTACAGGAGGAGTCAGTGGATGATAATCTTCTAAGAGGTCACATCAAGTGCGGGGAGTTCTGGCTGAACTGACCTAACAGGATTCCTATGGAAAGTAGGCCAAGGTGCTCAGATACCAAAGATGGGGAGTGAGGAATTTTGATCAAATATTGAGGATGATCTGATTTCAGTGGTGGGAATTATGATAAACTAACTTGGCAGAGTTTCTGTTAAACATGAGTTTTACAATAAAGTACACATATGAGCCTCAGGAGTAGATTCAGTTAGGTCAGACAAAGAATCTTGGTATAAACACAGAAGATACTGCAGTAAATGCTGCAATTAAGAATTTCTACACACAAAAGACATATAGTCTGATGGGAGAAATTTTAGTAAGCAGCCCATGCCCTGTACTCTGCCTTGGTCTGGAACTTGAGGCATTCTGAAGTTCAAAATGCTTTATATTCTTGCAATGGATAAGGGAGGTTATTCCAAGTGGTTTTGTAGGCAGCAGATGTGGGTGAGTGGGAGCCCAAGCAAAGGAGAAGGAACATAAGAGGTGCAACATTATGTCTTTAGCTGACTTACTGTGTACATTTTAAAAAGTGAAAGTTTTGAGGAGGAAGATGATGAGGCTCTCATGCTACCAGATGGAAGGCAATGGAAACAATATTTGCAACATTTTCTGCTTTCATTAAAGTATCACCACCTACCTTGTCCCTTGTCAAGCAGAGAAACTTTAGTGTTCTACTTGTCTCTTCCCTCGTGCTAACACTCTGTATCCATTGGTCTACCTGAGATCTCCATCTTTTTCATATTTCTTTAATTCATTTTTTCTTTCCATCTATAAATGCAATGTTAGTCATCTCTTACCTCCAGTCCTTAGTAAATTCAGAGAACCCTTGATATATGAACTTGATTGGTTTCCAAGGGCTGGCTGTAACTCAAGTTGGTTGGAAGTCAATACAGCTGAGATTTGAATGTTTACTTGGTTACATGCTATAGATAACAAGAAACAGATGAATCTCCCATTAACCTAATTAAGCATAGTTGTTCGTATGTCAGGCTGCTTGTAACTTGAAAGTCCACTGCATTTGGTAATTCACTTGTTACCTAAAAATCTCACTACCAACCTTTGTTTCATGACTTACAGTCTTTTCTGATTTGCCTTTTAAAAACAAAAATCTGATCATGTCACACTCCTTTTTAACACTGCTTCAAGATCCAACCTATTATATTAATTTGCATGTGACCCTACCACACATTTCAGAGCTCTGTAATGAGTACTCCCACAATGTATTCTCCTATATATGGCTGACTTTCTTATTTTCTAAATATTATCCATGTCTGATTATGCTTTTCCCACAATCCAAAGTTTCTACCCTGATATTCTACCCAAGCTCTAACTCAAGATTTAAGGTCTGCCCTAAAAAAAACCTCTTCTTTTAGAATTTCATTGAAGTCCTTACTTCCAAAAGTCAAAGAAAGGACTCTCTCCTCTACCACCATAAGTCTTTACTATCTGTATTAAAAGATTTATAGCATGATTTGCAGTCTTTTTTTTTTTTTTTAGAAGTCCACCTCAGTACTATTTCTGCTACTCAGCCCTTAGATATTTGGATGTTTTAGCTTCCTTTGGAAGTAAAACATGATCAAACCCAACAGGAATTTTCTGGTGAAAGAAACTTCCAAGTGCTGGGAGGGTGGTAGGCCAAGGAAGCACACAGAAGTGCTGTGCCTGCTCCCTACCCTTTAACCCCAAGACTTGCCCTGTACACCTCCCCTAGCTGGCTGTTCCTATGCCATAAAAATAAATCCGTAAATACAGTTTTTTAATTTTAAGGCTTAGAACATTTGAAAATGGCTGTGGGGACAATTCTGCTTTGCTGGGGATAATCACTCTAGGTTTCTGCCTTCAGTCAAGATGGAGTAAAAGGATCTAATTTGCCTTCTATCTCAGTCCATTTGTTTGTGAGAACAAAGTGCCCGAGACTGGGTAATTAATGAAAATAGAAATGTATTTTTCACAAATCTAGTGCCTTGGAAGTTCAAGATCATGGCAGCAGCATCTGGTGTCTGGTAAGGATCTTCTCCCTGTGTCCTCATATCAGGTACTGCTGTAGTGGATCCCAGTCTCCTTCTCATTGCTATGACACATCTCCTCTTGGTGAGAAGAAAGGCTCAAGAGACAGAATCAAGAGACAGAAATGGGGAACTGAGAAGACCTTACTCAAGAAGTATTTGAGTAAGCAAAGGCCCTGGCCAGCCAAAGCCACTGATATTTATTGGTTATACATCACTGTTAAGTTGGGATGAGGGTGCTATGAGTGGTTGCTAGTGATACGTTACTGATGCAGGCAAGGCTTGTAAAAGGAAGGACAAAGCATTCTTGTATTAGGAGCAGAACGGACCAGATAAAGGTTGTGGTTAACAACCTTGTCTTTTTAGTGAAGAAAGTTTTAATTCTGGGAGCAGAATTTGGGTAAGAGTCACCTTGGCTATATGTTATCTCATATGCTTTGGTCAGATTCACTTCTTAAAATAAGCCAATTGTGGGGTTAAATCTTTACATCCTGCACTGCTTATAACCTGCAGTGGGCATAATGAATGGGGCAGTTCCGTACATCCTCACATGACAGATAATGGCAAGAATAGTAAGCTAACCAAATGCTATATGAAGCTTCGTTTCTTAAAATAAGCTTAATTTCATTAAAGAGGCAGCAGCCATTGTGGTACAATCACCCCTTATAGACCCTACCACTTCATATTATTATATCAGCTTTGCTTGAATTTTGGAGAAGACATTCAGAGTACTCTCCCAGCTAAAAAAAAAAAAAAAGCAAAACAGGAAAAATCTAGAGAACAGTGGCCAGCATTTATGATATTGATTGACAATAAGAAACTAAAGATTTTGATCCCTAACAGATGAGAAACAAATAAAAAAATTGCATTTGTTTTCCATGGTAACATTGATCTGAAAAACCTATCCCAGGAAAATAGGAAAATACAAATCTACCCACACCCATCCCAGCTTTTTGAAAAGAACAATACAGACCCAGAGAAAATCAGCGGAGCCTAAGAAAAGCTTTAAAGCATTAAATAAAAGAATCTTTATTTTAGCAGAGGCCTTGTGGCAGATCCTCCAGAGTATATTGTGTGGTGCTATAATGATCACAGAAGAAAGTATTGAGGGGACCCTGGGAATGAAGAGCAGGAGAGATTGTGTGAAGTCACTGTAAGGAAAATGAGAGACTTATAGAACTGTATGAGTAAGAGAAAAAATTAAATAATTAACATTTTTAAATGCTATTCTAAATACTATGGACTAAATATATGCTAAATATTATGGACTTGGACTTGAAGTCCTTAAATGTTTGGGAGTATAAAGAGTACAATTCAAAAATATGAAGCAGCTTCCCATCTGCTCCTTCAATTCCTAGGTGACTGGGGACTTTTGCAATGTCCTAGAATATGTCTGTGAGTCATCCAAAGAACTGATTTTCTTGGAAAAAAATCATCACTGTTTTCATCCTTATTTGCTGCTTCTACTGACGTTGTACTAAAGATGGCAACAGTAAACCCAGACTTGTCCATACTTGAAGCTCTGTTTCAGGAAGACTTGTGGTAATCTAGGTATCACTGTATTATGAATCCTGTCTCAGAGATCACCAGTTTTTTGAATAAAAGACATTATTTCTTGTTGTTCTGGGGAACTACATAAATTTGCTTGTCATCTATATAGTGCTTTGAGTTTTTTTTTTAACAGAGGAGGAATGTATAATGCTCTAATTTATCTACATTGTTACTGATGCCAGAGTAAATGCTGTGTTGTCACACTGATCTATTCAAAATATTCAGAGGAAAGGAGACCTTTACACTCCTTTGCAAAATAGTCATCAGAGCTTCTTGCATTTGCCAGCATTTTTATAATGATACATGGATATCAGTAGGTATCAAGGTCCAAAGAAGAACAGATAGAATGCCCTGAGACATACTATTTATTTCTTAACACCTTAATTCACCCATCCCAGGTTTATTTTAGCTCCCATAATGAAATACCTACTATATTATTGTGAACATTATTATTTTTGGTCACACATCATGATCATGCACACACACACACACACATATGTGTCAGCACATATATTTCTATTGTTCTCCTGAAAACTCTCAGGATGGTACATATCACTTCACACTTACAACATTTAACATCAATAAATTAAAAACAGAAGAAGCAGGGGAGGGTAACAGGAGGTGACGAAGAGGGGGAGGGAGAGTGGGAAGACAGTGTAGAGTAGGAAGAGACAAGGCATATGCGAAAACAGGGACACGTCAAGTTCATAGAAAAAAGCAAGCCAATATCTGATTGATGAAGTGCACTTTTCTGTCATCATGCTTTTTAGCTCAAGGGGTCCTATTTATTTAAATGGTAACTAACTGTCACAGTAGCAGGGACCCTGTGTCTGTAACAGTCAGTAATATAAAATTACTTATCTAGAAGTGTAATCTAGTACATTGGAATGCAAGTTTGGCTTCCTTTTTAAAATCCTTTTCATTAATATTTAGGAGAATATTTTATCCTCTCTGTCTCACATTCCCTGAAGGTCAAATTTACACATCTAGAAGCCTCCTGTTTATAACAATCATGGATAGGTACAGAAATTCTACACTCAACCAACATAAAAAGCCAAAGAGCAAAAACCCAATACTTACCTAGTAGCTTACTTTTCTGGAACTCTTAGTAGACTTCGTGCCTCTTGGACACCACACATGTACAGTATATGTACTCAGTTGTGTACAATGTAAATAAAAAGATTTTAAAATGATACAGACCTGAATTACAATCTTGGCTTTGAAATAAAGTGACTTTGGGAAAATTACCTAACTGTCATAAGACCGTATGTCCTCAATTAGATCATTGGAAGAACCACCTGAAATAAGAATGATTTAAATGTGGATTACATAACAAGTCCTAGAAAATGGAAGTGTCTCTCTCTCTCTTTTTTTTTTTTTTTTGGTTTTTTGAGACAGGATCTCACTGAATAGTTAAGACTGACTTGGAACTTACTATGTAGCCCAGACTGGTCTTGAACTCATAGCCTCCTGCCTCGGCCTCCCAAGTGCTGGGATTACATGTGTGCACCACCATGCCTGGCCAAAAGTGCTTTTTTTGTTTATTTATTTGTTTGTGGTTTTTTTTTGCTTTTTTTTTTTTGAGGCAGGGTCTCACTATGTAGTTGTGACTGACCTGGAACTCACTGTGCAATCCAGGCTGGTCTCGAGCTCACAGTGATCCTCCTGCCTCAGCCTCCTGAGTGCTGGGATTACAGGGATGTGCCCCCATGCCCAGCTTCTCCTTTCTTTATATGTACCTTACCTGATCCCCATGTAGAAGTCTCAACTGGATATAAACTAAATTCTTAAAGTTCTAACTTGTGTAGATTTGACTATAGACTTTGTCAAGCCTCTGCCAAAAATAACAGCCAGAGGTGGAGATACCTTGTACAGAAAGTTGTCTCAGTGGAAATAGTGGCTTCACTGATATGATAAATTTCAGGGGTAGTTATCATAATGAGTTACAGTAGGAGAGAAAAATAAAAGATTGTTGCTGGAAAATTAATTAGTGCTGCTTATTAAATATACAAGTATTATCGCAGGCTGAAAGGTACTTGGAAGAGACTTTAAGACCAGCCTGAAACTGTGGTGTCAGGGCAGATGAAACACCATTTTGTGCAATTTATTATTATGCTTGGTTTTACACAAGATTAAAGGAAGGAGAGGGAAATGGGGGGGGATTCAGATTTAATATGTACAGGGACAGGCATTTAGCTCAGCGGTTCGGTGGCCTGCCTCGCAAGCACAAAAACCTGAGTTCGATCCCTGGTACCAAAAAAGAAAAAAAAAAAAAAGAGAATACAAGCACAAATTCCCCATGATGAATGTGATCATTATGTGTGGCAAACATATATTAATAAAAATCAATTAATTTAAATAAAACAATATGGGATATGACTCCTATATAACAAGATTTTGACCCAGCTAAATTTTATCCTGTCTGCTGCCTTACTCCAGTATGATTTCATGTGGGCTATTAGTCACTCAATACCATAAATATCTGGAAGAATTCAAGAGATTTTCCTAATATATATATATAT
>NW_022900936.1:39619063-39639029 GCF_012274545.1 Fukomys damarensis
ATATATATATTGATTATTTGAGACAGGGTCTCACTATGTAGTTAAGACTGACCTAGAACTCACTGTGTAGCCCAGGCTGGTCTTGAACTCACAGTGATCCTCCTGCCTCAGCCTCCCAAGTGCTGGGATTACAGGAGTGTGCCACCACGCCTGGCTTTCCGAACATATTTTAATCCTCAGTACAAATATGTGACATAATGTTGGTCAGAAAATATTTCCTAACTATCCCAACAGTCTGTTCAGTCTGTTATTGTTTGGCTGATATCCTTAGAAATCACAAAAGTTTTGGAATAAATCCTAAATACAAGTCTAGAATGACATATCTAAATTCTTTCTGAACAATAAAATTATAGGATTCAGGCCTTAAAAATGGGTGAAATATGAATAGAGAAAAATGGCAAGTTATTCTTAGTTGAAGTATGAATACTCATATCATTGGATGATTGGCTCATGAAAGGGTTAAGGCCAGATATTACGGTCTTAGCTGGAAGTGAAGGAGTCAGAAAGAATCTCTGTGAGAAGATCTCAGCAGCAGACTTCACCATCATGCTTCTTACAATTAAGCAATATGAGTTTTGGAGCCCTTAGTAACTTACTTTCTACCTGTATCCAAAGAAATAAGTAGTAGGTGGTCAGACTGTTTCCACTCAATGCTTTAATGGTCATCCTTCCTATGAGAAGCACAAAGATCTTAGACACCATTGTGAACTCTGAAACCTTTATTTGCTTTCTGTTATTAATAAGAACTGTGAGCTGCTGGGAGTGCTTTTCATGACTGTATATCAGAATGCCCTGGTCAGAAAAAGAGGGCCTTGACATATTTCTACTTTCAACATTAATCGTTAATATTTTTTTTATTTGACACTACTGTGAATGTATGGAAGAATAGCAAAAATGCACCTTCCAAGGATGGTGAGATATCGGTTGCTTTTAATTACTCCCAAGCTTTTTCTCTTAATTACCTACTGTGATAGCTGGGATTTATTGCAGAGTAGTAACAGAGTTATTTTGCATTTACTGCATCCATTCCTCCAAGGAGTTTTGTGAATTTTACAGATATTAAAAAAATTAAAAGTATTGAAAAACACTTCCATGAATAAAGAAATTGTGAAATAACAATATTTGTAGTTTTGAGACCGAAAATATATTCTAGGGATATTTCACAGTAATAGTCAAATTTCAGGAATCCTTGAAATAATTATTTGCCTTTTGTATTTTATATATTTTGAATATTGTATTTGTTTCCCACGTTTGCTTACTAGTCAAAAATGTTTTTTCCAAACATAAAGAAGGTATTAAATATCAAATAATAGCAACAGTGAAGTGTAATATTTTAAGTATTAAGCAATACTGAAGTAAATAATGGATTTCTAATTTCTTTTAGAAGTATGAAAACTCTTGGATATTATAAAATATTTAAAATTGACTAAAAGCTACATATTTCTGTTCATTGGAATATGTATAGTTTTAAAATGCATGAGTTATTCTAGAACATTACATTCATTATACTGAAACACTATGAAATAAGTGAAGGTTGCTCTAGTTAACCTCTTTCTGTAAATACAGCATATTCACTTGTCTACATTCATTGTGTTTCTATTCCTATTATTTCAGACCTTGTAGCACTACTGCTTCTCAGAGATCTGCTTCCCAAAATTGGGAACAAGTAGTTAAAGTTTTTAAACCATCGTTTTCAGGAATAGTTGCTCATATGCAGAATAATTATGTTGAACTCAGAAGGAAGACCTGAAGAACATTCAGTGTTCAAGAGTTTTGCAATGGCTATTGAGCTACCCTTCAGGGTTAAAATAATTCATACATTAAAACAATGGAATTTACATGCTTCAGAGCTTTTCTTTCCCCTTATCTTGTCTGTTAGAATTAATAAGTTAGAAGCATTCAGCTCAGAATGGAGGCTTGATTGCATGCCTTTTGCTAAGGATCTGGGACGTGAGATGACTGCAGTTTGAGACACAGCAAAGCAACTTTTGCACCCCAAACTGCTTTGTGTTGCTTCTTTTTCTATTTCCTATTGTTTATATTTGAAAATACCCCATTGCTCACAAACATATACTAAAAATATTACAATTTTTTATGTGCAGGCTAAAGATAGTAATGAAATGTGTGGGGTTTTTCATGTGTGCTATTTGAGTAGCAAATTATGGCACACAAGATCAGAAGCATTAAGATGATCTTCCCTTAGGATTTTGTTTAGTGCTCTTATGTTGTTGTTATAGATAATGCTAGAATACATACCATTTGGAAAAAGGCAATGGGATTTTGATTAGGAGGCATTTATTCTTAATTCTAATTTAGACTTTACTTCATATTACTTGAGATGCAATTAAAGTTACCATGCACAACAAAAATAAATTTGTGTAGCATCTTTCTTTAAAGGAAATTAAGAGGTTGGAAACCATACTTTATTTATTGAATAGAATATTGAGAAGGAAATCTTGAATCAGTGATTGCCTCTGAATAAGTTACTTGATTATATTAATTATCTCTTATGCCTTGGTTCCTTACTTACAGAGTGAGGTTAATTATAGCTACTCTCACTTATCTCATAGGAGTTTTTAGGAGAATGGATGGAATAATAAATATACCAAAATACATAATGTAAGGTATTCTAAATACAAATTATAACATGATTGTAGTGTATCAAAGTACTATGGGAGATGAGTTTCTTTTTTTTCTCTCTCTCATTGAGTTTATTGATATATTTTAGGTACATAGTACAGTTACATTCATCATTGGGATCTTGTACCTTTACATGACAGGTCTTGGTTCTCACTTTTTTGCCATTGTCCCTGCCCTCCCTTCACCCCCTGCTCCCCTCCCCATTAACAAACACTTTATTTCCATTTTTTCATATTTTTTTCTTTTCCCTTATTACCTTTCCCCTATCCTTTGGAGATGAGTAAGAAATGAACGTGTTTACTATACAAGAAAGATCCTCAGAATTAGATGGTAAAAGAGTAAGTAGAGCAGGGGAATAGAGGGAGAGAAGGAGGAAACATGATTCCAAAAAATCAAAAACAAAAAAGAATTTAATAGCTTTGCTCTATCATTAAATCGAAGGGAATTCTAATATTAAGTTTGGACTTTGAGAATGGCAGGGCTTGATATATAAAAAGGCAGTAGGAGCTCAGTGTGTCCTACAAAATTTTGCAGGGTAGGATATACAGAGACAGTACTGCCTCTAGAGTGGATACATCTAAAAATGAAGCTAGTGGTTTCCCTAATAAATTCACTTTTGCGCAATTGTTGCTCCTAAGGTTGTTCAAAAAGATAATCATTCTCTTTTTTATTGAGTTTGTTGGTACATTTTAGGGATACATTACAGTTACATTCATTGTTGAGATCTTGTACCTCTACATGACAGGTCTTGGTTCTTATTTTTTCCCCTTGTCCCTGCCCTCCCTTCACACCCTCCTTCCCTCCCCATCTACAAACACTTTATTTCCAGCTTTTCATTATTTCACATTTTTTTCTTTTCCCTTCTTACACTTCCGCTACCCATCCCACCTTCCCTACACAATTAGCCCCTTTCTTCCCATTTCACAATGTGAGTAATCTTATTAGGATCTTATGTATTATTGCAGTTTATTCACATAAGAGAAACTATTCGGTATTTATACGTGTGACTTATTTATTTCACTTAGGCGGCTATCTTCAAAATGTATCCATTTTTCTATGAATGAATCTAGTTTCTCATTCTTTATGGCTGAGTACTATTCCATTTTATAGAAAAACCACATCTTTATCCAGTTTGCAACCGATGGGCAAATGGGCTGTTTCCAAGTTTTACCTATTACAATCTGTGCTGCTATAAACAGGGATGTGCATACATCACTGTGGTATGATCCTTTTAGTTCTTTTGGAAAGATACCCAGCAGAGGGATGGCTGGGTCAAATGGAACCTCCAGTCCAACCTCTTTGAGGTATCTCCATATTGATATCCACAGTGGTTGCCCCAGTCTGCACTCCCACCAACAATGGAGAAGGGTTCTTTCTCCCCACAACCTGCCAACATATGTTTGCATGTGATTTCTTGATAGCAGCCATTCTTTGTGGGGTGTGGTGGAATCTCAGTGTTGTTTTCATCTGCATCTCTTGAATGACCAATGATGAGGAGCATTTTTTCATATATATACTTGCTGCTTTTACTTCTTTGTCTGAGAAGTGTCTGTTCATTTCAGATGCCCATTTTTGAATTGGATCTTTATATTTGGGGGGGCTGATTGTTTTGAGTTCTTTATATATTCTTGATAATAGTCCTTTGTCTGAGGAACAGCTAGTAAAAATTTTTCTCACATTGTAGGTTGTCTCTTAGTTCTGCTGATGGTTTCTTTTGCAGTACAGAAGCTTTTTAATAAGATGAGATCCCGGTTGTTGATTCTTTCTGCTAGTTCCTGTGCTACTGAGGATTTGTTCATAAAGTCTTTTCCTATGCCAATGTCTTCTGGAGTTCTGCCTAACTTACCTTCCAGCAAGTTTAGTGTTTCTGTTTTAATATTTAGATCTTTAATCCACTTGGATTTTAATTTAGTTCTTAGTGAAAGATAAGGGTCCAGTTTTAATCTGTGGCAGGTTGAGATCCAGTTTTTCCAATATTTATTAAAGAGGCTATGTTTCCTCCACTGAGGATGGTCAGCTCCTTTGTCAAAGATGAGGTAGCTGAGTGCATCTGTAGTTGTTTTGTGTCTTTCAGTCTGTTCCACTGATCCTCAGGTCTGTTTCTTTGCCAGTACCATGCTGTTTATATCACAGTGGTTTTGTAGTATAGTTTCAATTTGGGAATTGTTATACCCACTGCCATGTGTCTGTTGCTATACCAGGATGGCTTTTGCTATACCAGGTCTCTTATGGTTCCAAATGAATTTTTGAATTCTTTTTTCTAGTTCTCTGAAATATAGAGTTGCAATTTCAATTGGCATTGCATTGAATCTGTATAGCAGTTTTGGTGGTATGGCCATTTTCACTATGTTGATTCTTCCTACCCTGGAGCAGGGGGTATCTTTCCATTTTTTTTATATCCACTTCAATTTCTTTTTTCAGTGTGCTATAGTTTTCAGTGTAGAGATCTTTTGCTTCTTTTGTTAGATTGATTCCTAGATACTTCATTTTTTTGGATGCTATTGTGAAGGGAAGAGTTTCCCTAATTTCTCTCTCAGTGAGTCTGTTATCTGTGTACAAGAAGGCTATTCATTTTTGGTTATTCACCTTGTATCCTGCTACTCTACTGAATCTGTCAATTAAGTCTAGAATTCTTTTGGTGAAGTTTTTTGGGTCTTCAATGTAGAGTATCATATCATCACCAAATAATGACAGTTTAACTTCTTTCTCTCCTATCTGTATTGCTTTAATTTCTTTTTCTTATCTAATTGCTAAGGCTAATGTTTCTAGAACTATATCAAAGAGAAGTGGTGATAGTGGGCATCCTTGTCTTGTTCCTATTTTAATGTGAAGGTTTTCAGTTTTTGGCCATTTAATATGATGTTGGCTGTTGGTTTTACATAGATAGCCTTTATTAAGTTGAGATATAGACCATCTATTCCAATTTTTTGCAGGGTTTTTATCATGAATGGGTGTTGAATATTGTCAAAATTTTTCTCTGCATCTATTGAGAGGATCATATGGTTTTTGTCCCTGACTTTGTTAATATAATGTATTACATTTATTGACTTATGTATGTTGAACCACCCTTGCATCCCTGGAATAAATCTGACTTTGTCAGGATGTATGATCTTGATAACCTTCTGTATTCTGTTTGCTAGTATCTTATTGAGGATTTTTGCATCTATATTCATTAAGGAGATTGGCTTGTAGTTCTCTTTTTTAGTTGCATCTTTCCTTCGTTTGGGAATCAAAGTGATACTTGCTTCCAGGAATGAATTTGGAAGTATAGCTTACCTTTCAATTTCATTGAAAAGTCTGAAGAGTAATGGCAGTAGTTCTTCTCTAAATGTCTTGTAAAATTCAGCAGTGAATCCATCAGGGCCTCGGCTTGTCTTTATTGGTTAATTTTCAGTTACATTTTCAATTTCACCAACTGTAATTGGAGTGTTTAAAATGTTTTTATCTTTTTTGTGCAACTTTGGTAATTCATAAATATCTAAAAATCTGTCCATTTCTTCTGTGTTTTCCATTTTATTGGAGTATAGGTTCTCAAAGTAGGTATTAATGATCCTCTGGATTTCTGTGGGATCTGTTGTGACTACACCTTTTTCATTCCTCATTGCTTGGATCTGAGCCTTTTCTTCCTTTTTTTTTTTTTTTTTGATTAGGTAAGGGCTTGTCAATTCTATTTATTCTTTCAAAAAACCAACTCTTCAATTCATTTATTTTTTGTATCATTTTCTTAGTTTCCATTGCTTTGATTTCTGCTCGAATCTTTAAATTTCCTCTCTTGTTGGCACTTTGGTTTTTTTCTTGCTCATGTTTTTCCAGGAGTCTAAGATTCATCATTAGGTTGTTTATTTGAGCTCACTCTGTTTTCCTAGTGTGGGCATTCAATGTTATGAATTTTCCCCATAGAATTGTGTCCCACAGATTCCTGTATGTTGTATTGGCATTTTCATTTATTTGTAAAAACTGTCTAATTTCTTTAATTTCCTCTGTAATCCACTGATTGTTCAGGGGAGTTTTATTCAGTTTCCATGTGCTTGTGAAGTTCCTGCAGTTTCTTGTGCTATTGATCTCCAGCTTGATTGAGCTATGATCTGATAATATACAGGGAATAACTTCAATTCTTTTGCATTTCTTCAGACCTGTTCTGTGAGCCAATATGTGATCTATCTTGGAGAATGACCCATGTGCGGCTGAAAAGAATGTATATTCTGATTTTGTGGGGTGGAACACTCTATAGACATCTAATAAGTCCATGTGTTCAAAAGCTTGGTTCAGTGCTGGGGATGTAGCTCAGTGGTTCTGCTGCCTGCCTTGCAAGCACAAGGACCCGAGTTTGATCCCCAGTACCAATAAATAAATAAATAAATAAATAAATAAATTTTATGAAACACAGATTAAGAATAGTCATAATGGAAAAAAAATTTTTTAAAAAACAAAAGCTTGGTTCACTTGTAGTATTTCATTGTTGATTTTTTGCCTAGATGATCTGTTCATTTGTGATAGTGGGGTATTCGGATCCCCCACTACAATTGTATTAGTGGTTATTTGGTTTTTCATGTTACTTAATATTTGTTTTATATAGTTGGTGGCATTTATATTTGGTGCATATATGTTTATGATTGTAATCTCTCCCTCTTGAATTATTCCCTTTACAAGGATGTAGTGGCCTCCTTTGTCTTTCTTAATCAGTTTTGGTTTGAAATTTACTTTGTCTGTGAATAAGATTGCTACCCCTGCTTTTTTCTTCATTCCTGACATGTGGAGAATTGTTTTCCATCCTTTCACTTTCAGTCTATGGGCTTCCTTTTGCACTAGGTGTGTTTCTTGTATACAACGTATTGTTGAATTTTGCTTCTTAATCCATTCCGCCAGTCCACTTCTCTTGATTGGTGAATTGAGACCATTAACATTGACGGTTATAACTGATATATTCTGACTTACTATTGTCATGCTATTGTCCTTTTGTTGACTCATTTTACTTTTTCTCCCCTCTCCTTTGAGTTTCTTGCCTTGCCTATTTGATTTGCTCTGTTGGGCCTCATGGTATTGTGACCTTTTCTAAGATATTGTTTAGAATTCCTTGTAGTGCTGGTTTGGTGTTTATGAAGTTTATCAGGTGTTCTTTGTCATGGAATTATCTTATTTCCCTGTCTGTTTTGAAAGAGAGTTTTGCAGGATACATCAGTCTAGGTTGGAGGTGGTTTTCTTTTAGGACTTGAAATACCTCACTCCAGGCTTTGCTTGACCTAAGGCTTTGTGTTGAGAAGTCTGCTGTGATTCTAATGGGCTTTGCTTTGCATGTGATTTGTTTGTTTTCTCTTACTGCTTGTAGTATTTTGTTCTTCTGTTGGGTTTCTGGTATCTTGATTATAATATGTCTAGGTGTAGATTTTTTTTATCATGGCTAGTTGGAATTCTATATGCCTCACTTATCTGTATGTCTAATTCTTCCCTTCTGTTTGGGAAGTTTTCTGTCATTAATTCTGTGAAGAGCTTTTTTAAGCCATTTGTATTTTCTTCTGCTATTTAATGGATTCCTATTAGTCTTATGTTATTTTTCTTTGCATTGTCTAGCAGTTGTTGGATTGATTTCTCATGATCCCTTGTTTTTGCGAGACCTCTTTTTTCGTGGTCACTGACTGCAATCCTACCTTCTATATCTGAAATTCTATCTTCTCAATCTTTTATTCTGTTGTGTACACTTTCATTGATGTTTTTAATCTCCTAGATATCTGTTTGAATCTATTTTATGGATTCCATTTCTTTCCTCTGTTGGGCATTTATTGTTTCGATTTCTTTCTTATACTGAGTCTTCATGGCTTCCATCACTGTCTTGAGCTCATCTATTTTTTTTGTCTGTTTCTGTTCTAGAGTCTAGAATAATAGCTTCCATTTTGATCACCATCTCAATTGTTAATGGGAAATTATTTCTGATTTGAATTTTTCTAGAGCCTGATTGATCTGTTTTGTTACCTCCTGTGCATGGGTCCAGGGTGTCCTGCTGGTTCACTATCAGAGTTTTCATCCTTATTTGCCCTACTTTTTGCCATTGGTGAACTGGAAGTCTGTCTTTATGTTTTGCTTAAGTGTTTTCTCATTTTTTTTTTTGTTGTTGGGTTGTCCTTGGTTTAATTTTTGAGTTATTACTTAAATCTTCCTGATATAGTTGCGTTTTAGCTTTTGACTCTCTAATTACTCATAGACATCCTAATTTTCATAATATCAGAGAAAACAACTCATTAAATCAATCACAATCCTTTCTCCCAATTGATACATTCAGCAGCCCAATAGGATCAAGCACAGCTTGCAAATTGACCACTTGTGGTATTCATTAATCTATCACCTTTAAACCACGTGAATTAAATTAATATCAAGAAGCAGCCAAAAATATGTTTGCAATAAATATGCTTTTCTATATAGCATCTTTACCATTTAAGATGGGGACTTAGAATGAGTTAGGATTAGAGGAGTAGATAAGAGAATAAATTGCAGAAGGTTTCAAGTGAAGCCAGACGACGTAGAATGACCATAGTATCTTTAAGAAACTATTAACTTCAAAGGGGATAGACAGAGTGCAGGAATAAAGACAAGAATATATCCCCTTAACAGTAACAGGGGCTCGCCTTCCCTTGAAGCTACAGAGCCATGAGTGAGGTAAAATGACAGCAGAAAAGAGCATAAAGAAAAAAAGAAAAAATGATAAAAGAAGAAGTCTAAGTTAGGGCAGGAGCAGGAATAAAAAGGGAGATGAGGAATAATATAGTGGAGCAAGAGACTGAGTTGGAGAGAGAGGACAGAAAAAAGAAAGAAATTTTAGGGTGGAATGAGGAAAAGAAAAAAAAAGAATTTGAAGGACCTCTTTCAGACTATGTTTCTTGTCATATTATATCATGTATTCTGATCTCAGCTAGCCAATGGCAGGTCCCCACAACTCAGACTGACCTCAGTCCACAAGGCCTTAATTGAGTTTCCCAACCTGTAGGGTTGAACTCCACTCAGTTCTATTAAAGGTTTCCCCTGCCCTTTCTTTAAAGATGTTCAAAGTTGGGAGCTCAGAAAAATGCCCTCCATGACCACCTATGCCTCTGCAGAGTGTGTCCAAGGACTGGCCCAATCAGGAAGTTTGAGAACCTGTGGGGGTGGGGAGTCAGTTCTTGGGGGCATTTCAAGGGCGCCTGTGTGGCTACCTTCCTTACTGGATCTGGTGGTGCGCAGTTGGGGAGGTTGCGGACCCACTGGGTGGGCTGGAGCAGGCAGCTGGAGAGACCTCCAGGAGCTTTCTTCACTGGATCTGGTGGCATGCAGTCGGGGAGGTCGCAGATCCACTGGGTGGGCCTGAGCAGGCAGCTGGAGAGATCTCCAGGGGTCTTCTTCCCTGGATCTGGTGGCGTGAAGTCGGGCAATCATTCCCTTTTAAGCTCACATGTGAAAGTTATATTTATTATTGTCTTTTTTCTTCCCCATCCTTTCATATTTAAGAGGTGTTCAAATTCCATCAAATTGTTCTTCCAGCTTAGAATGTTTTCTTCTTTGGTGCCACCACTGTAGACCTGGTGCTTCTCATTCTGCAGAAATGCCCAGTCTTTTCCTTGTGATGCTTACACAATACAACAAACCAATCACTCGTCTTAAATAATTACTTCAACGAGGTCAGCTCTCTATCTTCCAGTCTTTACTGAATACTTGCTTGCTGGTGTGAATCCACCTTTCCAAACTCATCATTCTCAACATGTATCCTGTTTCCTAACAGACTTCTTTTACTATCTCCCTTAACTCTTTGTGCTTAATTTCAGATATTTTTCTCCATTTGGAATTTTCTCAATTTTCTAACATTTCCCCCCAATTCAGTCAGTTCTTTAAGATTAACTTTAAATTATAATGTTGGAGTGTTGCAACCTGGTATAAGTCTGCATACCTCTCCCTAACTCTGCTTTAAGCGTGAAATCAGTCCTGAAGGCATGGTCTTAACAATACAAACTGGCAAACAATGAGCTGACCACACCAATTTTTAAACCAGTGCACTTCTGCTATTACCACTTGACAGTTGACAATCTTATTTTTTAAATAATTTAGTGTGCTCTTATTTATGTACCAAAATAAATACTTTCTAGAATTAAGTTAAACCTTGGTTTTACAACCTGATTGTCTTAAGTTCACTGGCTGTGGCCAAGATTTTCTTGTTATTCTTCCCCATAGGAAAACAACTACATGCTGATTGAAAACTGAAGCATTTCATGTACAACTCTTTTTTATTTCTCTGGCTCTCAAGAGTATTGCCTTTTACAAATTCATAAATTATGTCTTTTTGTTGTTTTTCTTTCCATTCTTTGAGAAGCTAGTTTCATCTCACTTTTTGTATTTACTTCAAATTATTTGAACCATGACTGTAGATTCATGTGGGTACTAAGCAAATACTTTTTTACATGGCAAGGAAGAGCCATATTAAAGCCTTTTTATTGTTGTTTACATTTTTTCTATATGTAAAACAATTTTAGAGTATAACTTTATCTAGTAATCTTATAATTTTAACACTAAGTTAAATTTGATGTGGATTAGAATTTTAGGTGTTGCATAGATTCAATTCAGGTGCTAGCAGGTGAGTTCCAACCAGCTAACATGTATCACTTGTGCACTATATGCCAAGCTCCATGAATTCAAAATATGTTTTTCTCATTTAATCCTTATATTAGCTTTCTGATATAATGATCAGACTTCAATTTTCAAGCTAAGCTCTTAGTAATGCAATGTGTAATTAATGAAGTTATATTTTCAGTCTGCACTGCCATCCCATTTAAAAGTGAATATAATGCTGCTGGTTAAGGTTTCATTTAGGCATGTGAAAAAATGTTTCTATGGTGTATGCTTATTTTGTGCCTAGTGCCTATTTCAGATGGTCTAGGAGTTCAAAGGGCTTGGGGAGGAAGATCTGATACCTTTCCTCAAAGACCTGTAAATTATGAGTAATGGCAACTAGCATATAGAGACCAACTAGAAAACAGTGATCTGTATGGGTTTAGCAGAATTCAAACCTTAGGAAATATCAATAGAAGTAAAAAACAAGAGGGTACAATTTCAGGGAGAAGTAGAAACCTGAAGGTTTCTTTGTAGGGCATGTGCCACAAAGCCACCACACTAGGCAGGCAGTTGAAAATATATTAAGGAGGAAAACATATGTGTACCAAGGAAGGAAATGAACATGATATATTGGAGGTTTTCATTTGCAAGGCTCTGAAATTTCTGAATACTTAGTTTTAATTCTATCAGCTCTCAATATCATTTGTATAGATTATAGGACTTCAAGGCCATGACTTACTTTATTGAGAACAAACAGCTGCCTGGCTAACAAGGAAAGTGAAATGAAGTGCAATGTTTACATTTTTATTTTGTTACACCCAGGCACTCATCTACTCATAGCATCTATTTGCCCTCTCCAGTCCTTGATTGTTTCATGGTGCCTGGCAACTGAAAGCACTGGGGCCTTTGACTGGGAAACTGTGCTATGGGTTTGAGAACTCCTAATTTTGAACCAATTGTTGTTCCTTTCTTTGGCAAACTTAATTTATTACCTTGGGTTTTGTGTTCTCCAACTAGAGGGAAAGTCATTGTCTGTACAGTGTTCTTTATCATTTTTCTGGCATGATTCAGTGAGCGCCTGACCACTCTTCCATTCTCCTATTTGTCATGTTCTGCCTCTTAGACAGGATTCCCAAGTTTACTCTCAGACTTTTAAAAATGTATTAAGTGCTTTGCTGTCTTGCTTCTTCATTCTTTTCTCTGCTTCTGGCACATAGTTGGGTAAACAAATGTCTTAATTTATTTTATAGTGACAAGGCTTTTGTTAAAGTGTTCCTCTCTGGAGCCAAAATAGAAGCCACATACATGCCTGGATCTAGACAGGGTCCTTCCCCCCCGCCATTAAGTTTATTGGCACATTTAAAGCAAACAATGCAGTTACATTCATCATTGGGATCTTGTACCTTTACATGATATATCTTGGTTCTTATTTTTTTCCCCCCATGCCTCTGCCCTCCCTTTATCTCTTTCAGTGTCCTTATCTTTTCTAGATACTTCTCAGAGGATTTGTTTATTCAAAGACTTCTTACTTCTTTCCTTCTGGACCTCCTTGAATGCCTGCAATATTTTTCAGGTCCATGGGTGGCTTTCTTATTAGTGCTATGAGAGATTGGGAGAAGTGATTATAATAATAATTATCTGTCATCCTTCCCCTCATTCACAGGTATCAGCTTTTCTTTTCTGGTGACTTTCAATCTTTTTGGCCATAGCTATGACCAGTACTCTTCCTAAATTTCTGCTTCCTTCTCTTTCATCTTTTCTTTTTTTTTTCTCATTGAGTTTATTGGTACATTTTAGGTATGCAGTACAGTTACATTCATTATTGGGATCTTGTATCTTTACATGACAGGTCGTGGTTCTCATTTTTTCCCTTTATCCCTGCCCTCCCTTCTCTATTTACAAATACTTTTTTTCCATCTTTTCCTTTTCCCTTATTTCCTTTCCCCTACCCTTCCCATTCCCCTTCCCCTACCCTTCCTATTCCCCCTACATATTTATTCTTTCATCTTTTCTTCAGGTGGCAAATGCTAATCAACCCCTTGTTACATTTTTCTCCCAAGTACCCAATACTAAATTTGGCTCTATGAAAAGTGAGTCAATATATTCTTCAAGAAATAGCTTCCTAAGGGATTAGTTCATTCAATGTAACATTCTTGAAAGATTCATGACAGGATTTACCCCAATATTCTCGGAATATCAGGTTCTTTTGCTTGAAGCTCTAGTTCATAAGAAAATGTATGAAACCTGTATCACTGTATAAGACTCATGGCAAAATATGCAGCTGTTCTCTTAACTCTCAAGAACTCTTCATTAGAAGACCACTTTGGAGACTCTGATCAATTAATAACAGGTATGTCCCAACTTTGGAAAAACTCATTCTATCCATTTCTCTGTATCACAAAAATAAAAACATTGGAACATACAAGGCTGGTAGAGACGAATACAGATTGAAGATTTTTATCCTCAACAACCCAATAAAGAATCCCTATTAGACTATTTGAAATCTATGCTGGGAAACTGTATTCAAAAGAATTCTTCCTTGGACTATATCTAAACAGCAACTTTGACTACTAAAGGTTTATGCTGAGCTTTGTCTTTATTGCCTTCTCTCTAAAGTGTGTGCTACTTCTACCTTTATTTTTTCTAAACAACATGGAATGATAAGAAGGAACAGAGAGATTTACTGATAAAAATGTATTTGTGTAGTTATGGTATAGTTAGAGGTCATGGTCATGGGTGTGTTATTATTTTACAATGGATATGGAACTTGTTTCCTTCAGGTATGGTAAGTTACACAGACATAGAAATGACTATCATAAAAGAAGTTGTTTTAATATCAATAGCTTCCTAGCAACAGGAGGCACAGCTAGTCATTGAGAGTCACATGGAGAAACACCACTGTCTGCAAGGAGGCAAAGGACAAGTAAATGTGTGCAGTAGCCTTTAGGTGGCTTCCTTGCCAAGAAACGTGGAAAGCAGTGTTAATAAGTACAGAACTAGCTTCTTTTAATGATTTTGGTAGGATCAGAAGAGACTCCTTTCCTAGCTCTGGGGTAGGTAGGTAATGGTCCTAAGTGTAGGACCTGTAAAAGATGTAGATGTGGGATATATTCTTTAGCTTGGTTGGTTTGTATCCAAGATATATTTACCCCTAAGATGACGAGTCTCCTCCAGATTCAGCAACTACACAAAAGTAAGAGGTAGCACTTGATGGATTTGGTAAGTGCTTGAACAAACCTTGAACTTAACATAATTTCTTTCAAAGGATAAATTCTATGGCATTGATCTACAGAAGGGCTTGAATTAGAGAGAAATTTTGGCAAAAATGATTGTCAAGAAATCACAATAGCATGTCAGTATAATCATCTGAGGCTCACAGGGTGTTGTGAATGGATTTCAGTCCCAATCAATATTTAGTATTTTTCTTCCTGGGTATGCCTCATTTTTATTCTCTGTCCAAATTACTAATGAAGATACAGTTGCCTTTATAGGAATAAAATGTTACCTAATATGGGTTAAAGAAGGGAATGTAAAATTAGAATTTTTCTTAAGAATTTGGGGATATAAAGCATTTTACTTTTGGTGGGAGATCCATTGTGGATGACTAGGTGGTAACAGCTAAGGAGAAAGTGCACTCTGATATATGCACTAGAGGAAAGTGGATAAACTAAGGCAGGGCTGGGAGAGAAAGCTAGAGACAGGAAAGCAAAAAGAAAGAGATACTCATTGGATATAAATTCAGTATAAGGGGATTTGGAAAGGAAAGATGGACTGTTGTGGGACTGCAGCACCCCTTAAACTCCAGTTCCACTCTGTGTGCCATGTTGGGACAGAATTTAGCACCCTGAGTGAGGGAGCTGGTATTCAGTTGTACCCAAGCTGATGAACTATGCTCCCTCCCAATCCTTCTATCCTTCCCGATGGGAAGAGGAACAGAGCCAGTGAGATATTCACATTATCAGGGCACCAGAGAAACTGAAAACAGGCCAGGCAGTTTTTAAGAAGTTAAAAGCGAGCTTTTGCGGTAGTTGAAAACAAGTGTTCTAAAGATAAAAAAAAAAAAAATTCTAAACACCCCAATTACAGTGAAATTGAAAATGTAATTAAAAGTTTGCCAATTAAGAAAAGCACAGATCCTGATGGATTCACTGCTGAATTCTACAAGACATTTAGAGAACTACTGCCACTACTCTGAACATTTCAATGAAATTAAAAGGGAAGCAATACTTCCAAATTCATTCCTGGAAGCAAGTGTTACTTTGATTCCCAAACCAGGGAAAGACCCAACCAAAAAAAGAGAACTATAGGCCAATCTCCATAGTGAACATGAATATAAAAATCCTCAATAAGATACTGGCAAAACAGAAGACAGGGATCTTCAAGAAGATCATACACCTTGACTAAGTCAGATTTATTCCAGGGGTGGAAGGATGGTTCAACATATGTAAATCACTAAATGTAAAACACTATATTAACAGAGCTAAGGACAAAAACCATGTGATCATCTCAGTAGATGCAGAAGAAGGCATTTGACAAAATTCAACACCCGTTCACGTTAAAAAACTCTGAAGAAAATTGGAATAGATGGTCTTTATCTCAAATTGGTAAAGGCTATCTATGAAAAACCAACAGCCAACATCATATTAAATGGCCCAAAACTAAAAGGGCTAAAGGTGTAGGGGAAGTGGGAAGGGTAGTGGAAAGGGAATAAGGGAAAAGAAAAAAATACTAGAAAATGATAAAATGGAAATAAAGTGTTTGTAAATGGGGAGGGGAGGAGGGGCTGAAGGGACAAGGGGCAAAAATGAGAACCAAGACCTGTCATGTAAAGGCGCAAGGTCCCAATAATGAATGTAACTGTACTGTATACCTAAAATGTGTCAATAAACTCAATAAAAAAATAAATAAAAAGTAATATATAGTTGTGTCTTCTATGCAAAATTAAAGCAACAGATAATAAAATGCGAAATTTCCCTTTTACCCACCCTTCTGCTCCCATTCTCCTCCCCAGTAGTAAAATAACGTGGGGAGGTGATGCTACTGACTGAAAGGGAGCACCAGGGGACCCTCAAAGGTGATATTAATATTCTGCTTCTTAATTTGGGTGCTAGTTACACAATTTGTATGCATATAACATTTAAATTAAGAAAACATAAATAAGAGTGATGGATAAGTATACTGTATTTTTAGTTGTTTTAGAGCTTCCCTGATGGGATACTGTGGGAAAGGTATGTAACAACTGGGTTGGGAATGCTATTCCCAAGGGATGAGTGGGGCAATATTGCAATTTCTAAAATCTACTATGGATATACATTTGTTGATAGTGACTTGCATACTTGGAAAACAAGATGCAATGTATTTCTCCAAGTGAAATGACCCAAAGTTCTAGAGAAATACCTACACTGTGCTTAATTTTTAAGTTCAGTGGGACCAAACCTCAAATATTCACAATGGGTCTTGTCAGAAAGATTCCTCTTTCCCATTCTTCTCATATTCATGGAAAAAGGGCTTCACCCTGAAGTTTTAGCCCTTTCCATGCAACCCTGAATGGCAAGTTCTGAGGTATGTGACCCAGTGCCTTCCACTCTGGTGTCTTTGTGGTGACCAGCACACCTGTAGAGGGCACCTGTGCACAGTGGCTTTGCCATGGAGATATTTATAATTTCTGTCCACCAAAATCCAGTTCTCTTTATGGTCTGGATATATGAAAGGCTAAATTTACTGTTGGGGCCATTATATAGTTCCAGCCATTGGGTTGGAACTGAAAATGATGTGATTCATTTGTGGAGCACAGTGTACAATTGCTAGAAAAATAGGAAGATGTCCAGAACATTGTCTTACCATTGTGCAGTGGCAACCAGCAAAATACAAGAAAGTGGTTGTTATTTTAGTTTGGGACCCAAAGAGAAGGGGATGCAAAGTAGTTGAACTGTGATAGATATGTTATATGAGCAAGAAATATCTCTTTATGGCTTTATGTTTCTGAGACTTGGGGATTCTTCAGTCCTGCAGCGTAACTCAGTCCGCCCTGACCATGGCCATGAGTGCAATTTAGTATCTGAGGACAACTGTTCAGTGCCTCCTGTTCTTAGGTAAGTCTAATTCTAAGGCGTAGTATTCAGAAATTCTCTTTGTTTACCAGTTATATTCTCCAGTATCAAGTTAAAATGGGATTGAGGCGATTCCTCTTTTGCCTAAATAGTTGGCTACAATCTTATGTATAAGAGAGGGATATTATTTCCTAGTTCTCCCTTGGACAACTCCATCAGGTTATTGAAGGGGATAGGTTGCTCAGAAAGGAACTAGAGAGGCAGAAAGGGAAGGATAGTTCGTGTCCTTATAAGGAATGTTAAATGTTTTCTCTTTTATCTAAATTCATTAGGAAAAGGTGGGTTTTGTTGTAGACCTAACTGCTTCCAAGCACAGTCTGTCCCCTAAAGTTTTAAGCAAATCTGTGATCAGACAAGGTTCACATTTTGCAAAGATCTAAATGCTGGTGTAAGGAGAATGCATTAGAAGGGTATGAAAGTGAATATGTGCAAAACAGGAGGATATTGTGGGAAGTTCTGGCGAAGGATGGGAGTTATTCAAACTAAATAAAATTCTTAACAAATTATGTGATGGCTAAAATGATGACATATACATGTCCTTTCTTTTCATCATCTCTATTGAAGTAGGAGTACATTTTAGAATATTTAGAGAAATGTAAATATGGCATACAATTGAGGCAATCCTTCAGGTATAGTCTCCCCAGTCTTCTTGCTCTCCTTCCTTCCGTCCGCATTTTCTCATTTTCTTTCTTCCTTCTTTCTCTTTATATACTTTTGATAAGAATTAAATAGAAAGAATTTAGGAATACATTGCCTGGTAAAAATTTTAGGTATCTATGCTTCACTAATCATTTGATATCTCTCATTCATTTAAACATTAATTAAGAACACATTGTGTTTGTTATTCCAAGAGTGCTCACAGCTTACCCTGTGTTGCCCCTGACTGAAAGACTGAAAGACTTCTTTGCAAAATGACAACTCTGTGCAGAGCACCACTGAGGTGCAAGGCATCCTAACCACATTCTACTCAGTGAGAAAAGGAACTCTGCCGTACGGTCTCCTGTCAGTGGAAACTCAAGGCCACAGAAAAAGGAAAAGTAGTTCTTAGAAATGGTGATACTTAACTACAGGTGAGGCCAGTTTTCATAAAAGGATCCCTGACTGTTCAAGCTGGGAACTGGTCTGTAAAATGCCAATAAAAGGGGACTACATGGCTTGTGGAGGCAAAGCAGTCTGCATGCTCCTCTCATCTCCACCTGCTGCATGCAGCTTAGCAGTAACAAGAGAATCTTTTCTACCCAGCATTCACATCTGACTGGAAGTCCACATGATCTCTGCTGGACTTGTGCCTGATGAGATTCTGTGCACAAGGCCAAGGTATTCCTTGGAAAACAGTCTGGGTTTACTCAAGTACTGATATGGCCAATTGATGTGTTCAAGTTCTACATCAATAGAACATACAGTGATTTCAGCCTGGAAAGATTTCAAAGAATAATTAATAGATATTCCATTGTGACAATTGCCATGTAAATTCCTGAGACTTTAAATATTAACTATACACAAAATGTAAATTGGGAATGTTTTACTTTTATAGGAGAGAGTTCAATAATAAGCCCATGGGCTGCTGAACAGTCTATCCATAAAAAGTAAGTTTTGTATTTGGTAGCATTTTTAATAGCAACAATATATAGAGAGAAGTATATATCGAAGGAGCTCCTGTTATAAAAGATAAATAAAATGGAGGGGGAAACAAGTGTATATTAGTTTCTTCTGTAGGCAAGCGTATGTCTCATTCAGAAGTGTACTGAATTATTAGATTTCTCATTCAAAAGGATGGATTGTGAATTCAGCTCTGCTTTGCCATCTCAAAGTTATATAACTGGTCAATAGATGGCGCTCTGAGCCTGCCGCTGATAAGGTTTAGCTCTGAGGGTTATAAACCATCCTTTTTATTGAATTAAATGTAGTTCAATAAGGATCAATAAATCAAAGAGTTAGCTCTTTAAAAGGATGAGTTAGTTCTTTAAAAGTATGGAAAGGGATTCATGGGATAGGGAGATGCAAGGAAGGGGAAGGAAAGAGGCAGTAAAGTGTATCAAATATATATCAGTTACCCCATGATGAATATTTACTATGTCTCACAGTAAGATACTAAAACAGTTTTATTTTGTTTTTAAAAAATTTTTTTAGAAAGCTAAACTAGTTCACTCATAACTGGTTCATTCATTCATTCATTATACAAGTAATTATTACAAGAATACCATGTGCTACATGGATCATTCTCCAAAATAGACCACATACTGGCTCACAGAACAGGTCTAAATAAATGCAAAAAAATTGAAGTCATCCCCTGTATATTATCAGATCATAGTGCAATCAAACTAGACATCAATAGTACAAGAAACAATAGAAACTTCACAAGCACATGGAAACTAAACAACACTCTCCAAAACAATCAATGGATTACAGAGGAAATTAAAGAAGAAATTAGACAGTTTTTACAAATAAATGAGAATGCCAGTACAACATACAGGAATCTTTGGGACACAATGAAAGCAGTTCTACGTGGAAAATTCATAACATTGAATGCCCACACTAGGAAAACAGAGCGGGCTCAAATAAACAACTTAACGATGAAACTTAGACTCCTAGAAAAACAAGAGCAAGAAAAACCCAAAGCTCGAACAAGAGAGGAAATTATAAAGATC
>NW_022900936.1:39641999-39660679 GCF_012274545.1 Fukomys damarensis
AAAAAAAAAAAAAAAAAAAAAGAATACCATGTGCTAGGATTGCCTTTTCCCTGCTCTAGGGTCAAAGACGATGAGATAAATAGAAGTTTAAATGAATTTCTCACAAGTAATACTATATGATTTTATATTGTAGTATAATAAACTTTCAAACCCAATGGCTTCTGATTACAATGGCATTACTTTTCACCATTCTGTAGGCTGACTAGTCTCCTTTGCTGGTTTCAGCTGTGCTCACTCATGCAGCTGCAGGCAGCTACAGAGTGCGATGGTTTAGGAAGACTGAGGTGGTCTGACTTTTGCCTGTCTAGCAGTGGATGTCAACTGTCCTCTGGGACACACAGGTTTGCTTCCAGCTGGTCTAGACCTACTTTTGTATGTGGCCATCTCACACCAATGGGTGAAGCCAGAGCTTTAAGCCATTTAAGACCTACCTCGTCTTGTAAATTACATTTTGTCACTGCTGTTACCTTCTGTGAGTCAAAGCAAGTTAAACATCAGCCCGATTCAACTAGCATGGGAAAAGTCTCCAACTTTTTAAAAAAATAAATTTTAAAAATTTAAAATCTTTATTATAATTAATTTTATTGGTACATTTAAGATATACAATGTAATGCATTCATCATTGGAAATTTGTGCCTTTACATAATCCATCTTGATTCTTATTTTTCCCCATTCTCCCGCCCTCCCTTCAACCCCTCCATTTCTCCTATCTACAAAGACTTTAGTTTCCATTTCTTTATTTTTCTCATATTAATTCCATTCCCGTCTTTCTCCCCCCCAATTCCCCTTCCCTTTTGCACCTTTTCTTCCTATTCACATCATCTATTACACCTTTTAGTGCTTATTTACATTTTCAGTTTCTCACAGTAGAGAAACTATTCTGTATTTACACATATGTGTCTCCGATTTTTGATGGGTAAGTGATAGATCACATTGCAAAAAGGAATGCATACTGTGATGGGATCTAAAAAAAAAACAAGTAGAGAAGTAAACAATTAATGGAATAGCTATGTCTACATGGTGCAGTCTGTTTGTAGAAATATTACTAGAGAAATCTGGGCTTGCTAGAGGGACAGTGTTACATATTTAAGGCAAAATGTCTAATAGGTTAATAAGGCCATTGTTTTGGTAGATGAGGGGTCATATGAATTTGGATTATCCATATATCCGTATCTTCACATATAGTGAGTAGATCTCTTTATTTTTAGTGTTTCCATTGCTATTATTTTCTAGCTGATGAGCTTTGCAAGTTTGTTAATTCCTAATCATTGCTTCCCCAGAGGGTAAGATAGAGTTAATAAAATGAGATAGAATTAAAATACTTGAACATAATTGGAAAAGCGGTATGATGTTTTTAGACTACTTGATGGTATTTCATGTGGCCAGATAATTAACCTTGCTGACAATATTGTCCAATAAATTCAGAAATATGTTTCAGAAGTTATAGCATTTTTTGTGAATCTCTTCATTTATTAAATCTCTGTTGTGTATCAAATCCTTTACATGATGCCCTCTATAAACACTGAAACAATCTTGAATGATAGTCATTGGTTCTTATTTTATAGACAAGAAAACTGAGGCTTTCAAAAGATGGCTAAATTTCCCACAGCCAAATATTAAATACCAGATGGATTCTCCCCCCTTTTTTTTTTTTCTGAGAAGTGAAACTCCAGTTTTGTTGAAGATTGCAGTGTATTCAGCCCAAACTATAGTTTGTTGCTTTCTTTGGATGGATACTAGAAACTATTAATTGGATTGTAGGTGGAAGTTGTTGCATAGGGCTTCTAAGAAGTCACTTTCAAAAGGAGACTGACGAGTGATTTGCATAACTTTGCCATTGGTACTTTTGATTTCCTGTAACAAAGTATGGCCGGAGTGCAAGTAGGCATAATACAAGCATAAATTCATACTCTGCCTATTAGGATGATGTGCCATGGCCCCTAAAGAAATTATGGAGCTGCTTACTCATAGGAAAGGGAAATAAACCCTTCATCTTGTTTAAGCTAGAGTTACTTTTCTTACATAAGTAGCTATACTTGGTCCTAACGGTTGAATATATCAAAATACATCACACATATTGCTGCATAGCACTGAGTTACTTAAAATTAAATTTTATAAAATTAGAACTATTGAAGTGAGAAAATAACATTACAGATCCAGTAATGTCTATGCACTATCACAGGCCTCTACTTTAGCAGAAAATTGAGCAATTCTTTGTTTTAAGCTGTCTGATCTTATCACTACATGCAAACCTGTATGTTAATCGTTTACTCCCTTTCTGTTTTATGCTTCTGAGTGACAGTCCCTTGCTTTTGCATGAACATTGTGGCACTAAGATACCAGGATGCTTTGATGTTGAGATCCCATGCACTATGCCAGTGCACCTTTAAATTTCAGTGCATAAGAACCACATGGGTCCCTATCAATGTTAAAAACTAACATTTCAGAACTACTATAGAGATTTTGAATTATTTGTTTTGTGGCAAGACCTGGGAATTTGCATTTTAAAAACAAATATTCCAGACAATTCTTAGGTACTGTGATTTACAAATTGGTCTTTAAGAAAGCCTTCTAAACTTACTTTGCCCTTAATGAGGGCCTTGATCTATGTTCTCTGACCCAACTTTACAATGTACAGCCAGGAGAAAAATATATTTAACAGTCAAAGATTGAGTGAAAAAGAATGCCCCACTCTGGTTTAAAAAAGACAGGGGCTCTAATTTCTTCTCACATAAGTCCTTTTGTGGTATGAATATCAAGCATCGTTCCTAAAATTTAGTAAGCTAGGTCAAGATAATAAGGCTTAAAAAAAGCTTATCACAGACATTTCTTCTATTAAATTTGTACTAATTGGTAAACCTGGCATGAATTGTACCAGATGGATAGGTAAGTCTCTAGTTTTGCAGAGTTCCAAGTTGCATTTTCTATTCTTAATTATTAAAGATTAATTTTACTTTGCAGAGCATTCACAGATAATTGCCAATACCTTTTCTCTGAGGACATAATTTAAAACTTTCAAAGATCAAAACTTTAATAAAAGTTTGAAAATGTTGCTAATGTTTTTACAGAAACCACTAAATAATTTCAAATCAATGCTGTCTGTTACAGGAGTGATTAAGAGAAAAACGACGCATAAACCACACCTGGAAAGAAAATATAAGTCAATCTGCAAAGGCCAGCATAGGCCATTCCTACTTCCTCAGAGAATATGGCCCAGCAATGTACAACAAAGTGGAATGTGAACATTTAAATCAATTAATATGCTTGTTTTAAGACAAAGGTAGACATTTTACACAATCTGCAATTCACTTTACTACTCAGTCATCTAGTACTGGTTTTTCATAAATATCCTTATGTTCTTTAACTTTGTTCGTTTTCTCCACAATTTTTCTTTTCTTTCTTGTTTTGGGATGTGTTTAAGGCAAACTAATTTTTTAACAATACCATCACCATTACTTTTGTTGCTGCTGCTACTATATTTTTAACTTTTTTCCAAGCATAAAAATATCTTTTATGGATATCCCTACTTCCCCGTAAATTAGTTGGTCTGGAGGTTTGATGCACAACCTGATGTCTTGAGATTGCTGCTGTCAATTCCTCAGAGGCTTTTGTTTCTATATATATTGTCATTTATAATTGCTAGTTTGGCTGCATCTCAATTTTCTTTCTTGGTAGAGTGGGCTTCTGGTTGATCCCAGAACCTTTTGCTTGCTAGGTAAAGGCTCTGCCATTGAGCTACATCCCCAGCAGACCTCCCTCTTTTTCAGATTTTTTTAAAATTTTGGGACAGAGTTTTGCCATTTTGCTCAGGCTGACCTTGAACGTGCCATGCTCCTACCTCAGCCTCCTGAGTAGGGATTATAGATGTATATCATTGTGTTGGGTGGCTGTGTCTAGAATTCTAAGTTGCAAATTATATCTCCTTATAGTTCTTTTCCAATGCTCCCCTTTTTCAGCTTCTATTTTAGTGTTGAAATCCATTTTTATAATTCTTGATCATTGTATGAAATACTTATATGATCCTTTGCCCTTAACACTTGTGACACAGTATTGTTTTGGATGAGTGAGTGAGAATAGAGATGTGCCACACTGCGGGTCAGATTGGGGTCTGTTTATTAAAGCTGGAGGCCGAGGGGGGTCCTAGTACCCAGAACCTTCTCTTGGCCCCAAGAAATGCTTAAATTTCTCCTTTTATATCACACTTTCAGTTGGGCAAGGCTCAAGGAGAGATCAAGTAGAATATTACAGAAGAACCATGCCAGGTTAGTGTTGGGGGTAGGCATAAGAAAGCTTCACACACTAGGTGAGCTACAAATTATTCTGCAGCTGCAGCAAGCTTACTGTAAAACAGGAAGCAGGGGTTTGGAGTGCTTTGTTCAAGCACACAACGGTGGTAAGATTCAAGATGGAGTCTGGTTGGTTATCACAGTGTCATTGCCCTAGTGATGGGAATCATCATGTGATGGATCTGGTATAAATGAGCCATATACTGTTCTATGTCAGAGTACAGAACTTTCAGTTTAGAAACTCATATTTTCCACCCTCCAAACTTGCCCTTGATTATTTATTTTATTGTATTTTGTATCATCTATTTCTGTTTTCTTCCCGGAACTCCTATCATTTGGATGCTGTCTTTTGTGGATGATCTGATTGTATTAAGTTTCTGACTTACTTTCTATCCCTTTGCCTTTTTGCTATACTTTTTCCCAGGGTTTCTCAATTTTAACTTTCATTAATTATTTAAAAATTGCTGTTATACTTTTTATTTTCCAAGAGATATGTTACTATTCTCTGACAGCCTTTTCTTTCATTTTCAATAGTGCAGCACGAATATAGATTTGTACCCTCCTCCTTAAAATAGAACTATTATTGACTCCTTAGGGGCCACGTTTGCAAGATGCCCTTACATCTTCCTAATGAAAGTAAAATGAGATATTATGTATATGTTCTGTTGGCCAATATTTAAGATCTAAGTACTGTATGCCTCCTTCACCATTTCTTTAATCATTTGTTAGATGAACAAATGGAACTCTAAGGACCAAAAGATTAAAGAAACAAAATTGGGGGTGCCTGGAAGCCTGAATAACTTAAAAAGCAGCTGCCTCCTCTCTCATTAATAATTGGACATATATAGGTGAAAAACAAATATCTATGTTGTTAAATCATTGAGATGTACAAATGTTCCTACTGTAATGATTTCCTTAATTATCACTTTAAGTATTACCATAACACATGCAAAAATTGTTTTGATCCACAGACATAATATGTCTTTCATATCCTTGATATTGTTATTGCTACCTGTTAATATTTTTCTTCTAGTCTTGTTTTCCTTCACATTGCTTTGTGTATGGGTGTTTGGTCTGACCACTTCCTGTCAGAGGTCTGCCTCAAATATCTTTACTGGCCATTCCTATTTAAGAGAGTTTACCAAAAAAAAAAAAAAAAAAAAAAAAAAAAAATCCTAAAAAAAAGTCCTGTTTGGAAATTTTGCCCATGTGATGGCAGTGGTAGGTGTAGGCTTCTGAGAAATTTGACTGCTATGTTTTCTTGGGAAAATACCTCATGAGAGCATTTTAAGAGTTCTTTTCTAGGAATCACAAGGTTATCCAGGAGAGGGGCTTTAGATCTTCTGCTTGGTGGGTGAAATACTCAGAGCACATAATTTGGGGGCCAAGTGGGGAAGAATCCTAGAGGACCTCAACATTTATTAGAAATTAATTCTCCTATTTCCATTATAGCCTTGATATTCCCTCAGCAAAGAAAGTCTCAGTTTTACTCTCTTTTCAGAGTAAGCATCTAGTCATCTGCCAGAATAAGAAAAGCATCATTGCCTGGCTTCAAAATGTTGGAGAGAAGCTAAGAGATCTAGTAATTGTTTTTCTAAAAGGACTTTCACACAGTCTTGCTCTGTGTGGATGTATGTATGTTTGTGTGTGTGTGTGTGTGTGTGTGTGTGTGTGTGTGTATTTTTAATAATTGCTTTCCCCTCAGTTCTTCCAGAAGTATCTTGCCCACTAATTTGTGATATCTGGGGCACTATGGTCACATATATCAGGTGGCTGGCTCCTTGTTTTTCCTACTTCTGTTTTAAGAGTCACCTTTTTCACATTTGTGAAGTAATTTGCCATTCATCCAGCTGCATTCTATCTTCTAAAGCTGTGCTGTTTTTGCCCTTTTTCCAATACTCTTGTCCATTTTAGCTTATGCCTCTATTAAAAAAATACAGTTTATGAGGTTTTTAGAAGACAGCATAAAATGCTTTCAATTTATTATCACTATTGGGAAACTTAAAAAATTTCTAAATTAAGATAAACTCATTGTTATAATTTCAAACTATCAAGATGTCTAGTGTCTGGCCTTTTTGGTTTTCTTTCTTTTTAATTTCTCAATGACTTCATGGAACTACTCAGTCTAAGGGACAGATGTTGTTTGCAGTGGCATCACCAAGAAAGAATGGGAGAATTGATTCACTAGTGGGACTCATTTTTCTGTCAACATTTTCTCTCTAGCTGCTGAACAGAGTCACTTTGGTAAATTGATTTGGCAGAGTGCATGCTATATTTGTGCCTTTGCTGGTGAGATGTTTGTGCTGGCTCCAAGATGAGGCAAATCTCCTCCCTCAGACAAAGATGGTTCATATTTTCACTTTTAGTTGCATCTGTTTCACTCATACATATTCAGCTGTTGTTTCCAGAGTGTGACCTAGTTGACTAGAATGAAAAAATAACTTTAGTAAGATTTTGTACCAGACCCAAACCTCAGCCACATAACCTAGTAGTCCCCAGTACATAGGCTTAAGTTAGTAGTGTAGATTCCTTGACTCCTAGCAAAGAGTGTCTCAGAGGATCCTAGAATCTTTTCCTTCCAGAAGTTGTTCTACTGACTAGAAGTCTGGACATTGCCTGCCAACTCCAGACCCTGACATATAGGGGAAGGTGAAAATATTTTCTTCCAATAAGCAGCATTTGTATGACACTTGAAAAGTAAAAGTGGTACAGAAATCCATTATTGTTACTTTTGGCAGTAATGGTCAGATATGTAGACTCTGGCTGATGTGAGATTTTGTAGGGGCCTCTAAGTATTATGCTAGTAATAATCCACTGTGTGATAGAAGCACTCCTTACTGTTGTCATTATTTTTCAGTTGTTATTGCAAAGTTTTGAATCTTTCAGACAGTGGCAATCCCTGAGAGCTAGAGATTGTTATTTCTCAATCTCTGTTTCTCCACTATATCTGAATTTGGTGAACATCTAAATTCTTGCATGAATTATATTTCTGTTCCAAATTTCAGAGTGACCAAATCCTGATTTCTAATTATCCATCTTCTAGTCACATAAACTCATTCCTTATTAGGGTACTTAAAGACATTTTTGTCAGGTTACAAACATATATCCTGTTACAGTTTTCTCAGTATTTTGCATGCCAGTTTTTCTACACTTGAGAACAAAGTAACTGAAATGCAACCTCCATTATGCATCTAGTTGTGGTTGCAAGTTCAGTTTTGCTGAAGGATTCATCTTGCTCCACATAGAAGTGTAGATGAAATGCAAAGGTCAAATGTAAATTATTTGAATACTGCTTTTATTGTCCAAAGCGACAATAAAATAGGATGAAAGGAAAATAAACTTCTATAGGTAAATGAACAAAAGAAAGCATTTTTATTTTATCCAGAAATCAAAGTTGCATTAGTGGGTACAGTTAAAATGGTATTGCAGACCAGATCCAGTAAGGACCCAAGGACCCTGCAGGAGGTCTTTCCAGCTGCCTGCCCGGGCCAACCTGGTGGGTGTGCAACCTCCCTGACTGTGTGCCACCAGATCCAGTAAGGACCCAAGGACCCTGCAGGAGGTCTCTCCAGGTGTCTGCCCAGGCCCACCTGGCGGGTGCACGACCTCCCCGACTGTGCACCAACAGATCCAGTAGGGAAGCTCTCTCCTGCGTGGCCTCCTCTGGAGCTGTGCCATTTCCGGTGGGCACTGAGTGATTGGTTACAATGCACACCAGGTGGGTGAGTTTGACATCATCACCCCAGCTTGGACTCAGAGCCCTTTCTCCTGCGTGGCCCCCTCTGTAGCCACGCTGGTTCCAGTGGACACCACCGATTGGCTCAGACACAGTGGTAGGAGGGTAGCTGCGTGGGCACAGCAGAGCACCGTCCCCCTGCCCCCTCCCCCTACTATTAGATCCCCTGACTGATCCAGTCCTAGAACACACTCAGCAGAGGCGTGGCGGGATATAAAGGGTGGTGATTGATCCTATTATGTTTTTGATTGTATCAATAGGGATAAAAGATAGGGATTGATTTGATGAGTTGTTTGCTCAATTACGAAAATAAGAATGTCTATAAGTCATTAGAGAATCAAAGGCTGGGACACAACGATATCAGGAAGATATAATGACCCAGAGATTGAATCAAGGTCAACCCAACAGCAAAAATAAAGATGAGAAAACACTTAAGCAAGCCACAAAAACAGACTTCCAGTCCACCAATGGCAAACAGTAGAGCAAAGGAGGATGAAAAATCAGATAGTGAACCTTCAGAACACTCAGAACTCACAGCACATGAAGTAAAAAAACTGATCAATCAAGCTCTAGAAAAATTCAAAACAGAAATTATTTCCCAGTTAACCATAGAGATGGTGAGCAAAATGAAAGACATGATTTGAGAATCCAGAACAGAAACTGACAAAAAAATAGATGAGCTTGGGAACATAATAGAAGCCATGAAGGCCCAGAAGAAGAAATAAATGGAAACAATGAACACCCAACATAGGAAAGAAATGGAATCCATTAAACAGATTCAAACAGATATCCAGGAGATTAAAAACTCTATTGAAAGCATACATAACGGAATAAAAGATTGCGAGGATAGGATCTCAGATATAGAAGATAGGATAGCAGACAGTGATCATGAAAAGAGGGATCTCTTAAAAACAGTAAGGGAGCATGAGAAATCAATCCAACAACTCCTAGATGATGCAAAGAGGAATAACATAAGACTGATAGGAATCCATGAAATACCAGGAG
The DNA here is from genome assembly GCF_012274545.1 of Fukomys damarensis. Taxonomy (NCBI): domain Eukaryota; kingdom Metazoa; phylum Chordata; class Mammalia; order Rodentia; family Bathyergidae; genus Fukomys; species Fukomys damarensis. The sequence goes on from NW_022900936.1 coordinate 39,651,027, forward strand.
AAAATGCAAATGACTTAAAAAAGCTGTTCAAAGAATTAATGACAGAAAACTTCCCAAACAGAGGGAAGAATTAGACATACAGATAAGCGAGGCATATAGGACACCAAGTAGCCACAATCAAAAAATATCTACACCTAGACATATACTAATCGAGATCCCAGAAACCCAACAGAATAACAAAATACTACGAGTAGTAAGACAAAAGAAACAAATCACATGCAAAGGAAAGCCCATCAGATTCACAGCAGACTTTTCAACACAAACCCTCAGGTCGAGGAGAGCCTGGAGTGAGGTATATGAAGTCCTAAAAGAAAACAACCTACAATCAAGACTGATGTATCCTGCAAAACTCTCTTTCAAAATGTATGGATGAATAAGATACTTCCATGACAAAGAACACTTGAGAAACTTCATGAATACTAAACCATCACTACTAAGAATTTTAAACAATATTCTAGAAAAAAACAATGAAGATCACAACACCAGGAGGTCCAATAGAGCAAATCAAATAGCTAAGGCTAGAAACTAAAAGGAGAGCACAAAAAATAAAAAGAGTCAACAAAAGGCCAACAACATGTCAATAATAAGTCAGTACATATCAGTTATAACTATCAATGTCAATGGCCTCAATTCACCAATCAAGAGAAATAGATTGGCAGAATGGATTAAGAAGCAAACTCCAACAATATGTTGTATACAAGAAACACACCTAGTGCAAAAAGAAGCCCATAGACTGAAAGTGAAAGGATGGAAAATAATTCTCCATGCCACAGGAGCACAGAAAAAAACAGAGGTAGAAATCTTATTCACAGACAAAGCAAATTTCAAACCAAAACTCATTAAGAGAGACAAAGAAGGCCAGTACATCCTTGTAAAGGGAACAATTCAAGAGGAAGAGCTGACAATCATAAACATATATGCACCAAATATAAATGCCCCCAACTATATATAACAAATATTAAGTAACATGAAAAAAACAAATAACCACTAATACAATTGTAGTGGGGGATCTGAATACCCCACTATCAAAAATAGACAGATCAACTAGCCAAAAAATCAACAATGAAATACTAGAACTGAACCAAGCTCTTGAACACATGTACTTATTAGATGTCTATAGAGTATTTCACCCCACAAAATCAGAATATACATTCTTTTCAGCTGCACATGGGTCATTCTCCAAGATAGATCACATACTAGCTCACAGAACAGGTTTGAATAAATGCAAAAGAATTGAAGTTATTCCCTATATATTATCAGATCACAGTGCAATAAAGCCTGGCATCAATATTATAAGAACTGTAGGAAATTCACAAACACATGGAAATTGAACAACACTCTCCTGAACAATCAATGGATCAAAGAGGAAATCAAAGAAGAAATTGGACTGTTTTTAAAAATAAAGGAAAATGCTAATACAACATACAGGAATCTGTGGGACACAATGAAAGCAGTTTTACATGAAAAATTCATAGGACTGAATGCCCACATTAGGAAAACAGAGCAAGCTCAAATAAACAACTTAATGATGACTCTTAGACTCATACAAAAACGAGCACAAAAAACCCAAAGCTCGAACAACAGAGGAAATTATGAAGATTAGAGCAGAAATCAATGCAATGGAAAGCAAGAAAATGATACAAAAAATAAATGAATTGAAGTGTTGGTTTTTTGAAAGTCTAAATAAAATTGATAAACCCTTAGCAAACCTTATCAAAAAAAGGAAAGAAAAGGCTCAAATTCATGCAATCAGGAATGAAACAGGCAAAGTCACAACAGATCCCACAGAAATCCAGAGGATCATCAATACATACTATGAGAACCTGTACTCTAATAAGATGGAAAACACAGAAGAAATGGACAGATTTCTAGATACCTATGAATTACCAAAGTTGAATGAAGAAGATAAAAACATTTTAAACACCCCAATCACAATCAGTGAAATTGAAAATGTGATTAAAAACTTACCAACAAAGAAATGCCCAGGTCCTGATGGATTCACTGATGAATTTTGCAAGACATTGAGAGAAGATCTATTGCCATTAGTCTTCAGACTTTTAAACGAAATTGAAAGAGAAGCAATACTTTCAAATTCATTACTGGAAGCAAATATCACTTTGATTCCCAAACCTCGGAAAGATGTAACTAAAAAAGAGAACTACAGGCCAATCTCCTTAATGAATATAGATGCAAAAATCCTCAATAAGATACTAGCAAACAGAGTACAGAGGATCATCAAGAAGATCATTCATCCTGACCAAGTTGGATTTATTCCAGGGATGCAAGGATGGTTCAACATATGTAAATCAATTAATGTAATACACTATATTAACAAAATCAAGGACAAGAACCACATCTTCCTCTCGATAGATGCAGAAAAAGCATTTGACAAAATTGAACAGCCATTCATGATAAACACTCTGCAAAAAATTGGAATAGATGGTCTATGTCTCAAGTTAATAAAGGCTATCTATGAAAAGCCAACAGCCAACATCATATTAAATGGCCAAAAACTGAAAACCTTCACGTTAAAACAGGAACAAGACAAGGATGCCCACTATCACCACTCCTCTTCGATATAGTTCTGGAAACATTAGCCATAGCAATTAGACAAGAGAAAGAAATTAAAGCAATAAAGATAGGAAAGGAAAGAAGTTAAACTGTCATTATTTGCCGATGATATGATACTCTACATTGAAGACCCAAAAATCTCCACCAAAAGTCTTCTAGACTTTATTGACAGATTCAGTAGAGTAGCTGGATATAAGGTGAACAACCAAAAATCAATAGCCCTCTTGTACACAAACAACAGACTCGCTGAGAGAGAAATTAGGGAAACAATTCCTTTCACAATAGCACCCAAAATAATGAAGTATCTGGGAATCAACCTAACAAAAGAAGCAAAAGACCTCTACACTGAAAACTACAGCACTCTGGAAAAAGAGATTGAGGAGGATTTAAGAAAATAGAAAGATGTCACCTGCTCCTGGGTAGGAAGAATCAACATAGTGAAAATGGCCATACTACCAAAACTGCTATACAGATTCAATGCAATACCAATTGAAATCCCAACACTATACTTCACAGAACTAGAAAGAAGAATCCAAAAATTCATTTGGAACCATAAGAGACCTAGAATAGTGAAAGCCATACTAGACAGCAGACACATGGCAGCGGGTATAACAATTTCCAATTTGAAACTATACTACAAAGCCACTGTGATAAGAACAGCATGGTACTGGCAAATAAACAGACCTGAGGATCAGTGGAATGGATTGGAAGACACAAAAACAACTCCAGATGCACTCAACTACCTCATCTTTGACAAAGGAGCTGCTAGTCCCCTTGGAGGAAAGATAGCCTCTGTAATAAATGGTGCTGGAAAAACTGGATCTCAACCTGCAAAAGATTAAAATTAGACCCAATCTGTAACCATGCACTAAATTAAAATCCAAGTGGATTAAAGATCTAAATATAAAAACCAAAACACTAAACTTGCTGGAAGATAAGTTAGGAAGAATTCTGGAAGACACTGGCATAGGAAAAGACTTTATGAACAAATCTTCAGTAGCATGGGAACTATCAGAAAGGATCAACAAGTGGGATCTCATCTTATTAAAAAGCTTCTGCACTGCAAAAGAAACCATCAACAGAACTAACAGACAACCTACAATGTGGGAAAAATCTTTTTACCAGCTGCTCCTCAGACAAAGAACTATTATCTAAAATATATAAAGAACTCAAAACAACCAGCCCCCCAAATATAAAGACCCAATTCTAAACTGGGCATCTGCAAGGAACAGACATTTCTCAGACAAAGAATTTAAAGCAGCAAGTAAATATATGAAAAAATGCTCCACATCACTGGTCATTCGAGAGATGCAGATGAAAACAACACTGAGATTCCACCTCACACCACAAAGAATGGCTGCTATCAAGAAATCACACAATAACAAATGTTGGCGCAGTTGTGGGGAGAAAGGAACCCTTCTCCATTATTGGTGGGAGTGCAGACTGGTGTAACCACTATGGAAGTCAATATGGAGATACCTCAAAGAACTGGGATTAGAGGTTCCATTTGACCCAGCCATCCCTGTATTGGGTATCTTTCCAAAAGAATTGAAACAATCATATCACAGTGATATATGCGCACCCATGTTTATAGCGGCACAGTTTGTAATAGCTAAAACTTGGAAAAAGCCCATCTGCCCACCAATTGGAAACTGGATAAAGAAGATGTGGTTTTTCTACAAAATGGAATATTACTCAGCCATAAAGAATGCGAAAGTAGATCCATTTATAGTTAAATCGGTACGTTTTGAGGATGTACTTCTTAGTGTAATAAATAAGGCACACATATTCAAATACCAAATAGTATCTCTCTTGTGAAAAACTAAAATAGTAGTCAAGATCCTAATGGGACACTTAACAAATAGGAAGATAAGGACCAAAGGTGTAGGGACAGTGAGAAGGATATGGAAGGGGGAACAAGGGAAAAGGAAAAAAAATACGAGAAAATGTAAAAATGGAATTAAAGTGTTTGAAGAGCGGGAGGGGAGGGGAGGGTGAAGGGAGGGTGGGGACAAGGGGAAAAAAATGAGAACCAAGACCTGGCATGTAAAGGTACAAGATGCCAGTAGTCAATGAAACTGTACTGTCTACCTAGAATGTACCAATAAATTAAATTAAAAAAATGGTATTGCCACCAGAGTTACAATTTACTGGATTCCATCATATCTAAGTGTATGATTTTCCATACTGTCAGCCTATGAAAAATTAGAGATTAATTTTTGGCCTCCTTGCTTCTTTCTGTTGTTTCTTAATGATTGGATATATTTGTTATGGATAAAATTCTCTTGTACATGAATTTGCTAACAAATTTCTTAGTGACTCAGCCATTATTTCCAGTTCTGGTTTTTTTTGTTACACTACAAGTTTAGACAAAAAAAATCTATGAAAGAAAATATACAATTCTAAGAGCATAACCTTTTCATATTAACTTTCTTTGAAAGTTTCATAAACTTATAAATTTACATTAGAACATTTTTTCAAGGTCAGATAACTGAACTTCCAGGGTATTCTTTTTAGAGCAGTTTAAAGTATATAAAGTATTATTTATCTGTTGATAGATTATGAAATGATCCTTGGAACTATGCACATAGATTATTCCTTTAAAATCTTTAAAAGTTTTAATACAAAAGTTCACCCAAAGGCCACTTGTTATTTGGAACTTGTAAAATATGTTCCCATAAAAATATAATTTATTTTGTTTATGTGATATTTATATCCTATGTATTTCACAAAAAGCATGGAAAGAGTCAATGTAATTAAGTATAATATAAAATTTAAAGACCTAAAAATTGAATGGAGCAGAGAAATAGGTGCCTCTGGGATCTTAATATTTTTAAAAAATAGGAAATCAGTGTAAGTGAAAGAAAAGAGAAATTAAAATCACATAGATCTCTGTTCTGATCTTTGGGCTAGAAAAATAAAATTACTGTGTGAACTTAGTCAAGCTTCTGAATCTCAAAATTCATGTCTATTCAATGGATATAAACCATAACCCTGGCCAGTGAATGTCATTCATGGAAAAGCTTATAGTGAAGCCTCCTCCCTGAGATGTGCTGTGCTCTCTCTTCAGGGATCCCCAGCTGTGGAAGGGTTCTCCTAGAAGAGCAGCAATCACCCTGCTTTTGTTTTCAGCCCTGTTGTGCTGATCCCACATCACCAGAGACCTCTGCTTGTGCTGCTGTCAACCTCTTCTGCCACCCTGACTCTCTTGTTAATTTCCTCTTACACAAACCAGGCAATCTTCACTTAACATTTTCATCTATAATGCTGTTTACATCTCCAGTGATGCTGACTTCCTCTGAATATGGCACCTTTATATTTTTCAGAGGACATAACTTTTAGCAGGCTAAGAGATCATGGAGCCTACCTGGATTGCACCTTCCCATGGAACTGCTGGCCTCTATGAATTCCCCACCCAACTGTCCAACTAGATCATTCTTCACAGTAGATTCTCTTCAGGGGTACAACTTTGATGAAAGTTCTGGTGTTCAGATAAGACCATACCCCAAATGGAACCAGAAGTAAAACTCTTTCTTATAGATCCCTAAACCTCAATTAAACACAGGACTTCATTTTAAGATCTACTTCCATGTCTTCCCAGAGAAAAGAGCAGAACTGGAGGGGGCAGTGTTGCCTAACTTCATACAAGCCTAACACAGGGAAGCCAGTCCCAAAGCTTTCATTGAACTGAAGTTGTGAAACCTAAGTGAGATGGTAAAATAGCTGTAACTGTTGTTTCTTTCCTTCCTTCCTTCCTTCCTTCCTTCCTTCCTTCCTTCCTTCCTTTTCCTTCCTTCCTTCCGTCCTTTCTTTTTCTTTCTTTCTTCCTTTATTTTTTTGTTTTTTTTGAGACAGGGTCTCACTATGTAGTTGAGACTGACCTGGAACTCACTATGTAGCCCAGGCTGGTCTCAAACTCACAGCAATGCTCCTGCCTCAGCCTCCCCAGTTCTGGGATTACAGGCATGTGCCACAACACCTGGCCTAACTGTTGTTTCTTAAATGCCTTCTACCAAGAGTTTAAAGGGACAAGGGAGGTAAGGAGAAGAAAGGAAATGTAAAAAGACTTCAGATACGTTATGTATGCATAACAGCTCCCTGTGATGAATGTAATCATTTTCTCTTGTAAATATGTCCTAATAAGAAATTTAAAAACCCTAACTACCAATAATTTTATATGTCCTTTGAATTAATACTCTTGTGTCCTAGATAACATTTGTGATTTTCTCTACTCAGTTGAATTTAGTGACTTTGCTTCAAACACCAACAGTACCATTACCCTTTCCCTCATCTCTGTCTATTTCTGTGGTAAATGCTTATGATTGCAACTGCTGAAGGTACTGAAATTGTACATGCTACCTCTGTTAGATTTTTGTTTATTTGTTTGTTTATACATTTGCATAGGAAATCATTTACATTTAGGCCAAATCAGGGCATTCACAGTAAAGCATCATATTGTGTCTTCCCCCCTTCCTCCAGGTCCTTATTTTCTATCTCCACCAAAGAACTCATGAAAATATAGAGTGTCAGGAGCTTGAGGTTTTTGCTCACCCTTGAGGATCTCAAATTATGGGAGAGAGACAACTGAAAGGGCAACCTTGGAATAGTTTACATGTGTGAACTCTTTGTCAATGGAATGTTTATAAGGTAGGAACTTTGAGCATATGCAAAAAAGCTCTTATACTAATCAGAATTTCATAAAGTTGTTCTCTAGCAGTTACATGTGGAGTGGGTTAATTATGAACCAATGCCTGAAAAAGTTTAGCACACCAAGAAGATATCAGAAATATCTCAAATGAATATTAATGTTTTGAAATGTCTATGTAATTGAAATCAATTTAAATGTAAAAATAATTTGAAGAATGCTAATGCAATGGCAGAATCCCACAGATAAATATGTCAAAACACATTAGGATTTCTCTGAGGCTATGGCAGAGACCTGCATTGCGATCAGGCTGTGGGATAGGTATATTTGCTTGAATATTTTTATCTTTTAAGCCTTCTTTTTTGAGTTTTCTTATTTGCATATTTAGTCAAAAGATTTCTGCTTTGGCTTTGTTGGTTTTACTTGAAAATTCTATTTCAATTTTTATTTTAGCTTCATTTCACACTGATAGACATACCGGGTTTGGTTTTAGGAATCATTACATTAACTTTAATTTTAAAATGATTAATAATTTAAAAAATACACTAAGCAGATAAATATGGCATGATTTCATTTCTATGAAGTGTCTAAGCTAACACAGAAGCAGAGATTAGAACGGTGGCTGAAAGAGGTAGGGAGAGAAAGAAATGAGAAGTTGCTCTTCAGTGTTCTAATAATGTCCCAATTATGAAAGATGAGTAAGTTCTAGACCTGTCATAAACCATAATGCAGATAGATAGTAATATTGTATTGTGTACTCTTAAGTTTTTCATAAGAGGATAGATATCCTATTAAGTATTCTTACTAAACATACGCACACACACACAGACCCCCACACACACAGCAAACAAAGGGACAAAAGGAAACTTTTGGTGGTGATGGTCATATTTAATGCAGATAGATAGTAATATTGTATTGTGTACTCTTAAGTTTTTCATAAGAGGATAGATATCCTATTAAGTATTCTTACTAAACATACGCACACACACACAGACCCCCACACACACAGCAAACAAAGGGACAAAAGGAAACTTTTGGTGGTGATGGTCATATTTATTACCTTGATTGTGGTGATGGTTTTATGGATCTAAATTCATCAAATAATATATATCAAACATGCATGTTTTTATATATAAAGTTATTTATATATATATATGTTTATATGCTATATATATTTATATACACATATATTTATGTATGCATTTATATGTTTATATATGTTATATGTAAAGCTGTTTATATATATATAAAGCTGTTTTTATATATTTATATATATATAAAGCTGTTAAAATATGATGAAAAAATAGATTGCTACTCTTTTTTTATTGTTACTTAAATGCCATTGACCTGAGCACCAGAAGATAGAGCAGAAGTGAAGGACAGTAAGAGGGCCTTATTCCTTCTAAGTCCCCATCCCAAAGGGTAAAGTTACTATATTGAACAGTTTATTCTCTATAAACATATTTTGGGCTAGTCCTCAATTTTGATTTCTTTCACATGGTTAAAGTTGAGATAGATTAATGACTACAAAAATTGTCATTTTCTAAGCCATGCTTGATTATATTGTTGTTGCTGATTGTATTGTTGTTGCTGATTGTATCACTTGGGCTAGTGTTGTGATTGATCTAATCAGTTATCCTTCCTGCTATAATGAAAGTGAGATTGCCCCAGAGTCATTAGAGACTCAAACACTTAAAGACCAGCTATATTTGGAAGACATCTCTGAGAAGCAATCATTCCATAAGGGTTCTAAATATAAGCAACAAAGGTACTTACAATAATCAATACTGAAGTATCAATGCAGGAATTAAACAAAGGACTGTATCAATAACAGTAATAGAAATGAGAAGACATTTAAGCAAGACATAGTCTTGCAGCTTACCAAAGTCAAATTCCGAGAAAAACAAGGTGGAAAAGTCTGATAACCAGCCACCTGGATGCCCTGAAATGATACCACAAGAAGTTACAAATCAGATGAGTGAGGCTATAGAAAAATTCAAAACAAAAATAATTTCCCAGATAGCTACATGGATGATAAGCAAAATAAAATACATTATTAGAGTCTCTAGAATAGAAACAGATAAAAAAAATAGATGAATTCAGGACCATGATGGAATCCGTGAATGCTCAATATAGGAAAGAAATGGAAACTATGAACATCCAACAGAAGAAAGCAATGGAATCCATGAACAGATTCAAACTGATATCCAGGAGATTAAAAACTCTATGGAAAGTATACATAGCTGACTGAGGCAATCTCTTAAAATAGTAAGGGAACAAGAAAACTATCCAAAAGCTCCTAGATGATGAAAAGAAGAATGAGATCGATAGGAATTCAAAAAAAAAGGAGGAGAAAGTATGGATGGATGACAGAAAAAAGCTGTTCACAGAATTAATGATAGAAAACTTCCCAAACAGAGCAAAAGAACTTGACATA
>NW_022900936.1:39660814-39679688 GCF_012274545.1 Fukomys damarensis
TTCTTTTTCCTTTCAGGTTCTCAGGTTCTGTCTTTCTGTCTGCTTCCTGGGTGCCATAAAGTAAGCAGCTTCTCTCTACCACACCCTTTTACCCCATCTCTGCCTAGCTATGGAAAGGCCTGAAAGCAATTGAGTCAGCTGACCATGGACTGAAACCTCTGGAACCATGAGCCAAAGTAAGTCTTTGATTCTTTATGTTGTTGAGCTAATATTAAGCTAATGAAGCCAGGTATGATAATGATTGCCTTTAATCCCAGTTACTTGGAGGCTGAGGCAGAAAATTGCAAATTTGAGGCCCACTGGGCAACTTAGTGAGACTCTGCCTCAAAATAAAAATAGTAAAAAAGGTCTGGGAAGGTGCCTCAGTGGTAGAGCACTTGCTTAGCATGAACAAGTCCTTGGACTCAATACCTAGTACTAGAAAGACAACAAACTATTAAAAGAAAAGAAAAGAAGCTAACACATAAGAACACATAGGAAGAGTCTATTACACAATATAGTGACTACAGGTACTAACAATACACTAAATGAATTAAAAACTTGAAAATCACTAATTGTAGCTTTTATGTGTTCCTGCTACAAAAAGACAAATGTGTGGTAATACATATGTTAATTAGTTCTACAATATATACATTCTTTTAAGTACCATGTTATTATGCACTATATGTACATAGAATTGTTATTTGTCAACTAAAAATAAGGTAAAATGTAGTCGTTGGACATTAGTCTTGTGACCTGTTTTCATCTGGAGTGAGTTAATTACGAAACAGAACCTTCCAGAAAGAAGACAAGGATGGCTACTGCAACTTCAGTCCTATGTTACCCAAGTTTAGCAACCACAGATCAAAGACAGCAGGTCTTGCCTGATGGTCCCAAAGAAAGTGCACATGTGTATAAACTTCTCCAAAGAAGAGTAATTTCAGTTTTGCTTCCAAATATATCTGTAGCTGGTAGAACATTCTCTATTTGTACTTAGTACTCAAGAAATTGAATCTCATTTACTTGCTTAAGCCACATGCCTGAACCTACAGCTTTAAGTGGGCAGATAGAATGCTCCAAATAGATAAACTGAACTATGCTTCCAATTCTAGGGCTGAGGAGAAAAAGGGTCAGATGAATCTGAACTATGTGAACTAAGTGAGGAAGACAGCAGAAGAGAGAAGGGAGGACAGAGCAAGAGAGGAAAGGAAAGAAGAGAGGGAAGAAGTGGGGAGGAGGAAGGAAAAGATACAGTACAGAAATTTGTGTGAATATGTTAGTAAAAAGATCATTTCTTCCATACTTTACCATACTTTTCTGGATATCCTTATCATACACAGATAAAACATCCAGTGTCTGACCTAGAATTGGATTTTACCCCCCTTATAAACTAATAAGTTGTCTTGCTATTTTTTCATGGATGCTGGGAGAAAACATGAGACTTCTGTCAGAGACAAATGACTTTAAAACTATGACACAAAGGCATCATGAGTCTCAGATGTGCAACAACTCCTCTTACTCTAAGTCTCATGTGGGATGGGGCGGATGGATGCTCATATGCAGTGTGCTTAACCACTTTTGAGGAATAATAACAGGAAATTCACTATCTTTATAGCAATTACTAAGCAAGTTTGCCCTTTGTGTGTGGGATGGATGTTACCTTATTTCTCAAGGCTGCTTAGTGCAATTTAATTCTGAAAAAGGGCCTTTTGTAAAGAACAGGCATGGCCTTTCATTCCTGAAACACCCAGCAAAATGGACAACTGTCTCTCAACACTTAGCTTGAAAATATTGCTTTACTACCATCCATCCAGAAGGGATAGTGAACAGAAAATGTTAGAGACGTTAGAGTTTTGTGGCAAATCTGAAGCCATGTCACAAAAGTGATCATCTCCTTATGTTTGGTGCATGTATTCAAATTCAGGAAAAGTGTGCATAAAAGTTGGGGACAATGGAGTTTATTGAAGAAACAAACAGTCTTTTTACATTGTTTAATTTCAGAACATAATGTCTTTTGTATAAGAAAGGGAGTAAATGAGATTATTTTGCCTTTTAGGGAAAACATTTAGATAGACTTTCTTTTAATACATTTGATTTCTGATTATTAAGAAATTGCTCACATTCCCTGTGAAGAATCTTCATGAAAATGAAGAGTCCAAAAGGTCTTCAGTGAGCCTTGTTCTAAATCTGGCCTCTCTGTTTTTTTGGCAGCTTATCAAAAGCCACATTAATCCTCACAAATAGTGCTTGATTGTCAAGACAGCTTTCTTGTTCCAGCACTGCAGACTGATCCATGCTTATTATTTTTCCTGACTTCTTGTATAGGCGGCCACATGATTACCAAGTGATCATGTGTAAACAAGAGGCTGTTTTGTGCCGATAAATGGATTCCCCCTGTTGCACAAGCCCATAGGAGTCTGCATTAAAAACAAGCTGAGATGCAGAACAAAACACAGCATTTATCAGAACAGCAGGCACTTATCATTGGTGACATTACCTGATACAGCTGATAATCTAAGGCTTTATGACTTTGAGCAAAATTTGGCTCGTAAACAGATACAAAGAGATAAACCATGGATACTTATAGAAATTGCAATTGATGCTTTGAATAGAATAATCTTATCTACATTCCTCATTCAACCAGCTCTCTCCTCACTGAAATGAGACAAGGTAAATTCACAGCTCCCATTAAACCCTAACAGCAGCTTGAGAAGTAAATCCCTTGTTCCTCCACAGGAGGGGACAACTGCCCCCTCTTGTTTCAAATATGCTGAAAACTTGTGTCAGTCTGACTTCAATGATGGAAATTTGGAAGTCAAGCAATTTGAAATTAATCTTTTAAAATGGTGGCCATTATGGTCATTAAAGATAGCAGTACTATAACATTAGGATCTTATGTACCATTATAGTTTTTCACACCAGAGAAACTATTCTGTATTTATACATGTGTTATTTATTTCACTTAGGAGTATAATTGACAATGTGAAATAGGAAGAAAAGGGCTAAAGCTGTAGGGGAAAGGTAATAAGGGTAAAGGAAAAAAAATAAGAAAATGAAAAAATGGAAATGAAGTATTTGTAAATAGCGAAGGGAGGAGGGGGTGAAGGTAGGGCAGATATAAGGGGGAAAAATGAGAACCAAGACCTGTCATGTAAAGGTACAAGATCCAAATAATGAATGTAACTGCGCTGTATACCTAAAATGTACCAATAAACTCAATGAGGAAAAAAAAAAAAAGATAGCAGTACTAGCTAAAAGTAATGACATGTTTCCTTCGAATACTAATTCTGTTAAAAACAAGCTTTCACTGTGCCTGGACCAGTTTGTTTGTACTCCTTCCTACTCTGTCACTGTTCTGCCAGTCTCCTGTTTTTGGAAGGTGAGTGTATTGTAGGGGTGCTGTACTCTTCTGTGGATTCACAAACTGATTAGTTCAGTAGCTGAATGTGCTGTTGAAGATGGGTCACATTGAGGTCATGACCTGGAGGGGTTGAACAGCTTTCCCCTCCCATGCCTTTCTACCATGCCATTTCTGCTTTGGAGACAGTGAACCATGGCCTCAAACAATGACCTAAAATAAACCTTTCATGCTTTAAATTTTGGGTGTCAGGTAATTTGTCCTAGTGACAGGAAAATGACTAACCATAGTAAACTAGAAAAGAAGGCCATGGGTAAGGCCTACTGGCATGGGATTTATTTTTTTAAAATGGAATGTGCCTCTGAGGCACAAAAAGCAAATTTAGTCATTTTTCCACTGTGTAAAGTTGGGTAAGTAGCTTAATAACTCAGTATATGAATTTCATCATCAATAATATTAACTTTTTAAATATTTCACTCACATTGTTTTCCCTGAAAGTTAAATGAGATAATGCAACTACACCAAAAATGAATAAAAATAAGCAGAACCTCTCAGAACCTGATGCCTGCTATATCCAGGTTGCCTTGAGAAGAAAATCATTTTGTATAAAAAAGGAGAGCAGGAATTTGATATTCCCATTTGGTGAAGGCAAGGGAAAGTGATGTTGAACCCAGGGAGGTAGAGAAATTATAAGAAGTAGGGTCCTCAGTCGATAGGGAGTTTGAGGAGGGAAATGACTAAAGGAATGTATCATTTGATACACAGCTAAAGCTCTGATCTTATGGCCACTCTTTGAGGGTTTCCCTTGGGCAGCTTTTGAAAGAGTTCCAGGCCAATGATCTGTGTCTACACATGTGACCTAGGGTTATGCTGCCTATCCCTGTGACATGGTCAGTAAAATCCACACTGTTCACCAAGGAATTTACATAAGTAAATTGTCTAGAGATCACAGGTTCTTGGTGCTAGATATTGTAACTAATATCTGGTTTAAGATACAAACTTCTGACTGTTATAGGCTGTTAAAATTGAAAGTTTTGACTGAAGCACCAAGGGAGAAAAGAGAGAGGAAATTCCTACTAAGAGGACACACCAAATGTAGACTTTCAAAAAAAACAATAACATGTAGAAAGGCTCTGAACTTGTAGAAAGAAAGTGAAAGGAATGATGGAACAAAGAAACAGAACAAGAATGTTGAAGATAAAATAAACACACATGCGCGCGCACACACATGATTTTTTTAGGAGAAAATTGTGCTTTGAGCCTTGCCCTATCCTATCATTCTGAAAGTAGAGATAGTGGTTGCTTCCTCACTTCAACGTCTGGTAAGAAAGAGGCTTCTTCGGGCCAATCAGAGAGCCTGATATTTCTCTAAAGGTAGGTTATAATTTGCATTGATGCCTCAAAAGGCAAAGTGCCCTGAAACAGTGATTCTGTACTCTTACAGAGCTGCATTTTAAAAGGAACAACAACATCACTGGCCAAGGAGTGTGTGAGTTTTTTTACTGTCACATGTCTGAACACAGATCATAGCCTGGAACTGTTTCAGAAACTTCCCCAGAGAAAACTCAAGGAGGGTGAGCAGATTCACATTGTGAAAACCTGTGAGTTGAGCTGACTTCAGAAAAGCAGGAGCTTAAGGAAGAGGTACCAATTTAAGAAGTATCATCATCATCCTGGGGCATTCTAGTCAGATAGGGTTGAGGAGAGGAGACCCAAAGGGGCCTAAAATGTTCTCAGGAAACATCATTAGCTTTTTATATCTGTCAGGCCTCTGATGCTTAAAAGCAGCTTAGGACAATAAAAAATAGCAGCCAGTAAAGAACCTTCCAATCTTATTCCTCTTACTTTTTTCTTTCCTCATTTCTCACTCCGAACGAAGTAGGATGTACACCAACTGTTTGAAAATGTGGGAGGAATGAATGGAGGGGGGAAGGCTGATAATAACCTTTTCCCAGAAGTCAGACAGCCCACTATGTACCAGGCTTTAATAAAGGAACCCTGGCCACCTCTCACACTGAACTGGGAAAATAAATGAGACTAATTTGTGATTTAAACTGACTGAGGGGTTGTGTATGATCTTAGAATAAGGAGATTCTAGGATTTAGAAATATGATCTTAAAAGAGCTAAGAGACTAGGGGTGGTCCTCAAACCCTAATTCTTGTAGTGGCAACAGTAGAATCACTGGGAAATACTACACTAGAAATGTAAATACTTGGGCTCTACCTAGACTTCCCATATCGGAGACTCTGAGGGTGAGACCCAGCAAGCACTCCAGGAAACTCTAATGTGCACCAAAGTTTGAGAACCAACTGAGCTAAATGAGGAACATGCCAGCTCTGTAGGGGCTTTGTCCATCTTGCTAGTGATAAGATGCAGGAATAAAGTGGAAAAAAGAAATCTGCACTTAATTGAAAAAATGGAAATAAAGTGCTTGTAAATGGGGAGGGGAGGAGGGAGTGAAGGGAGGGCAGGGACAAGGGGGAAAAAATGAGAATCAAGACCTATTATTTAAAGGTACAGGATCCCAATTGTATTGTGTACCTAGTTTGTACCAATAACCTCAATAAAAAGAAAGAAAAAAAAATTAAAAAAAGTAAATATTATGGGAGGAAATAAAGCAAAATTTAAAATGATAATTTTAAGCTGAGAACCCTGTTTTCTGGCCAGGACATCTGTTTGAACTTCCTAGGTGGCAAACATCTAGTTGGGGTGGTCTGATTGGTCAATGTATGAGCCTAGTATATGTGCAGCCTTGCTGAAACTGAGCCCACGGAGTAGGGGTGAAGCCTCCCATGCCCACCATAATCACTGCCTGCTGGTTCCCTTGAACTGGTGTGTGCCACGTAGGCATCAGCAGGTTAAACACAGCAATATCTTAGTTTGGCAGAGACATACTGTCTTAATAGCTCCATATTGTGCAGGGAGAAAAACTTAAGGAAAAAAAAATTAAGAATAGAAACAAAATACTTTTTTGAATTAAAAAAATAATGACTAGCTGTTAGCATGTCAAAAATATGAAAAAGTAAGGAACAGATTTTCAAGCTGGAATATTGTGCCAAGCTTATGTCATTTGGTAAATAAAAATACACAGTGCATCACAGAGGTATTACGAGGTGACAGTGAGTTGTAATGAATTATAATGTTTGTGGAAATGTGGAAAACCAAACAATACTAAGCCCCTGAAAAATGAGCTCTAGTGTTATATTAAAACAATTTAGGATTAAATATAAATTGAAAAGTAAAGTCCTTCGAGACAATGACAAATTTATTCAAAAGTACTAGTATTTTAAGGAATACTTTAAATATAAACAGCAAAACAATCACAATATGACAAAGTTTTGCATAGTGTTCATCTGTTATGATATACTTAGGAATTAGGTATCTAGCCTCATGTTTATTAATTTGTCTCTTCTTTCAGAAGGATAATTTTCTCCATTAAGTTTATTGTTACATTTAAAGCAAACAATACAGTTACATTTATCATTGGGATTTTGTACCTTTACACGGTATGTCTTGGTTCTTGTTTTTTCCACATACTTCTTCCCTCCCTTCACCCCCTTCACTCTTCCCTATTTACAAAGACTTTGTTTCCAGTTTTTCACATTTTTTTCTTTTCCCTTAATTCCTCTCCCCTGTTCTTCCCACTTCCCCTTTAGCCATTTTTTTTCTTGTTTCACACTATTGATTATACCATTTGAACCTTA
Organism: Fukomys damarensis; assembly: GCF_012274545.1. Classification (NCBI taxonomy): domain Eukaryota; kingdom Metazoa; phylum Chordata; class Mammalia; order Rodentia; family Bathyergidae; genus Fukomys; species Fukomys damarensis. The sequence continues at coordinate 39,667,857 of NW_022900936.1, forward strand.
TTTACATTTAAAATTTTTCACAACAGAGAAACTATTCAGTATTTACTCATGTGTTCTGTTTATTTCACTTTAGAGTATAGCCTCAATATGCATCCATTTAATTATAAATGTTTCTAGCTTCTCATTCTTTATGGCTGAGTAGTACTCCATTTTATAGAAAACCACATCTTCTTTATCCAGTCTCCAGATGACGGGCATTTGGGTTGTTTCCAAGTTTTAGCTCTTATGAACTGTGCCACTATATCACTGTGGTATGATTTTAAAAATTCTTTTGAGATGATAACCAGCAGGCAAATAGCTCGGTCAAACGGAACCTCTAGTCCCAGTTGTTTGAGGTAGCTCCATATTGATTTCACAGTGGTTGCACCAGTCTGCACTCCCACCAACAATGGAGAAGGGTTCATTTCTCTGCACAGCCCAGCATTTGTTATTGGTTGATTTCTTGATAGCAGCCATTCTTTCTGGGGTGAGGTGGAATCTCTGTGTTGTTTTCATCTGCATCTATTGAATGATGAGTGATGTTGAATATTTTTTCATATGTTTATTTGCTGCTTTTACTTCTTTGACTGAGAAATGTCATTTCGGATGCCCATGTTTGAATCATGTCTTTATATTTGGGGAGCCTGATTTTTTTTTTGTTCTTTCTATTCTAAACAGTAGTCCTTTGTCTGAGGAGTGGTTGATAGAAATTTTTTCCCACATGGTAGGTTGCCTCTTAGCTCTGGTTGGTGATTTCTCTTGTACTGAAAAAACTTTTTAATACATTGTGATCCCAGTTGTTGATTCTGTGTGCAAGTTCTTGTGCTAGTGAGGATTTGTTCATAAAGTCTTTTCCTATGCCAATGTCTTTGAGAGTTCTATCTACTTTATTTTCCAGAATGTTTAGTGTTTCTGTTTTGGTGTTTAGATCTTTAATCCACTTGGATTTTAGTTTAGTGCATAGTGAAAGATAGGGATCCAGTTTTAATCTTTGGCAAGTTGAAAGCCAGTTTTTCAAACACAGTTTATTAAAGAGGCTAGATGGTTGGCTCCTTTGTCAAACATGAGGTAGCTGAGTATGTCTGGTGTTGTTTCTGCATCTTCTAATCTATTCCATTGATCTTTGGGTCTGTTTCTTTGCCAGTACCGTGCTGTCCTTATCACAGTGGCTTTTTTTCAAGTTGGGGATTGTGTTATCCCCTGCCATGTCTCTGTTGACTAGAATGGTTTTTGCTATTTTAGGTCCCTTCTGATTATAAATTAATTTTTGGATTGTTTTCTCAAGTTCTGTGAAATATACTGTTGGTATTTCAATTGGGACTACATTGAATCTGTATAGCAGTTTTGGACATATGGCCATTTTCACTATGTTGATTCTTCCTACCCAGGACCAAGAAATATCTTTCCATCTTCTTATATCCCATTTGATCTCTTTTTTCAGAGTGCTATAATTTTCAGCATAGAAGTCTTTTGTCTCTTTTGTTAAATTGATTCCTAGATATTTCATCTTTTTTGGATGCTATTGTAAAAGGAACTGTTTCCCCAATTTCACTCTCAGTGTCTGTTATTTGTGTAGAAGAAGGCTATTGATTTTTAAATGTTGACTTTGTATCCAGCTACTCTACTGAATCTGTCAATTATGTCTAGAAGTCTTTTGGTGGAGATTTTTTGGTCTTCTATGTAGAGTACGATATTATTAGCAAATAGTGACAGTTTAACTTCTTGCTTTCCTGTCTTTATTCCTTTTATTTATTTCTCTTATCTAATTTATGTGACTTTTGTTTCTAGAATTATATAGAACAGGAGTGGTGATAGTGGACATCTTTGTCTTGTTCCTGATTTTAGTGTGAAGGTTTTCAGTTTTTGACCATTTAGAATGGTATTGACTGTTGATTTTTCATAGATAGGCTTTATCAGGTTGAGGTAAAGACCATCTATTCCAAACCATCAGGATCAATTTTAAAATTGGCTTATTAAATACATCTATGATTTGAGAGAGAAGTTTATGGTAGATATATGTAATTGAAATTAATTTTATATAAAACTTTTCTGTAAAATGTGTGTTTTAGAAATCATTTTGTCATTTCTCTTCACTGTGTTTATTTTCCTAGTGGAGTGTAAGTTGTATTTTGAATTTGCCATGCTCTTAATATAATCTGCTAAACTCAGTAAATGCTCAATAAATGTTTACATAATTGCCAAATAAACTGGAAAAACACCCTTTTCACCAATATTATCATCAGCCTTTTGAAATCTTTCTTGTCAGCTTCTCAATCAGACACCACTGAATAAATTTGGAATTGGGGCAGAAATGGCCCAATATCAATTCAGGAGGAATAGTCAGTATAAAGGTGATTAGAAAATAGCCATTTATTATTATTGTCCCAACTTTTTTTGTGTGTGCAAACCTTTTATTATCAGAATAGATTTTTTTAATTACTGAAATTCTCATATAAAATTTCCAAAATTAAGAAAACGTCTATAGAAAAAATTATCAGGACATTATTCTCTGACGTGTGTAACATTCCCTTGTAATTATGCACCCAGGCATATGTATCAGACTTTAATTATCCTAAGATTTGGCATGTTAGGTTCATTGCCAGTACATCCTTGCTGATTTAGTGAGCTTTGTGAATGTAGTTGGCTTAACAGCCTCTATTTCCCAAATTAGGAAAGGAGTAATGATAAAAGCTTGTGGGATGACACAAGAAATAATGCCGTTGAAAATATTGGAGGAGCTCTTTGCCTTCTGTAGAGGAAAGACTCAACAACCACTGCTGGCTGCTTTTTTCTCAGCTTATGAATTGAAGGTTGACCTAGCAACAGTCTGAATAGCAATGCTTGTTTCTTCTTAGTGCACATTTTCTTGCAAAAGCATATTTTTGATTGGACTGCAGTTGAAAGCATAATTAAGTGTTACAGAGTCTCTCAGAACTTTAGACCATTCTCTTTTTCCTTTTTAATTTGACAACACAAACAAGTCTAATGTTTCATTTTTCTGGCTCCAGATGTCCATTGTGAATGTAAATGATGAGCCAGTAGAGCTGAAGCGTCCACAGAACCAATATTTGGAGTAAAAATGAATCATTGCACATCCTGCAGGTGCCTCTGCTATGGGAATCTTTTCACTCTAAGGATATTTAACAGATAGACAGCTGGTTAAAGAAAGACTTTAGGCTATTTCAAAGTTTCTATACAATACAAAATGTTTCATAAAGTTTTTTTGAAAGTGGAATTTTATAAAATGTGGTTATATACACTTTTTCATTTTTATTCCAATTCCAGGCTTTTTTCAAGGCCAAAAATAATATTTCTAAGAATCAGACAAACACCAGTATTTGTAGTTCTGATGGCAAGCAGAGCTTTCCATTTGGCACTTGACTCGGAACTTGTATAAAAATTAGCAATAAACAAAAAAAATACAATGATTCTTTTATCTTGTCAATAATTACTGCTTACAACTTGATTATTTTAAAATCATCAAGATCTCTTACAGCCACAAATTTGTGCCAGAGCCTTTGAGAGGACATCTAATGAGGGCCTTGCATGCAGACAGCACTAGTGTCTGACTGAGGAGCTGTTCATTTGCATACTTAGCATTTGAACTACAGCTCACCATCTAATTTTCTCAATCAAGAACTGAGATTTGGAAGAATCTATTGCTGAGTCTAAATTTCTAGTGAAATACTTATGACTGCAAAATTTGGAATCAGAAAAAGTATCTTGAGAGTGCTCTCTCTCCTAACAAGCCCTGAAGGATCATACTGTCTGTTTCTGCCTGCTTCCCCTTGTGATGACTCAACTGGACCCCTAAACTGGATTCCTATCTCCTTAAAGATCCTTGCATTCTAAAATGATTTTCTCCTTTCCAATTCTCTGTTAAGACACTGATTCTTATAATACAACTGACCACAGCAAGAGGAAAGCAAGCAATTCCCCTGAAGGGTATTTGCTTCATAAAGGAGATTGCTTGAAAAGCTAAATTTATCAGTAATTTGCAGAAGCTAGGAAATGAAGTAAAGAATTTCAACTCTGGGGAAGAGAACTGATCTTTTATATTCTTGTTAATATTTGGTGCAAATCGCTTCTCGGCCTCTTGGCTAAGATCAACTGTAGTATCTGTTTTTAGCAGTTTAATATTTGTTTCAGTTAAAAGAGATATACAAAGTCACCATACACCAATCAGGGAAAAAAAAGGACTCAAGTATGACTGAATAATTATTGCATCTAAGAAAAAAGGTTCTCAGTCAAGAGTGGTCAATTTTAGAGTTATTGAAAAGGGCAAGGCACATACTTTGGAAAGGCCTTTCATAAAATAGTTGAGAGAAAAAAGTTTTAGATAATAGAATTTTAAGTAATCTTCCTCTACCAACATGATCTTATATTAAAGGATCTATTTTATTCTAAACCTCTGAATTATCTAAAATCCTCTGTTCTTTTTACAACTTTATTAAGACAAACTACTGGGTCATTATTTTATTCCCAAGTAGTTCTGTGTACAGAAAAGGATTATATATACTAGTCATACAGGCTTGAAGAATTCAGGACTCAGAATAATTTTTTGAGTGGTTTAATTTTAACACAGTATAGTCAGAAATGGAACCACTAGGATTTACTAGATATACTAAACTTTATTCCATTGTGGAAGATGATTAAATGGCCTTTGCAAGGCTGCTGTCTTTCCACTTTTTCTGGTGCTTAGAGTGCATAAGACAGGCAAGCAAGGAAAAAACATGATGGCAGGTCAGGAGAGCAAGGAAAAATAAATCACTGGCACAATGTGGAGTCCACTAGGTGGACCGGAAGACAGTCTCACACTCTCTCTAACTTTCGAGGCACTCAGTACCTGGAAAAGAAATGGATGTACTTTGTCACAGGAACTAAACCCAGGTCTGGGCAAGGAGCTAGAGAATGAAAGGCAATTGGGGGGAAATGAGAAGCTCCTATTTGTTACTCCATGTCGCTCAGAGTCATTTGAAGTGTCATGGAGCTCAAGTGAGGAGAGTGCCCTACATAAAAGCAAGATGGCCACTACTTGGATCCACTTCTCACACAAAAAGACTCTTCTGCCTCAATAGGAAGGCATCTATGGGAAATGTGGTTTCAACTGAAATAAGTTGCATTGTTCAGATCCATTAAACTGAATAACATAGTCATATAATGTGTTTTGATCCAATTTAGGCTTTATGTACCCTCTCATTGAACTTGTTAATAAGGATCTGGCCCTGAGGGATGGACCTCTTGATGTCCACACAAAATAAGGGGCCTGACTGAGAGTCAGAGTTTGAGAAGTTTATTCCACCAAGCTAATGAATGCCAAACTGTTAGGCTTCTTATCATCTCCCTAGGCAGTGAGTGCTCAGACAATCTCTCATTACTCTCCTAGCATTTTCCTTTTAATTCTTTTAGTTTTGAATTTTTCCATGCCTCAGTATCTCAGCTTCCAACTTCAGAGGCTATCATGGGCAGTGATATTTTTATTTTGTATCCAGATGATAGAAAATGAGAATAATAGCCTTTTTCCTTGTTTGTACTTCATTCTCTGCTTAGCTGATTTTTAAGCATACTTCAATTACACACTTTTAATCTTCTTTGTCTATTAAACTTGTACAGCAATAAAACAATAAAATACTGTATATAGATATAGTTATAGGTATTCAGTCATGCATTGCAAACTGATGTTTTGGTCAAAGACAAAGACCCATATAAATGTGGCTCAGTAAGATTACATTGGAGCTGAAAATTTCCTATTGCCTAATGATGTCAAAGCCACATCCTAATATTGTAGCTGATGGCATTGCTTACATGTTCATGGTGATATTGGTGTAAACAAAAGTATTGTGGTACCAGTTGTATACAAGTATAGTATATAGTTATGTACAGCACATAATACTTCATAATAATCAACTAGCTTTATTTATTATATACCCTAATGGTATACTTTACATAACCAAATTGCTATACATTATGTCATTTTCCTACTAAAAATAGTTTACTGTTAAACATTGGGTAGTATTATGTTGGTAGCAGTCTTATATATTTCATATTTACTGAGCTTGAGTACATGAAGAGTTCACATTGAGTTATTGACACATGCAGTCTACATTTGTGTGAGAACATGTTATAATGTTTACAAAATGATGAAATTGCCTGATAATATATTTATCATAAAACAATTTTTTTGTTGAACAGTGCATACTTATCCTACAAGTTCCATAGTTGACATAGATTAACTAACTAGTTTCTCATAACATCATCTCAGTCTCATGTAAGGAAATTTGTTATATTTTATAAGCATCTAGATTTGGTGTTAATGAAATTAAATTCAGATTTAATGATGATGTGATAGGTTGATCTTACTTGTATTTATTGGTATAAATTACTTTCCAGTTAGTGATTTCAAGCAGAGAGTGGGACCAGACTGAGGTGGAATGAAAGTATTGATGAACCAGTACAAATACCATCAAATTTTGCAAAACCTCTTTTTTAGAAGATTATCTAGAAAAAATGTGAATAACATCTTATTAGGGTAGAAAAATTTCCCAAATTATCTAGCCTTCTTCACCCTGGTGGTTTCCAGTAATATATTAAGGTTAATAAAATGTTAGAAGGAAAACACTTATAAAACAGCTTACTTTTTAAAGGATGGATGAGTTAATTGTATTGATATAGGAATTATCTCTTCATATGTAATTCTTTTGGCCTATAATTGTCTGAAAAGCTCACAAACTATACTCTTTTTAAATGTAGCTTATTTTGTCATTTCCTGTCACCTCATGTGTTCTGACACCAAACTATGAACAACATCAGATGAAGTTCATTCACCAGGAAGATGATGGGAAATAGGAAATATTGGTGATAATCAGGTGTCAAGATGCCAGGGAATGAGCAGTCCATAGTTAGGCACTAATGCTATGGAAAGTTCTGCAGTTCTCACAGGCTTTGGAGAGAACTGTAAAAAGAAAACAGGTTGAGCAACTAGGTGGGAGTTGCAGATACAAGGGATCAAAAAGAGCTTTCAGCATGAGCTGCTCTTTTGTTGTAGGCAGGAAAATTTAAAACTTCCTGTTTGACTCTGCCACTTTTCCAAGATGGCTAGACTGCATCCTGTGGATAGAGTGACATAGGAATTTCTGAGTGAAATGAAAAGCGATGAGTAGGCTTGACAAAGCAGTTTTTAGTAAGGAACTCATTACATACTTGGCTTGAAAAGAGTTAAAAGAATGACACAATGTGAATGAGTGACCACAAAACAACTCAGTACAGGTGCTTCCATTTTTCCATTTTGTGTAGCATTCTCTGGCTCTTTAAAAGTTTCTCTCCCCTTTCCACCTAGCCTCAGATTTCGGGGAGTTGGCAGCAAGACAGTCAAATCATGGAGAGTGAGATTGGGGGAAAGGAAATAATTGAAAAGCTTGCTTGCTTATTAGGCAATAAATTATGTCCTGGGATTGATGCCAGGGTGGTTTTAGAAGGGCTACTACAAATTGACATATGAAAAAAATGGATTTATTATTGAACAGTCTTTGTATGAAATCTTAACTAATGAGGAGCATGTAAAAGCACTGTGGTTAAGCAGCTCTTGTGCGCAGTTGCAATGAGGTTGGGAGGTTGGATTCTGCTGACATCTGTCTGGCACAGACAGTGCTGTTTGGAACCTCCTGCTAATCAGAAGCTTGTCCAGACTGTTTCTCCCTACAGTAGATCATCCTCCACTGAATTGTGATGCAGATGAAGGGGACTAGCTGCCCAAATTTAAAGGCGCTGTCAAATGCAGTGGCAGTTGTCTACCCTGTGAGTGTTTCTAAAACAAAATATGAATTTTAAAGCAAATAGTGTGCTATAATCAGATATATGAATTTAATGACACATAGGCCTCTCTCCTAGTGCAAAAGCACAGACCACAATTATGTACCTTTTTTAGCTAAAAAAAGTACATTGTAATCATATATTTTAGAAGAGATGCTTAATTAGTATATGTGGTTAGTTGAGTTAGAAAAGCCCCAAGTGATTTCAAAAAGAGAAAACAACCATTACTTATGAATGAATTAGTAGAGCAATTTAAAGTGCATAATCTTATGTAAACTTTTTAACACAATTATGACATGGATATTATGATATTTTCATTTTTCATAAAAAGAAAAGCAGAACTATGTCATTATAACACTTTACCATTGAAGGTGGTTTTGTGTCCAAGGACACGTTTGATAATGTCCTAAGATGTGTCAGGTTGTCACAGCGGGGAGGGTACTACTGGCATCTGTTGGGTAGAAGAAGTTAGAGATGCTGACTTTTACAATGCACAGAGCAAAATATCAGTATTGCCAAAGGTGAGAAGCTTTGTGTAAGGCACCTCGTCATATAGTATAATCAGGACTAGAATGGCAGATACCAGACTAAAATCCATATTCATTGGCTCTTGATTGTTATACTTTTTAACATAGGCCCCATTTTTGCTATCTATATTAGAATGGGAAAATTATTTACAGAAGGAAAACTTTATTTCCATTTATTATTTCCCATCCTATGTAGTACAGAATGAGTTGGAATTTTCTGTGAATCAGAAGAGCCAGGTCACCCAACAGGAGGTGAAGGAAATCTTACATAGTCAAAGTCTAGGGAAGGTTGTTGCCTCTGTAGCTTGTGATGGTCCCCACGTTCCTATTGGCCAGGAAGATCTCTCAAGGGAAGATGAATTGGATGTGAGCAGGGAGGGCAAGCTGAGCGCATCAGTATTTCTCATCTTATCTCATCCAATCAGAATGACCCTCAGAAATAAAAGGCTGTTGTTTAACTCCCACACTCTGTATCTTCCGCATCTTTGGCTTTGGGTCAACTCTAAAGAGCATCAACAGGAAAGATGATTCTGAGAAACAGAATTGCAGTTTCAATAAATTAGCACTATCTATAAAACTTCTAAATTACATAGTGTTTATTAATATATCTATTGTATATGGTATCACAGAAAGTAAACATCCCCAAGGGAGGGACTCTGTTTCATTCAAATCACAGGCCTAACCTACTGAGCAGAGCACCTAGTAAGTATTTATTGGAAGGGGAATAAAAGGGAGAAAAAAAGGAAGGTAGGAAGGAAGAATTGGATGGAAAAAAAAGGTATTTGTTTCTCTAAATCCTTAAAATTGAGATCTTTGGTCCAAATGGTATAATTGACAATGTGAAATAGGAAGAAACAGGCTGAAGGTGTAGGGGAAGTGGGAAAGGTAGGGGAAAGGAAATAATGGAAAAAAAATATGAGAAAATGAAGAAATGGAAACAAAGTGTTTGTAAATAGGGAAGGGTGAAGGGGGTGAAGGGAGGGCAGGGATAAGGGGAAAAAATGAGAACCAAGGCCTGTCATGTAAAGGTACAAGATCCCAATGATGAATGTAACTGTGCAGTATACCTATAAAGTACCAATAAACTCAATGATAAAAAAAAGTTGAGATCTTACTTTACAAATGCGTGGAAATATATATATTAATGCACAGAAAACACATTTGATTGTATCTTAATAGCTGGAAGAAATTTTGTCTGTTATCAGGTGTTTCTGTTTTTATGCAAACAGAATTACCATAATTTCAGCAGAATTTACTTTGACATTAATGAAGACTTGCTTTGTGTCAATACTGAGCCAGATTTGTAAATATTTGAAAGTATAAAGGAATCTTTGGAGTTACAGTTCTCGCATCTTTAGGTGGGTGCCATTGGTGTAATTTGTTTCCCAGTGAAATTTCTTGCCAGTTGAAATTTTCTACTAATTTGTGGCCTCAGAAAAATCTTATCAATAAAAATTGTTTTAAAAGTCATTTTATGAGCTGGGTGTGGTGGTGCATGCCTGTAATCCCAGCACGTGGGAGGCTGAGGCAGGAGGATTGCTGTGAGTTTGAGACCAGCCTGGGCTCCAGGTCAGTCTCAACTACAAAGTGAGACCTGTCTCAAAAAACCACACACACACACACACACACACACACACACACACACACACACACAAATTACGAGCTGAGTTTAAAATACAAACACATATCATTCCCATCCAGTCATGACTGTTTTTTAAGTTTTTCATATTTCTTTATATGGTAGGGAAATTCAGAGAAAATAGGGCCAATGAAAGGTTTTACAAAGGAAAAGGTTAAAGAAGGAGGTCAGAAAGGATGGCTTCCTGGCAGACAGTTAACTGGAACAACAGTATGGGCTCCCTGTCTGCATGGATGGCTAAATACCATGAATGCCTCCAAGCAAACTTCTCCTTTAGCTTTTACCTGGATTACCCAGCCTTTTCTTCTATCTGGCCTCTGCATTGAGTAAGAAATGAAGTCCAGCATTATTCCTATTTTCAAAACTACATAATTTATGTAATAACATCTCTGCATTCAATCATTCATTAATCCATTCAAGGAGATTAGAGTATGGTCTGTACCATACTGGTGGTCCCTAAAACTTTAAGGAGATGAAAGATCAAAATTTTCTAACAGTAATAAAGACATTGCTTGTTTGTTTCTCATTCTCTCACTAGCTGTGATGATTTCAGACAGCTACTGAAATGTGCTTGTGCCTACTTATATTTTTAAATCTTCTCAACTTTAATTTGGATAGCTACAATCCATAGAAGAAAAAACTCTTTTGAGTTTTCAAAAATTATTTAAGAAAGTGAAGTGACTCTGGGACCAGAAAATTTTAGAACTCTTAATTTTGCAAAGTTACTTTTAAAACTGTTTAGAAGTTCATATGAGTTTTCTTGTGATCTTTTGTTTTCATTTCTGCTGGTTTTCTTTTTCCTATTTTAAAACTATTATGCTGAGATCCCTCAGGAAAATGAAAGGAAAATCCCATTAGAATATTTAATATAATTCAAAGACCTTTAAATCTAAAAATCAAATGACAGGAAATGGATTTTTTGTGCTGGAATTACACTTTTTCAACATTAATCTTTTGCATCTTTAATCAATTTTGCTATACAATAGGATGGATTAAAAGGTAAATAGGCCATGGACATTTATGTCTATTTATAGGACAGTGATACTAATCCTGATCCTTTTACCAATTGGGGAAAGAATAATTCTTCTATCTTTTTAAGAGCTGTGGAAATTTGACAAAAGTTATGCAGATCCATGTGGTTGGGTCTGTAAACCCCAGAAAAAGCATCTTGACCAGGAAGCCCCTCAAAATAATCCAACTTTCAGATGCTATCACTGAATGTACGGCATACAATTGAATGATCTAAACAATTGAATTTTCAGGAATTATAGAGGTCATTAAGACCTACATTTTAAAAACCTATTTAGACAGTTGATTATTAATATGTTTGGGAGTAACTAGGAACATGTTGTAAATGAGCGGACAATTATTTATTCAGATCACTTTAGAAATAGGCATCTATAATAAATGCATCACAATTATTCAAAGAATTATTTCCTCCTCCAAAGAAGTGAGCTTATTTTGTATCCTTCTACTTTATGGTCATGGAACATAGCTTGCTCTATGCAACTGAAGCTTTAAATTTACTGTTTTGGCCAGCTTCACACTGTTTTCAGAAGGGAAAATTGAAAATATATGGTCATGTTATTGTGTATTTGAAAGGTGCATTTGTTACAAAGTAATTAAAGTGCAGATAGCACATGAAACATGAAAATGCCATTTTTTGCTTTTTCTTTTGTTTTTAGGATGTTGAAGTCAAGGAATTAAAGTGATCATATTCCTAAATCCTTGGCATATTATTATCAATGTTTGTAAATTTGTTTGGTATTATTGTTATTTCCCTCTTAATTTTTGATTCTCTTTTCCATTCTCCATCTCTTGCCATAAACTAATGTGTTTGTGGTGGATATATTTATTTTTTATTTTTATTTTTTTTTT
>NW_022900936.1:39686826-39709230 GCF_012274545.1 Fukomys damarensis
GATCGCAGACAGGCAGGCACGGATATATTTAAATCCCAGTAATATAGTGTTGCTTTATGTAACAGTTATTTTTAATTTATGTTAGTGGTATTATGTTTTAAGACTCATTTTATAGCCAGACTTTTTACTCAATACTATTTTGAGAAATCTATATTATAAGAAAACATGTTCACCGCTTCGAAGTGCTGCAATTTTTTCTGTAATATGCACCTGACTCATTCCAGTTATTTCCTTTAGTGATAAGCATCAAATCTCACCCGCCATGCTGAAATTTTTGTCTTTCAGTTCAGAATTTAAATTATCTCATGGTGGGGATTTCTGTTTCATCTACTGTTGTGTCCTTAGCAATTAGAAGAGTGCCCTTCATATAGTATCGGTTTGAGAAATTACTGTGTCAACAAATAAAATAATTTGCTTTGGGTAAATTGGGTGGAGTGTACAGATAAATTAAAACCGCTTAGGTGTTATTTTTCTTAGAAAATCCTTCTGTATCTCCCTAGCTGATGTTAGTTTTTCTTGTTTTATACAGATAAATTTATCATAAATTGAAAGTGCATTTAATATACCTCACTCACCTGACATGATAGCTTAGCAAATTGGTAAACTAGAGCTGTGGTTGTTCACACTTGTAAGCAAGCAACTGAGTATAAACTGTGGCAATTGCTGCTGCCCTGCCATCGAAAGAGATAATCAGACCCTATATTGTTGGCCCAGAAAAATATTAAATATCAAAATTTGAAGCATGGTTTCTACCGAATTGTATTGCATTTGCAATTGTAAATTTGGAAATTCATCAATCCCATTATTGTGACTTGGTGATTCTTTGTATTCGCTATATCTAAGACTTTTCTATGGAGCATCGATCACAGCTGTAACTGTAATTTCCCCAGTTTCTTGGTTCCCTTCCCTGCTTAGTTCCTATATCGCTATGTACACACTTAACTTCACTGTACATTTGCTCTATCTTTTTGGTAATCTCTGTCACAAGCTGTTGATGGCATGTGACTCTCACAGATGGGAGGTAGTGGTGACAGTCTAGTGGTTTTGGTGGTGGGTGGAGGAATACTGAACTCTCCCTATCAACTCTTTATAAATTGATGGGCACAGTAGCCCCAAACCTGCTCAAATATGCACTTACCAGTGTTTAAACAAAATTTTCACGTAAATCTTCTAGCCTTTCCTCTACTTTCTATTTTCCAATAAACAGATTTCTATGATCTATTTCTAACCAGAAATTTGGCATCAGGCTCTGACTGAGGCTGATAAACACTGGTCCTGTGGTCCACTAATCAATAAGGTGTATTATGCTTTTTTTCCAGCTTTAAGCTACAATTTTGTGTCTTCTTTGTCCTGTGAATACTCTCTGGACAGAAAGGAGATGAGTAAAAGAAAGAGGAATGAGGTCAGGAGGATAGAGCAGAAAATATATTCATAAGACATTTGCAATAAAGATTTTAGTGATGATTTAAATATGAAAAAATTTAAATGCTGAATAGGTTATATTTAGAAAGAATTATCACCTGGATGATTCTCAAGGCCCTTGCTTATTATAGACAAATGTCTGGATTTATGTAGTGGAGAATCTCGTTCAATTTATAGCTATAACCTGATCAATGCAGTAAAGTACTCAACAAGGCTGAATGTAATCTTCACTTCTCACACTAAATTATAATTTATTAAAAATAAATTTAAGATCTATATTGCTAAGTATCGCCCACTAGTGCAGGGTTAATTATATAAACAAGACATGCTAGCAATCTTTATAGATACATTAGTGGCTAGCATAAAATGTAATGGCAGAAAAAAATATGCTCGCAGGCTGACAATTTCTGGTAGTAAAGGAGTACACGGAAAATATAGTTTAAACATGCATTCTCTAGTTTATACACTAATTGGTTAGCTGTTTGATCACAGACATTGATGTTGTTGACCTCATTAACTTCACTGTATCTTGACATGTTAAAAATGTAAGTATACTAAGACTTTGAAAACATTTTGTTGTCTTAAAAGCTCAATTAGGAATGAAATGCCAGTTTTGTATTGTGAGACTTTTAGGAACTAGTTTTGCAGTGATCTGACATCTGCTTTCAAGTAAAACTCGTGTACTATCTGACAGTTTTTCCACAGTTTTTTTTTAAATGCTAGTAGCTTTTTCTTTTCTTTTGTTTCTTAACCATTTTTGGTTAACCATTTTGTTGTTGTTGTGTATTTTGGTTTGCTAAAGCTTGGAAAGTATGAGTGTATGTGTGTACTATTAAGATGTATCTTACTTAAAATTTTCTCGTTTTTTCTTTTACTCTCTTTCTGAGCTATTTCACCTAAAGCCAACCAGAAAAACTAATTTTTTTAAATTTTGTTGCTTTGCTGATTTTGTTTTGTTTTGTCTTATTTGTGTAGCATTTTGCTGCCCTTTATGGAAGTTCAGGGAAGTCAAATGTCAAACTGTTTTTGATCTGCGAGAAAAATTCAGGGCAATAGCAGTATGGCAAATCAGAATGAATTTTCTGAGCCCAGAGGTACTCTGAGAAAATACAATCCGTTTGTTGGGAGGTATCTTGGGAAGGTAGGTTTTTCACATGTTTTGAGCCCTCTCACAGACCTCCTCCTACCCAACCCAGAAGATTCCTTCAGGTCTTTCTCTAACTCTTCAACCCCTGGCAGCTTCTCCTACCTCCCAACTCCTAAATATTTCTTATCTCCTACCATATACCCACTTGAGATTTACTATCCTTTACCTTTAGAAGACTAGATCCTCCTGCTGCATGTAAGCTTAAAAAAAAAAAAAAAAAGAACAAAAAACTTGATTTTACCTCTTTGAAATGTTAGACAATGAATTCTTTTTTTTATTATTTATTTTATTTTATTTTATTTTTTGGTACCAGGAATCAAACTTGGGTCCTTGCGCTTGCAAGGCAGGCCACCAAACCACTGAGCTAAATCCCCAGCCCGACAATGAATTCTTTTACTTGGTCTGATAATTGAAAAATAAAAATTTACTATTTATGAGTGTCTTTTTGTAGGTAAGTAAATTAATTTTAAACTTCCATTTTCCACCATGAATATGGGCATGACCAGTTTGAATTTAAGACCATATCTGAGACCAGATATTTAATTAAAAAGGACTTTAATTTTAAATTCTTTATGGAAAGGTTCTATAAGCAAGCTTTTGGGAAGATTCTGACATGTTGTTAGATATATAGTTTTTGATTCAAAGTCTCAGAACATCTTGGAGGAAGGAACACTTAAACATTGTGTAATATAATGGTTTTCAAAACTTTGAAAGAGAGCGGACAAAAAAAGTATTTTCAAGTTATTCCTACCAATAGAATAAAAGCAGTGCTGCCTTGCCAATGAGGGCACCCCATATTCCTGTCCTTATGTTCATCTCCTTGGAATCATAGGCTTTGTGAAATATCATTTTAAAGCCAGTAGTTGTCACAGATTCATTTCAATTTTGTCTCTTAAGTAAACATTTTTGATTTTTTTCACATTTCCATGGAAAGCTTGTGGAAATATCTACAAAAGAGCTGAGATCTGGTCTGTTCTGAATAGATGGGGCAGCTAATTCTTCTTACCCTCTTCTCTTTCTGCATTTGTAGGAATATCTACATTCCTACAATATTCCATCAAATTCCTTCAATATTCTAACCGGTCTTCCTGTTTCTGGCCTCTCCTTAATTCAAACACTTGGGTCTAGTAATACACTAAATTTATTACAAGCGACTAGTAAATTTCCCGAATTGCAAATAAATACATAGCTACCAAAGCACGAAGCAATATGAGGTTATGAGGATTGTACTGCTACTAAATGTTCTGGTAAGGTATCTATCTGTCAGTCCGCCTTCCAGCAAATTCCATGTTAAATTAATTTTTGGTTTTCTGAACATCTCTGAGAAAGCATGGGCTAGGTGAGACAACCAATAACTGTAGAGGCATAGATTCTGGTATGGACTAAATTATACCTTCCCCAAATTCATATATTGAAGTCCTAACCCCAGTTTACCTTAGAATGTGACTGTAATGGAGACAAAAGTTTTGAAGAGGAAGTTAATTTTACATGAAATTAGTAGGTTGGCCCTAATCAACTCTAACTGGTGTCCTGATAAGAAAAGGGAGAGACATTAAAGGTGTGAGTATAGACAGCACAAGCCCCCTTCTAAGGTCTGAGTCTATGGAAAAATATAGTTCTGTTGCTTATGGAACACAGTTTGTTATGCAATTCAAGAGATTTTTTTAAAAATTGAGTTTATTGGTACATTTTAGGTATACAGTATAGTTACATTCATTATTGGGATCTTGTACCTCTACATGACAAGTCTTGGTTCTCATTTTTTCCTCTTGTCCCTGCCCTCCCTTCGACCCCTCCTCCCCTCCCCATTCACAAACACTTCATTTCCATTTTTTTTATTTTCTCATATTTTTTTCTTTTCCCTTATTACCTTTCTCCTACCCTTCCCACTTACCCTACACCTTTAGCCCCTTTCTTCCTATTTCACATGGTCACTTATCTCATTAGGATCTTATGTACTATTATGGTTTTTCACACCAGAGAAACTATTCGGTATTTACAAATGTGTAACATATTTATTTCACTTAGGAGTTTATCCTCAAAATGTATCCATTTTCCTATGAATAACTCTAATTTCTCATTCTTTATGGATGAGTAGTATTCCATTTTATAGAAAAACCACATCTTCTTTATCCAGTTTCCAACTGATGGGCAAATGGGCTGTTTCCAAGTTTTAGCTATTACAAACTGTACCTCTATAAACATAGGTGAGCATATATCACTGTGATATGATACTTTTAATTCTTTTGGAAAGATATCCAGCAGAGGGATGGCTGGGTCAAATGGAACCTCTAGTCCCAGCTCTTTGAAATTCAAGAGATTAATATAGATTCTAATGATGGTTTTACTTAGTTTTCATTGTAAAAAAATAGTCATTCAATTTTAAAGAATATGCATTTTGTGAATATACATGCATTATGCTATTCTAAAATTTAACTCAAAAAATTATTAAATGTTAACACTGAACAATAACTGGCATTCTTCATGTCTATACTTTGCTTCATGACTGTAAGGTAGGGATGACAAAAACCTTGAAATTTCTCCATGTATGCTTTTCCTCACCCATCATAAAATGCTGTTAAGCAACTTCCTCTTTCTCACTAATCCCCTAATCACTTTACTATCCTTTATAAAATTGTTAATGCACTAAGTATTGTAAAAATATGTAAATCCTTTGTGTTTCATATATTAAAACATAAGCAATTCCTAGAAATGATGCTTAGTTTCTTTGCCTATGGCTTTGTAAACTATTAATGCTCAAATAAATCTTGGGTTTAATAGTAGAAACCTTTAATTTGTCAGCATACGGTTATAAATATTTAGAAGTATTTCCACATCACAGGTACTTATTTGGACAAGCAGTTTTAATCTTGTCTAGTTTTCAAGTTGTCCTAAAGCTTAATCATCTCCCCTTACATCGGTAATAATATCTATTTATGGAGAATTTAGCAGCCTAGTATCTTGTTCCTGATAAACTATGCTTTTCTTCCTGGAGTGATTCAAAAGCCATGTATCATTCTACTTTTGCTTATTTTCGCCATTAGCATATGCGTGTACAGGACAAAACTGTACATGTTGCATAAAGATTTTGACTATCAAAACACATAATTGTGACCTTTTTGTTTTTCATTTCCTATTGAATATTGTTTCAGTTGGCTTATCCTAGAAATATTGTGCCATCATGGAATAAAATATGCATAGAATTAACAACATAGGTCATGCAAGGAGCACCTGATTATATTGTTATTAATACAGTTCTTTAGTTGTCAGAATAAGCACTGCCCACAGAAGGGATATTTAGTTTCAGAAGAGTATCTGTCATTTTTAAAAACAAAATGAATAGTTGCTAAACTATCATAAAGTTAATAACTTCATCTTAATGATTTTGACAGATGTGAAATAACTCACTGGTAAGGACACACAGTAAATTTTAAACACCTTAAAAATGCCTTATCCTTTTTTCTTTTTTCAAGGAAATCTAGTAAGGTACTAGAGGACTTTTTCTTTTGAAAAAATTCTTTAAGATCATTAAGCTGCTATTCCCCCATGTATGATATGTATATATATATCCATTACATAGCTAACTGATGAATTGATCTAATTTTATCAGCAAAATGAAAGTTTTTCTTTTACTTAGGTAAATGTTTTAAAGATCCCAGTGTGAAAACCTCAGCTAATGAGTATTCTGCATAATAGTTTGTTTTATTAGATGATTATTTGCAAGCTAATTCCTGCTTAGAGAGCCATATATTTTTATTTTCTTAGAGAAAACCATTATGCTTAAAATGTATGAGAAAGATATGGGAAAGCACAAAGTAGCAATATGCATAGTCTTAAATATACGACACCCCCCAAAGAAAAAGAAAAAAGGGAAAAACTATAATTTAGGAATCTTAAAACTTTAAAGATCAAAGTGTCACATATTTCAACATTAAATTTCTTTTTTCCTTTTTATTGAGTTTATTGGTACAATCTAGGTATACAATACAGCTACATTCATTACTGGGATCCTGTACCTTCACATGACAGGTCTTGGTTCTAATTTTTTCCCTTGTCCCTGCCCTCCCTTCACCCCCTCCTCCCCTCCTCATTTACAAACACTTTATTTCCATTTTTTCATTTTCTCATATTTTTTTCTTTTCCCTTATTCCCTTTCCCCTACCCTTCCCACTTTCCCTACACCTTTAGCCCTTTTCTTCCTATTTCACACTATTTATTATCCCATTAGGATCTTGTGTACTATTATAGTTTTTCACACCAGAGAAATTATTTGGTATTTACACATGTGACTTATTTATTTCACTTGAGTATATCCTCAATATGTATCCATTTTCCTATGAATGACTCTAATTCACATATTTCAACATTTTACTTGACAGGAATCTGGTTGGAGATAAGGTCAAAACTAAGAGCTAAGTCTTAATCATTTTTGCATGATTTTATACTGTGTCACTTAGGTATATTTTTGTGGTCAAAGAGTTTGGGGTTTGATATTTTCAGGGCAAATAGTCTATTAGTATCTTGTCCAGGTTTCATTTGCATGCAGTGCAAAGCTGTAGAGTTTTGAATGTTAGCCCCTAACATGTCATGTGGTTATTAGCAATGACCACAGAAAGCAGATCATGCAGCTCTGGCTAGGGTGGTTTAGCCCCTTTCTGAGCTAATTGCTGACTATTGGCAAATTTCAGGAAAATGCAACCTGGATTCCCACTCAAGTTTTAATTCATTATATTTAATTTTAAAATGTTTTCAAATATTTTGGGGTAAAGCAAAAAAAAAAATTGAAAAAATTTGTGGATTGAGAAATTATTGTATTTTACTTACAGAGCAGGGCTAGTCAGTAATGGCTGAAATAGGAATTGAATTAAACATGAATGATGTTACTGAAATATAGATTGCTTCAATTTCTAATTTGTGTGGAAATTAATTTTAATTCCAATTTGTCTGGAAAGTTTTAGGTGGACTATCAGGGAGATGGGGGTCTGGAAATAAGGGACATTAGTGGCTGATTAGACTCTACCACTTTTGGAGTCAGTTTACATTTCTGAAATTATCCCATTTGTAAGTTGAGGATAATAGTAGTAGCTAAATTTTAATAAATAGCTATTATGTATAAGGCACTGTTATAAACAATTTCACACATATAAACTGATTTTATCTGCATTAAAACCCCATGAGGTCATTATTGTGATAGGATTTCCCTGCTCCTTCTAAATGAGGAAACTTAAGTCACATAGGTGTTAGAGTATTTGCCCAAAGTAATGCAAATAGGGGAAAGCTAAAATGAACAGGCAGAAGGTCTAACTCCAGAGCCTATACTCTGGTGCACCCTGTGCACCTACAGTGTTTAAGAGATTGAGTAAAATGGTGCTACTTGAACATTCATATATGAGGCGTGTCCCATGAATATTAGCCCTACAACAAAATGTATTTATAATTTCCAAACCAAAACTAGTTTTGAATCTAAATATTTTGAATTTTGTTCACTGAACTTTTTTATGTTTCCAGTGACAGGTTTATATCTTGAACAATGAAATGGAAGCACTTCAAACCCCTTCATCTCCAGAAAGCACTTTTTTCTTAATGGATTGAAGCACCCAGTTTTGAGTCTGTAGGAGTATTTCTGATTTAAAAAAAAAATTCCACTTATCTTCAGATACAGCATTCTTTCTTGCTCAAAATTATCTTAAAAAAAACCCCTAAAAGTTTTTATACTCATTTTAAAAGATCCATTTGTTAGCAACAATTAGTAGTTGTGAGGCCTTTGAAAATGATGAAGAAAGGATAGTTTCCATTTTTGGAAAGATTCTCACTTCTCTAGTTTTCTGAATGCTTTTCATTCTGCAGGTATTTGAGTCCAGGTTTATGGTTTATCTATGTTCAAACCATAGGATACAAATTCTGAGTGCATTGCTCATGATAAATTCAGCAAATATTTGTGTAAATGTCATGCTAGATGTAAAGTGACAAGAATTTCAGTATATTTTGGCATTAGGTGAAGTATTAATCAAAGGACATACATACAAATGAGTTAAGGGAAAATATTTTTCTGTCAGATAGTTTGGAAAGTGACAATGCTGAACATTGTTGGCATTTTTGTGACCTATAAATGCTATATAGAGCTTTACCAGAAACCTACTGAGGTCAGCAGTAGCAAACATTAACGAATGGGTAAACTACTGGAAAACTGAATCATATTACAGCTTTGGGAGAATAAATAATTATTTACTGATGCAGAATGGATTACATGATTATTGCAAGCCACAGCATATGAGACTGTAATATCACTCATAAAATACTGAATAAAATAAACCCATTTACTTCAAATTACTATCTTCAATGTGCATTCTTTTCTAATTGGTAGAACAAATATTAATAGCAAAAAGCCTGGTTGCTCAGGTAGGGAAAAATATCCATTCTACAGAGAACTGATGATGTGATCCATTAAAAACTATTTAATAATTAGTACATCTCCTCATAAAAGTTAGTACCCTTTAAAATGCAGTACTTTCTAATGCTTTTTGACTATTTCTTGTGAAAACTTTAGAGACTCTCAAGTATTTATAGGAGAACATTAAATGGGGAACTGAAATGGGCTGCCTTCCCTCAGTAGAAAAGTGTCTCCTTAATTAATAATTGCTTTACAACTTCATAAACTGTGTTCTGAGGATCACATCAACTTCCTTACTTAACTTGGTGTCTTTAGCTTCAGTAGATTCTCAAAAAGGAAGAGTGGGGAAATTCTTTTGCCTACTGCACCCTCAGAGGATCTTCTTTTTCCTCTAACATTGTCTCTGATTTTTTTCAGGTCAGTAGTGTGGTGCTTTGAATTCTATCACTACCTCCATCTGAACTTGGTGGATTAACCCACATGTTTAAGTTCTGATGCATCAGAACCAGTCTTGATTTGGGGAGTGATATTATAATGGACAGAAAGATATTAATACAGTATTCTCCTAAAAGACTTACATGCCTTAAGTTTAAGTATTGTGGTTCTGGTCTGACTGTGATGAACTAGTTTTCTGGAATGTGAATTCTTCTTCCCAATTTCCATTTTTCTGGGGATGGCAACATTCTCTTGTGCTTATCATAGGTATCATGGCCTTCTCTTTCCTTCTACTACTACTACTACTACAGATGTTTGTACCATAACTAAACTATAACCTGCCACGTTAAGAGTAAGAGCATATGACTACTCAGCTGAGCAATCTAGAGGAAGTAAATCCAAAGAATGAAATTGTTAGTATATGTTGGCAATTTGGGGTTTTCATGGATAGAGTTGGCCTCTGGGAAGAAATGAATGGAAACAGTACTAAAGAATGGTCCTTGGAAAATGAAAACCAAGTCTTTGTAAATAGGGAAATGGAGGGGGAAAAGAGAGGCTAGGGGGATGGGGAAAATATAAGAACCAAGATACATCAAGTAAAGGTACAAGATCCCAATGATAAATGTAACTGTATTGTATGCCTAAAATGTACCAATAAAAAGTATATTAAAAATATGGCCTTTGGAGTAGTTGGAAAATTGACTGTCTCCAACTCTCTGATATAATTTGAAATAAAATTTGTTTCCAAATATGATGAGAAAACATGAGCAAAATTGGTCCATTTTAAAAAGTTTAATATCACCAAATGTATGATAATTCAATAATATTTTCATATTTAAAAAAGCAATATTCCTAAACTTGATTCCTGAACAAAGTTGTTAATAAATTTGGAGTGGTCTATTTCTCACATCCACAGCACATATACTAAAATTAGGAGTTGTCTGTTGTCAAAAAGACAAATATATCAGTTTTGGGAAATGTGTTTGTTAAAATACTTTAGTTATATTTGGTATATATCATACTAATTGGAAACAAATAATTTAGAAGCCAGAAAAACAATTAACCAGGCATAAAACTCTTTGACTAATCCCTAAACAATAATTAGAAATTCAGTCTTCAGTGAGCAGCAAGTGGGATTCCCAAAGCTTTTTCACCTCTGCAGAGTTCATAATTTTCAAGATTAATTTTAAGTGGTTGTGAAGGACTGGAGCAGGGAAGAACCACCTTGTCTAACTGAAAAAATGAGGGACCAAAGGAATAGTGATTAGATGATGTTCTCTTCAAATAACAAATTCAGGTTTGCATTATCTACCTCATGGGATTTCAGAATTGCTGAGGAGTAAATACTGCATGGCGTTTTCCATTCTCCCACTTTTTGAATGGGAGTATTTGTTACAGTCACATTATCCAGGCTCCACCATTATGTGGTCTGTATTAGAGGAAAAGAGAAAATTTCTTAATTTAGCTTATTAGTCACTAAAGCATAAGAAATAACAGGAGGCAGTTTGAAAATTACTTTGTGCCATCAGGAGTTCTTTAATTTTCACCAGAATGTAGTGAATTTTCCTTTTGGGTAGATCTATTATTTTGAATGGGAATATTTGTGTTCTGTATAAGAGATGAAATCAAATGGAATTACTCCACGAAGAAGTATAGTAGAGATAAAGGTACATTTCACCAAACCTATTTTTTCCCCTCTGGGCATAATAATGGTCTGAATTTCCTAACCAACTTGAGGTAGATATGACTGTGTGGATTCTTATAAATTTAATGTAGACAGAAGTGTCATGTACTCATATAGCTTCTAAGTTTAGTCCATAAAAGTCACCCGTGAACAATCATTTACTCTTTACCCATTTCAAAGAATCCTTGGAATTTATGTGTATAAGATGGTGGTGTCATAAAAAGGAAAGAGCCAAATTTGTGAAGCAAAGCCTCCCAATCTCAGTACAATTTTATAAGATGATAACAAATGACTGGTAGACTTTTATTGAGTTGTGACTGAAAATATAAGCTATTTTTCTACCTGGAAGTCATCTTACCTTGACTACCTGTAATGTATGACATTTAGTTTTTCATAGAGATACTTCTCTTGGAATTATTTTATATTTTAAAATTCTTTTACCTTTCTTACATGTTTGATTTATGCTTAATCAGTATGGTAATCCATTCTGGTTTCTTTAATACTGGTTTCATAAATTACTGACTTGAATTCCTGGTTCATTTATTTTTACTCTTTGATGGTTTGTTTATAGCGAAAGCATTTGAATTTATTAATTTTACTCTGAGTACATTTCACATTGGTTCTCTAAGTATAGCTGTGGCTATATTCCATACATTTTGATGTATTATTTTATTTTGTCATATTTTCTTTGTCATCATTTTCCAAAGGGCTCCTAATGCAGCTATAACTTCTTCACTGATACAAGAGTTTGCAGGGAATAGTTTCACATTTTTATGTGGTTAAGCACATCAGCTTTAAATAGTATTCCTTTGCTTAGAGTTGAGGATTTGTGGGTAAATTTCTTAACTTTTCTGAACTTCTCATATACATTACAGGTTTTCTGAGGGTATTACATGAGAAATTGTAGGCCAAACAATGTCTTGCTGGATGATAATCACTCAGTAAATATTAGTGAATGCTATTTAAATTGTTTTTGTTATAATATTATGCTAAACTCAAAATAGTAACTCTGCCTGTGGAGGGATACAGTGCAATTTTGCACTGAATTTCCTAGCCTACTGGGGTTAGATTATAGGACCAGCTGAGGATGCAGTGTTTTTATTCTAATTTAAGAACAATAGGGTCACCGTCATTTATTTGATCAAATGTCTATCCAGTTCCTCTGGTTACCTATTGGTGTATAACAACAACCTTAAAATTTATTGCCTTTGGTCTGGAGATGTAGCTCAGTGGTGCCATGCTGGCCTGGCAAGCTCAAGGTCTTGAGTTTGATCCCCAATACTGCAAAAAAACAGAAATGAAAACAAAACTTAGTGCCTTAAAATAAAATTTATTTTGCATATTGATCTGCAACATAGTTAAAGTCAGGGTAGCTCATCAGTGTCCCATTCAGCATCATCAGGACTTATCAAAGTATGAGACCTGGAATTATCAGAGGACTGGCACATTTTTATATTCAGTGGCTGATGCTATCTTTTGATTTAAACCTAGATGAGACTGTTGGAGAATACCTACTAGTGTTCTCCATGTTGCTTGGGCATCCTCACATCATGGTGGCTGTGTTCCAAGGTTAAAGTAGAGAGACAAACAACCAATGGAAGTGGTATTAATGAGCAATGGTTATATGTCTTTATGGTTATTATTACTTGCTTTTTTCTGAATTACCTTGGACATTTAAATGGGAATACTGAAGGTGAATATTATACATTTATGTAGAGTTGACTTAGACCACAGTGGGCCACTTTGAACTCATTCCAAGTGCCAAAATACAAATCCCATCAAGAAACACCATCACATCCACTTGAAGAGGTTTGCATTTGGTGGAATATTTAAAATACACTTTCTTGTGGAAGTTTCTTCTTCCCCCTTTTAATTTTGCAGTGAAGCAACATTTGTTTGTGGTTCTAACATTTAAGGATGTAGAATCTTGGCTACATGTTGGGAATGCCATTAATATTGGAATAGTGATCTGTGCTTGGAGAAGCCAAATCTAAATCTAAATTTGAAGTATTACTGGGTTTGGCAAGATGTGGGCTGGACCAAGGACATCACTAAAAGCCAGAAACTTGGAACAGTGGATAAAGCTGAGATTCATAGCAGCTGTGACTCTCATCACAGCTCTAAGTCACCCTTCCTGCATTTTTTATGATCTGCTTTAACTTTCTGTCCAGACTCACTCACACTCTTGAGAAGATAGGAAAGTTAAGGGACACTGAAAGAAGCAAAATGTTACTTACTAAATTTATTAAAATCTAAGTGACATCACAAGATGAGTTGGCAGAGCCTTAATCAGTAATAGAATTAGAGCATGTTCAACACTGTAAGGAAGTCCAGTAAAGAAGCACATGGTTAGAACCGTATTTGCTAGTAGTAATCATTAATATTTATTGAATGGTTAAAATGGACTAGGCACTATGGTAAACATCTTATGTTAATTACTGCATGTGATTTTTTTCATACAATTGAATTAAATAGGTATTATTTAAACATATGGAAATTAAAGCTCAAAAAGTTAAACAGTGCATCCAGGTTTACAAACCTATATGATGGAACAAGATTTTAAAATGGAAATTTTCTGACTACAAACTGTATACTTGGGAACACTTTACCATGCAGCAGATTTGATGGAAATCTAGTTCAAACTCAGCAAATTTAGGATAAAGTAGTTTAGGTTATATGACCTTCCCAAGGTCACAAAGCTATTCAGTTACTTAATCAGACCTTTAGGTACTTTTTTGAAATATCATGTGATTCTTTACACATCATAGAACAGTTTAAAACTTTTTATTACACATAGAGGCCCAACATCCTAGATAAGTAACAAGTCATAATCGATATAATTAAATATTAGAAATATATTTATGAATTTATGCTCATCAGTACTTGAATTCTTTTGTTGCTTATAAAAAGTTGTAACAGATAATTGCAACAAATCTGCTTGCACATTTCAAATAGGTTTTTTTTCAAGATCAGTGAAATACTGTCTGTCTGAAGTTCTGAGAATAATTAAAACTACAGTAAACTACAACCCGTATCACTGCTGGATTTGTCATTTGCTTTTTACTATGAGCTAACCACAGTGTAGAAGCCTTGCAGCCACAAGACATTCCTTCCCACCTACCCAAAGTGGTTCTTTCCTTCTCTGGCTAAGTAGTTAGTAGCACTGAGTGTTATATTCCTATGCTGTGGGTAGCATGTGACCTACATAAATTGTCATAGTAACAGATTCAGCAATAGAACAAGCTTTGCTGGCATGTTTAATTGCTTCCTATAAGATACTACTCCAAAGTGTTCTCTTGCTTTTACCGATGGTCCAACCACAAGTACATTACTGCATGATGAAAATTATCAGGATAAATAAAGCCTAATAGAATGCCATCTGGTGGTTTCCAAGTAATAATAAAATAATATGTAAACTGCTTCCCATCACACTCTAACCCAGTGATGGCAAACATTTTAGAGCTTTCAATGATACAAACAGCTCCCTGCAACACATATGTCATAGGCACTGCTCCGACCTAACTCTTCTTGTTGACTGTAGAAAGTCAGGTTGTTCTTGATAAAATGTTCCATATGTTACAGAAAAGTTCAGGATATAGTCGATTGTTTCATAATGAAGAAATTCTCCAAGATTTTTCCAATTTGAATTAATCCTACTCATTCAGTCTCATGGGGTACTTTTAGAGTAGGAAAGACTTCACTGG
This sequence comes from Fukomys damarensis, assembly GCF_012274545.1. Classification (NCBI taxonomy): domain Eukaryota; kingdom Metazoa; phylum Chordata; class Mammalia; order Rodentia; family Bathyergidae; genus Fukomys; species Fukomys damarensis. Next base: position 39,701,610 of record NW_022900936.1, read on the forward strand.
ATGCGTGGCAAGCTTTGTCCTCCTCTTTTTCCAAGAGATTAGTTTAGGGACTCTCAATCCTGGCATGTGTATTTTTTTCTTATATTTCTGATAATTTCTTTAATACAATGCTATTACAGTGACATTTCTCTGATGAAACAGCATTAATGCTGATTAATGTGAAATAACTGATAGGATAATTCAGTAATTTATACACCATTATGTGCCCTAAGACATCACAATCCAGGCTTTGAGGGTGGTCAGAGCACTGGCTGGGTTGGCTGGCTGATGATGTGGGCAATATCCTTAATATTCCTACATCAACTTCAAGCATACTTGCTTCTGGTCTTAGGAATGGAAGCCAAGTTAGATCATCTGCTTTGTTCTCATTGTCCTGAAAATCCTGAAATCCATACATTGCTTGCCAAATACCTTTCTGATTGTAGAAAAGGAAAGAAAGAAATCATGACCTTTTCTTTAGTCATCTTTACTTTATTTCATAAAACAATTGTTTTTCCTAGTCACATTTCCTCCTGCTTTATGAAATGGGATTGTCTTTGCCTTTGGTGGTCAGTTCTTGTCTCATTTGGCTGTTTTTTTCTGATCCCTTAAGTACATTCTCTTAGGCTTAGCATAACCAATTCTGGACTTACTTAATTATATCTATTTGTTATTGCATCAAACATTCAAGTTTGTTTGTTTTTTTGGTACTGGGGATTAAACTCAGGACCTTTTGCTTGTAAGGCAGGTGGCAGAACCACTGGGCTAAATTCCTGGCCCTCAAATATTCAAGTTTAAACTTTCATTTCAGTTCTGAACTAGGTAATATCAAATGAATGTTAAGCACTGAACCCCATCAAAAGGAATAAGTAAGATATTTTTAACCTATGCTTTCTTGTGCTTTAAACTACTTCATAGAGACCTGGCAATTTTGGAAGACACATTAACCATTTTATGTCTTTAAGGCTAATAAGACTTTTATTCCTTTATTATATCCTTCTTTCCTTTTGGAGGTCAGATCCCTGGTCCATAGTCTTGAAACTGAAGTATTCCTACTCTAAAGGGAAGTATGTTCCCGCTATTCGAAATAATGATTTAGAGTATTTTCTCACAGGAGCAACATGGCATTTAAGTTTCAAAAAACTCTCAGGACAGAATTTCATTTCAGCAATCTCATTGTCTCTAGGGAAAATGCAAACTGAGTCCTAAATACATAACACCCAATCTGAGCTCTTGGAGAATAGTCAACGTGGAAGCTGGAGGGGACATTTATACTTACAGATATCAAAGAAATTCTTATTGGCTCCTCTACCAGCTCTCCTGAAAATCTTGAGCATTCAGACTACCCTAGCAGAAGTCAGCAGGAAGTGAAAAGGCAGAAACTATTGAACTTTTGAACTCAGAAGCAGCATCTATTTTCTAACTTCTGTTTGTTGACTCTTTTTTGATCTCATCTTATTAGAAAGATAATACCCTAACATTTTAGCATATTTAAAATAAACTGCTTCAACAATCCTCCTGGGAGCTCAGCTTAACTTTAGCCTTTTCCCAATCTCTAAAGCTCTTTACTTCATTGTGTACTCACCTTCACAAAAATTGTCTGTTAAATAATTTTCCCTAACAGGGAGTTTGCTTTTCTGAATGCGCTCTAAGCAGGGATATTTATATTTCATTTGATCATTCGAATGTGAACCATTCTTCTGATGTTGTGACTGTCTCTGAAAGCTTCTTAATATAACTAAAGGAGTAAATGGAGTGAAAACCTAGTCTGTGGTCATGGTGTGGATAGTGGCAGTGGTGGTAAAGGCTATCTAGGAAGCCTGTTAGCCTGAATCACACATTCAGATAGGATCTTGTATTTAGACTTGCTGTAATCTCAAAATGAGAAAAAAAGTAAAGAATAAATAAAAACTCAAAAGATGACCATCCCATATTTCTAAATTTTAACAGACATAACAGTGTAGCACACTGTGAATATGTATTTTAAATAAATATATTGTTAGTAAATTGATATTTATTTAAAAATACCAGTCCTGTGATTATCTTGCACACATCGAAGTATGTTGTATTTTCATTTTACTTTACATGGTGGTTTTAAACATATAAAATCTAATCACAATAATTAATAATATTTATCCAATTTCCAAAACTTATTTTCCTTCCCTTCTTCCTTCCAAATATTATCTAGATTTTTCTTTTGGCTCTGTTCACCTCTCATCTGCTCACTTTACCTGCTGCTATCCAATAATGGTTCAGTTGTTTTGAATCAGTCAGCATATTTCATTCTGTGGCCATACTCACTGGTTCAAGCATGCACATGAATTGTGGTCTGGCTTAATGGAGTTCAAGGACTTTTCTTGGACAGCTACTAGATTCCTTCTATTCAAAATAGATTAGAAAGAGGAAATCTGTACCTTACACCAGAAGAATGAATTGTAAGAGAGCTTTAGAGTATGAGACCCCACAAACTGGGTCCCTCTTTTGTACATTCCTACATCTGCCCAATCTGCAACCTGACATATTTGAAGAGCTTCCACATTTACAATCAACTAGTCTCCCACTTCTCAAAGAAGATATGGATTAAATGTTCTGAAATTGGTCCCATAGGCTTAGTGTTTTTCTGTAATCCTACTGAGGAATCCCTTAATTTTGTAGTATTTAGAGATCTTCAAAATTTTGAAATAAAAAAAGGCATATCTCAGTCTGGAATCATCCTCGCTTCTGATGATAATGGTCACCTTCTGTGGCCTACTCAGGCTGTTCCACAAGTCAGTGGCCTGAGCTCAGAAGAGTTGTTGCTAGTTCTCAGGAATAGTTTAATAAGCTAAAGATGAAACAAGCAAACAAGCAAGCAAACAAACCAACCAGGGTGAAAGTAAAAAAGATGTTAAATGAGTACCATCTGATAAAGATACCAAAAATACATCAGGTAGAAATCTTTTGTACACTGTTTACTTTTGGGACATTTATTCTAAGTAAAGCTAAACTAAACCAGTGGTTCTCATTGGAGTCTGATTTTGCCCTTCTGGGGATGTTTGGGAGTGTCTGGAAAAAGTTATTTTTGGTTGTCACAATTGTGAGCAAGGTCAGGGATACTCTACTGAATACTCTGTAATACACAGGACAGCCTCATCCTGCCAACTAAAATGTACGGCGAGGATATTCAGGGTACTGAACTTGAAAACCCTGTCCTACCATAGAAGGTCATGGAAAACTGGTGGCTTAGCTGTTCCCCTCCCTCACTGCTGCTGAGCTGTTCATTTTCTCTCTTTTTCTGTGACCTGGATGAGGTCACAGATAAACTGGATGTTTCTTATTTTTGTAAAAAATAGTTATTTATTTATTTATTTTGCTATTGGAAAAAATAACAGTATTGAAAATTAGTATAACATTTTTTCTACAGTGCAATTAAATAAGTTGAAGAGAATATTCTTAAAGCAACGGGGACTGTGTTTCTGTTACCCTCCCATTTAAAAAGTAATTTTCTAATTAATTTAATGTATATAAGGCACTTTTTCTTTTGTCTTCTGGATAGATTCAATGTATAAGTTCATGATCTAGTAGTGGAAATGGGAAAAGTATACACAAATTACTTTTTTTTTTTTTTTTGAGACAGGGTCTCTTTTTGTACTGCAGGCTGGCCTTGATCCCACTGTGTAACCTAGACTGATGGTGATCCTCCTGCTTCAGCCTCTCTGAGTGCTGAAATTACGGGCGGGCAGCCCCTTGATCAACTAGCCAAATTACTTTAAGCAGGGGGAAATACTCATGATTTTCACTATCACCTGCATGCTATATAAGTCTACATGAAAGAAAATAAACTCATGATGAAAGAATAATTTATAGTTTACCTACTGTGGTGTAAATACTACTATACAAATATGGCTACTCTGGAGGGCCACTCCTGCTTATCACTTTTCTCTGGGCGCCAGTGTTTCAGGAGTGTTCAGACAGCTGCCTGGGGTGAGGCTGCCAGCTTTAATCATTCACCTTCCCTGTATAAAGACAGTGAGAAGAAAATGCAGCTCAGCGAGGCTGAAGGGGCATGAAATTGTGTTAAGTAACCCTCAAGACAATGACTGGATTTGCTATTTTAAAGTAAGTGACTAAATGCTTTTTAAAATTTTTTTTTAAATTGTAATTTTCCTGTGCTGTTAAGTGTAAAGGTGACCGCTCTGCAGTGGGATCTCAGCAGTTTGTACTCGACAGCTAATCAGGTTGATTCATTTAGTGAGATGGCCAGTAAGCTCAGTTATAAAGCACAATTTAGTTCTCACCTCAGTGAGATACAACACCACACATTTTTATCTGTCTGTTTTTTGAAGGAAGGAAAATAGTCGTGCAGACTTTTCTGGAGAAAATTGTAAAGACGCAATGAGGTTTTATTGTGTAGTAGAAAACATAATCACCCATGGAACAAAACCAGTTCCCTTAATGTGTTTGCTAGCAGCCTTTTAGCAAATGATTTAGGCTTCCGATACTAATGAGAATTGCAGTTTTTGGTAGGACCATCCTGGATTTATTCTAGCTCAATCCCAGGGCTGGCAGACTGAAAAATGCACATTTACCTACTGCTAATTGCAAAAGAGCTGTCCAGAGGTGAGTTAGCAATGAATCGGTATTACCAAATTTCCCCACAGGATGGCATTCAACAGTTAAAAACAAAATTTACAGCATTAGCAGAATTCACAAAAATAGAGATGGATTAAATTTCCTATTAGGCTTTACAGTATTTAGGGTTTATTTTGATACAGACTTTAACTTGATCACAGTGATCTAGGGTGCTGTGTGTGTGCCAGGAGCTGGTGGTATGTGCATAGGGAGAAATGGACTCATGCTGAGGCTGGAGTTGATAACAAATAAAGCTTAGCATCTAAAATCTCCTGATCACCAGAGGGCCATTTACTGAATTAATTTTTCCCCTCCATCAAAAGATTAGCAACTATCAGGAGATCAAATCAGAACAAGAAGAGCCTTATGCCAAATTAAGGAGCAAAGCAGATGATTTTAGGTTTTGGTGAAAAAAAGTCCTAATATTTTGTAGCTCAAGAATAATAGAACATTCTATTTTATCTACATAAACCTAGAAATCAAACAATCCAATGTGAAAGAGAGGGGAAAATAAAGAAAAAAAGAGATAGAAAAATTAAAATAATTATTCCAAAGAGAAGGAATACTTTTTCCAAGACAAGACAAGAACAAAGGCAGTAGTCCCTCCAGTATTTCTCATTAGAAAAGAATTAGCCAACAGGAAACCAAGCAAAGTGGTTTGCTTTGGGGTAATATGCCCTCAGCAAATATATTTTCAAAATTAGATTTATGTTGCAGACTAATAAAAGTAGCAGTAGCAGTTTTCTAAAGATGATTTTTTTTTTTTTTTTGAAAACAGGGTCTCACTGAGTAGTCCAGGCTAGTCTCAAACTCTTGGCAGTCCTGCCTCAGCCTCTGAAGTGCTAGGATTACAGGCGTGTACCTCCACACTGGTTATCTTTTCATGATGGAAAAATGTTCATTGTCTATATTAAAAGGATGTTTTTCTAATTAAAAACACCTGGGTTAGCTTGAGGTTTGTTAGAAACCAGAGGTGTGAGACCAAAGTAAAAGGGGCCTAGGAGCCAGTGCTCTAACCCCCTCCCATTGTAGCCGTAGCCCCGACCTTTGTTCCAACCCTGACTTAGGAATGTAAGGCAATGTTGTACTGTTTAAAGTCCAGATCATGATTAATGTGTAAGTTAGTGATTCTAGACTATGAGATAAAATCTGTACCATACATAGAGACCCCAAGTTAATTGTCAAACTGTTTGCTCGTCCTGAATATCTTGGTGGCCTTTGAAACATCCTATAGGTATCTGTTAATCATCAATGTGTGACTGCCCAGTACCTGACTGCTGACCACCAGCTCAAATCAGCAGACTATTAACCTTTGTCCCCTGCCTGCAAGTTTAGAATGTTAACCCCCCTTTTTACCCCCCCTATAAAAAGGACCTCAGCCCCTGAGCTGACGCCTGTCTGCGCCAGCTACTTTGTTCTGAGAGTGCCCTCTGGGCAGACTAGTAAAGGTCTGTTTACTAACTGGCCTGGTATGTTCCTTCCTGGGTGACTCTCACTGTTTGTCGAAGCTCCCTGGGCTTCGCTGAGCTATAGGACTCAGCATCGTGAAGGCCCTTTTGTCTGTTGACGCTCCACTCCGTGGAGTGAAGGTGAGACTTCGGGTCTTACAGAGGTAGGAGAAGAAGCACTCCCTCAGGCCATCCTTAGTATTTCCATGGAAACTGAGGCTTCTGACCCTAAATTTGAATCCCCTGATTATTTCTCAGATTTCTTTTCCACTGTGGGATGTTTTCTAGAACTGCTCAAAGTCCTGAATGGTGAATACTTGCTGTCTTCCTTGGAAATTATCTTTCTTTGTCTGCCTGTAGGGGTTCCTTCTGGGAGCCTACTGTCACTTTGTTCACACATCCTGTGGGTCATTTATGGGTAAGCTTGTCAAGCATACCTCACCATCACCTTGGAAAGGATACTGAAGTGCTCCTGGAGGCCCTGAATCCTCACTAGGCAAAGTGAAATCACATTTCTTTTTTCTACTACCCCCTGCCAATTCATTTCAGTCATGAAGTGTCTGGGAGTTTCATTATTGTATGTTGGCAAATTTACATTTCTGTTAATGTCCATCTGCATTGGGGTATCTACTGATATGGGAAAAATAACTTCCAACCTGTTAGATGTTAGATATGCCAAGTTCATGACTTCACAACCTCAAGGAATGAAGTCATAAACCAAAGGAGAGTTAGGAGTTTTATTGCAAATAAAGAGAAGATTAGCTCCTGGATTTTCAGGAGAGGTCCTGAGTGGGTGACCACCAAGGCTTTTCCTCAGGGATAATTTATACAGTGAAATAACAAATGGGTACAAAATGGGTCAAACTATAATCAAGGTATGGGTTACAAGTATAGTCACTTAGCTAATTGATCCAATAGGGAAATGAGTCATGTATATATGGAAAGACAAAAGCATTTTTGGAGAGGGTGGGGAGTACGAGTCTAGAAGTGCTAAGTCCCCACCTATGTGTCTGATGCCTATCTGGGTCCAGTGGACCAGGAGGTTCTAATCACAGAATAGTCTCAAGTTTCTGTTTATTTTGCAGTCCTGGTTATTGCATCTCCATCCTGAGGCCTGGCTCTTCATATTTACCTCCGGCCACAATTCTAATGTTTTTATTTTACTTTATTTTGTGCTGACTTCTCAAGGGCCCAAACCCTCTCTGATTGCATATTAATTTTCATCTAATTTAGCTATCTACAGTACTACTATAATGCTTATAGAAGGCATAGTGTTGTCTTCTCCAGCTCATGTATATCTCACCAACAGGGATTTTAGTCTCAAAGTGCAAAACAAACAGAAAGAAGCTACCCATTAAAATATCTTGATGTTTGAAAAACCCTTAGGCACTAGTCCCAGTTACAGACATAGCAGGCTGCATATGACTCTTTAAAAGTAAAATGGCTTCTGGGTGGTGTTAGTTGGATTATAAGAACTATAACCTGTGTGTGCATTTTGCCCAGGCCAAGGACTCTACATTTTAACCCCACCTTTCTCTAACAGAATGCTTTTTTTTTTTTTTTTTTTTTTTTTTTTTTTTTTT
>NW_022900936.1:39709247-39711465 GCF_012274545.1 Fukomys damarensis
TTTTTTTTTTTTGGTTTGAGGGATCAAACTTGGGTCCTTGCACTTGCAAGGCAGGCAGCAGAACCACTGAGCTAAATCCCTGGCTCCAACCAAACAATTTTGAATTTGGAGGTCAGTTGAGTCCAGGACCAGCACAGAAACATTCCTCTGCATCCGAATATACACTGAATCTGAAAGTTTCAATGGAAGGATTGCACCAACATTTAAATTCAACTATCCCGATTCTTGGCTAAAAACTGTAATGATTTTCTATATATGTTCATCTATTTTGTTTATTTCTGTCAACATGGGCCAAAGAAATCTGTGAATATGTTGTGTTTTAAATGACTTTGTAGTCTAGCTTTGAAGATTGTTAAGAAACAATATTATTATGTACTGCTAAGGCAGAGAAAAGCAAAATCCTCCTGGCTGCCAACATTTTTTTATACTTTAAAAAAAGCATTTGTAATCAATATTTTGAAGACAGACACGTGTCACACCTGGCCATCTCCAGAACATCTCTGATGTAGGTATGGTTATTTAGAAAAAGTAAAATTTCCTTAGGCCACAGTGGCAATGCCTTCATCTTCCTGAGTCATGAGTTCTTTGATAATATTCTATTAGGCAAAGAAAAAAAATTCCCAGCCTTTTTTTTCTTTGATACTATCACTATGTAAAACCCAACGCATGAAAGGACTTTGACATCTTTGTTAGTAAACAAATAAAGCAGTTACAGTTCTTTTGACAGGAAGGTAAGGAGGATTGTGCTCTGGCAGGCTCTTTCTCTTTTTCTCCCCCACCCTTTTTTCTCCAACTTGACAGGCCTATTGCAGAGGCCATTGAAAACATTCCTGTCTCTTTCAGGTTGAGAGCCTTTGCTTGGCATCTGTGAGAATGACTTTCTTGTTGTTGGGTGTCAAGTCAGGCAATGTGAAAAGAGGCAGCAGTCTCGGACTACTCAGCCATTGCTTTCCCGTGAGAGCAATGCTGAAGAGCAAGTGGCCCAATTAGAAACTGAAGAAAACATTTCACTGTGTGGGACACCAGCTTATGCTCCTGACTATGGTGTTGTTCCTTAGACTGACAGGGGCAGCACGGAGAGGATGCAGTGGCTGAGAGGGAATAGAGACAACCGTGTTTCCTCAAGAAGAGAAAGCACTCTTTTTCTCACTGTTGTTAGCAAGTTTTTGATCTTGATAATCAGAAACCTTACCACAGTTCCTTTTCCAGACTTAGTATTTTAAATTATTTTGAGAGATATCATGCATATGTAACACCTCATATTATAGGGGGCCTCAGGTTACTATCAGTTTGACATATGAACAACTTGGGTTATGATCAGAATTTTAGTTTTAACTCATCACCAAAGTCTTAAGTTACAACTTGAATGCTGGTTGCTTGTGCTTACAGATGGTCTCAGACACAGATTTAACCCTTAAAGAATACTGGAAGGGACATTACAACATCCTTTCCTATGTGAGGCTAATTGAGAAGTCCTGGGCCAATGTCTCTCTAAGGACACTGTGACCTACCAGTATACAGAAGAGAGTCTCTAAAGGTTGTGTAGAGGGGCCTGAGCTTTCAGTTGACTAACTGGAATAACAACCAACCCTCAGGAATGAATTGAGTTCGTAAGTCAAGGGTCCACAGTGTTCAATGTTATAAAAATTTATCCAGAACTTACTTCCAGCAATTTTATTGTAAGCGTTCTCTCAGGCTTCACATACTCAGAATCCCTGATCTTTGGCCTTTTGTAAACATTACTTTTGGTTATTTCGTGTGGTCTCAGGAAGTGCTTCATGTGTGATTACTGACATTTTCCACTGGAGCTAGAGTGCCCACCTTGTCCAGAGACGTTGCCCTCCTCATGGGTATATCTCTGTCAATCTTGTGTTCTCTCAGTGTTTCCAGGCTTTAACTAACTTGGTGATTCTTTGTCCCCAGAGAGGGAGGAGACGTCTTTTTCCTCTTCTAGGGTTTGCACTTTGTCACTAGGAACACAATCAGCAGTTTGATCCATGTCTCCCATTACCCTTCTCAAAAAACAGAGTTGTCCTTTTTTTTTTTTTTTTTTTTTTTTTTTTTTTTTTTTTTAGCTTTAACTATTGGTGATTCTTTGTCCCCAGAGAGGGAGGAGACGTCTTTTTCCTCTTCTAGGGTTTGCACTTTGTCACTAGGAGCACAATCAGCAGTTTGATCCATGTCTCCCATTACCCTTCTCAAAAAACAGAGTTGTGTC
>NW_022900936.1:39720311-39729815 GCF_012274545.1 Fukomys damarensis
GCCGCCGGGTGATCGCAGACCGAGTTGTCCTTTTTATAAAGGAAATGATACAAGAGATGCAATATGACAATATTATATCTCCCAACCAATTAGCTGGCTGATATGCTGAGCTTGTGTTCTCTAAAGATTGAAGAATGTAGTCTAGGAACAATAGAGGTTAAGAGTAGGATGATGTTTATTGTTAGGATAGTTCCTGAGAGGCCAAGAGGCTATCCTAAATGGGTAGCTGGTGACCCAACCCTACAGTGGAGCTTTATAGAGTAAAAACCACATGTGTACAGTGTGGGCCACAGCTTTGATCAACCAAGAAGGTTACAACCATCGTCACTTAGGTAATAGTGATCCACTTGAGAACCAAGTCCTATAACAAGTGTGGATGGAAAGAACAAGACTTCTAGGAAGTGATGGATCCAGAGGTCCTAGTCACCCATTGAGGTGACTGATGTCTATCTAGACTTCCATTATCTTGAGGCCCAATCTCCAACAGATGTGTCTCTGACCATATTTATGATACTTTGCCTATGTCCTATCTAGCTTGAGTTCTTAGCCATATCTGACTACCTAACTCAGCTTGAGAAAGAAGCTTTCACTTGAGAAAAAAGTTCTTCTTTCCCCCTGCTTAAAGAGCATAGATAACTCATGAATTTGTTATTTTTTGTTACATTACATTTTGCTACATTTTCTGAGATTAGAGTCTTAAATGATAAATACTTATTTCATGATTTTGCAAGTCAGCAACTTGGCTACCGGGAAGTTCTTCTACTCTTAGTATGGCTTGTTCACGTGTGTGTTGTTAGCTGCAGGCTTAGGTTGGGACTGCCTTATGTAGGATGATACCAGCTGACATGGCTTGTTTCAGCTCCATATGGTCTCCTATCCTCTAGAAAGCTAGCTAGTCCTTGGTCCATGGTGCCTGGCTAGGTTTCCAAGAAAAATTAAGTAAAGGTTTAACACTTCTTGAGGCCTAAACTTGGAATTGACGTACTATTACTTGTGTTGCATTTTATTGGCCAAAACAGATCAATATGTACAATATGTACAAATTCAAAGAAAGGAGAATAATACCCCTTGCTGATGGGAGGAGGTGAAAATATCATCCCAAACAATGTGGATTCAGAGTGAAGGGTTGTGTCACTTTTGTATTTTCCCATAGAACAGTCTCATGTAATATTTCTGTGGATTGCTTAACAAAAATCTGAATAGTTCTCATTTTATTGTTGTTTTGTTTTTTGTAAATGCAGGCCTTTAACACTTCTTATCTCCTATCTTCTTTAGGCTCTTCTTAAGAGCCTAGGGGCAATTTTGCATAGACTATTCAGTAGTTTATTGTGTGAAGCTACATTATTATAGAAATAAAATTCTCTTTTCATGTGTGTGAAGCAAAAAAAAAAAATATATATATATATATATGCAAAAGAGTAGGATGAAGAAAAGTATCACTTTATTTAAGGAAGTAGAAATATAAAGTTATGAAACTTTGACTCATTTTCTGAGCATAAGCACCAAGCCATTGGTGGCTGTTTGAGAGGGATGGATTAGATCATTTCTAGCTTTGCTTTCTTCCCTCTTGTATCCAGAGGCACAGGGCTTTCTACGTCCGTGTCTTTCCATTGCACCTACTCTGCTGCTTCCGCCAGGACTAACTCTGTCTTCAGTAATGTCTGTTTCTACTTGTGGTGCTGGATACTACTGGAGAATGAGACCAGTGGGCAGGTTGGAGATTGTCAGAGGAATGACAGCAGTAGAAATTGGGCATAAATTCCTCAACTTTGTGTTAGAACCAACCCTTTCCTTTTCCTGTCACAAATAGTCCCACATGACCTACTATATTACCTTGGTCTATTATATCACCTTTCAGAGAAAATAGATAATAGTAAGTATCTGGGATATCCAGGTTCCAGTGTATGAGGACCTATCTGTCATGATTTGGGTCTGGACCCCTCCCAACAAAACCTCACATGGTCATAGGCTTAATCTAGAATGTGTGAAGCTGCAATCGATTCATGTTGCAATGCTCGGCTCAAGGGCACAAGGATTGAGGGTTTGAGATCTTCCCACCCTAAGTAGTTTGAGCAAGATAAGAGGGGCAGGGAGACACTGGTGATTCTCTCTTCTTACCTTTGCTAACTATGTATGCACCGTGTTGTTTCTTCTGTGCAATGCTTGTTTGCCATCCCAGACATAGAACTAGCTGATTATGGACTGAAACCTCTATAAACTGTAAGCCAAATAAGCCTCTTCCCTTCTAACTTCTGTTGTTGGGTATTTTGTCTCAGAAACAAGAGAGAAAAGTAACTACCATACCATCCCAAGGTGAAATTAAAGAAAACAGATAGGCAGAGCCAGGACTGTAGAGGTATAATTTATAGAAGGACTTGCTGACAGAAGTGCAGGGAGCAGCAAAAGCAAGGGGAAATTTGGGTCAGAAAGAGATGTACTGTTTGGAACAAAAGTAATTTCATCCAAGTTAAATAAATGTACCTTATCTATTTTTAAGTTATATCAAATAATCTGGAAGCAGGCCTGGTCTAAGGCTCTATGCACTATTCAAAAGGTTTTTGTCTATTTATAGTATGTTGGAAAACTAGTAGAATAAAGCACCTAGCATTACTCTGGGTCAGTCACGGTGGTGATATATGTGCCTGAATTCGTACATCAGCCAAGATATTCTCAACATCTTTGTTTTCATTCATAAAATAGTCTTTATAAGGACATATTCTTCCATAGTTTTTCTTATTCAGTGCAGTTCTCCTCCTACTTAGAACAAGCAAAGAAAAAAACATAGGTGAATGTTTAGAGGCACAAATTATGGAGCCAGGTAGCCTGTATTCTGAGCTTGTCTACCTCTTTTAAGCTATATTGCTTCACTCTAAGTCTCAGCTTTCTCATCTGTATAAATGGCTAGTTAGGTAGAGTGCTCATGAAAATTTAATGTGATATTTTTCTTTAAAAAATATGCCTAGTATTATTCCTGGTACATGGGTACTATGAACCATATCTATTTACAGAATTTGAGCTCTGAATTCCATTTCATATTTTCAGAGAATGTGCTCATGATATTCTTCTATACAGTCAACCTTTTTCTCCCTGTTGGCTCAAGAGTGTTCTATACTTTTACTTAGTTCTTTCTTATTTTTAGTCTTCAGGTGACAAAACATCATTTCAGATAATACAAGGTCAGTTACTTCCGAAAATGTTGTTTTCTTCGAGCATTAGTTTTCTCTTTCTCCTTTCTTTCATAGCCAAGTATTTTTGATAGATCTTATTTTTCTATTTCTTCAAATAAGTATACACTTATAATCTATCAGTCAGCTTTATTCCATATGGGCCACTGTAAAACTCAGGTTTACAGCTGTCTTGACTGCACTCCTTTGTGTGGGAAATTCCCCTTTTTATAGCAGAAAGTCATGTAAGATAATAATCTGAACCACATAATTAGATTTAACATGATCCCACCAGCCTGAACTATCAGTGGTACATGTATGACTGTCCCATGTACAACTGTTGATAGAAGTGGTACAGTCATACTTTTACCACTGGTGATTCAAGTGGCCCAGCACCTGGACATATGAATTATGGACCCACTGTGAATGTGTTAAACTTTTTATTTGAATTTGACAAGCATAATTTTAGCTCACCTTCCTTTGAGCAATCCAAAGTCAAGTTATATGACTGGCTTAAATTCAATGGGATGTGAATTACAGGAATTACAATAATACCCTTAGTACATGACCCAAATTGGGAAGGGCATGTTGTAAAAGGCACAACAGTACAATCTAACAGGTCAGCCCACTAATACTTGGTCCTGATCTCCACCTAAGGGACCATTTAGTTACCAGATTTTGTGTTTTGGTCACAAGCACACTTTGAATTGAGTCCTGGCTATATCATTTACTCACTCTAATTCCATCCTCACTAAGCCTCAGTTTTCTGCTCTGAATATAGGGGTTACTACTCCAACTCCAAGTACATCTTGCTATCGAATATTAAAGTATTACATTCAAAACATATAAATGTTAACTCATCAGCATTATCCCCACCTCTGTTATCCTATAGTACAGATCATTATGAACTTTTTAAAAACTTCAATTGTTTCTATATTTGGAGAATAAAGGAAATAGTAGCAGAAATCTATCCTTTCAGAAGGAGAGGAGTCTACCTTTATATTAATCACCATTTTGCAGGACCTTTTCAATTATACACATATGAGCAAACTGGAATGCCAGATACTAAAATAATGAAAGAAAATGTAAAACAAGATTTTCTTTCTTGTGAATAGAAGGTACCATCATAGAAATTAATATATCAACTGATGTAAAATGCTTTTTGATTGCCCATCTATGGAATAAGGCTCCAGGAATTGGGGAAGAAGAGAGGACAAGAAAAATTCATTCATCATAGCATATACTCATGTATTTTTCATATATTCATTTATCTGTTTGTGGGATATTTATAGTGCTTCTCCTTTACACCAGGCATTGTGATATGTTCTGAATTTTTAAAATGTACAAATTCCCAGACTTAGTCCCTGTCTTCTTAGACCATTCAGTTTTCTTTTATTCATGCCTGGAGTTGAAACAGATTAGAGAGTTGGCAGTTGTCTTAGTTACTTTTCTCTTTGCGGGACAAAATATCCAATACCCACAAGTTAAAAGAGGAAAGGTTTATCTCAGCTCACATTTTGTAGAGGTTCAGTCCATAGTTGGCTGGATTCAAGGTGGGGTGGCATGGCAGAGAGGCATCACAGAGGAGCAACAGTTCATGGCGGGGCAGGCAAGCAACAGCATAAGAGCATCTCTTTTGCTTTATCCAGGCTACAAGCCTATTGATTTATGCCACTCACACCCAGAGTAGGGCTTCCCTCTTTAGTAAATCTATCAGCCATGCCCAGAACTATGTTGAACCTGTTAGGAGACTAATCCAGACATTACTCACCCTTAATCCACACACCCTAGATCCAGCCACCTCTGAAAAGCCCCACATTGAGTGGATGAGGCATTAGGAAGAAATCTATATACAAGCCATAACAGCAGGTAAAAGGGCTCAGAGAGAATCTCTTTTGATAGAAGCCAAAATAACTACTTGGAGGGAGACACACATGATGGTAGTCATAAGTGAATTAAAGAATGTATCAGAAATTACAGCATATTCTCAAAGCAAAAACACCAATAACAAGACAACAACAAAGTAGAATGAAAAGAGAACAGGATGACATGAGTATTCTCATTTGTACTTGAAAGGAAAGGAGATTTTTTCTCACAAGAACTACTAGCATTTATTCAGCATTTATTCTGGGGAAGTCACTCTCCTAAATCCTGAATGTCTCATTTCACCTTCCAGCATCACAGCCTTGATTTTATTACGTCATTTTTGTAATTGCATTTTGTAATGAAAAGGGTGAACCCTGAGAAATTCTGCAGCTTGTCCGATATTCAGAGCTGCCTCCATGTACAACACATCGTGATCCAGGAAGAACACAAGTTGAACATCATCATCATAGAACATAAAAGCATAATAAATACTTAAGAAAGAGCAAACAGCTGCATATGGTGGCACATGCCTGTAATGTCAGGACACTGGGAGATTGAGGCACAAGTATCAAATTTTCG
Organism: Fukomys damarensis; assembly: GCF_012274545.1. Taxonomy (NCBI): domain Eukaryota; kingdom Metazoa; phylum Chordata; class Mammalia; order Rodentia; family Bathyergidae; genus Fukomys; species Fukomys damarensis. The sequence continues at coordinate 39,725,921 of NW_022900936.1, forward strand.
AGCCCACCGTGGGCAACTCATTGACTTAGTGAAATTTTTTATTTAAAAAAAATTGGGAATTAGGCTCAATGTGAAGGCCTTGAGTTCAATTACCAGTCCTGAAGAGAGAGGGAGAGCGGGGTGGGGGGAGAGGGAGATCTCTTGACCCTGTCCTTGGAAAACAGTTTTCTGATAAATATAGTGCTATGATTCAAATATTTATGTTCCCTCTAAATTATACATTGAAATACAGCCCCTTAAGATGATGGTATTAAGAGATGAGAAATTTGATGGTGGATTAGATTATGAGGGCAGAACTCTCATAAATGGGATTAATGACCTTAAAAACAACCCAGAGAGCTGCCTTGTCCTTTTCACCTTGTGAAGACATAGTGAGAAGATGCTATGTATGAGAAAGGGAACCTGATACTTTAGTCTTAGACTTTTCAAGCTCCCGAAGACTGAGAAACACATCTTTGTTGCTTCTATGCAACCTCTTTTATGGTATTGTTTTAGCCTAAACAGACTAAAATGTGTTGTTAAAACTTGAATTTCCAAAACTTGATTGGGAGGAATTAAAATATGGATTAATACCACTTTTAAATTTGTGGTACCACTGTTGTGGTACAGAAATTGATGAACATAAACTACATTCATCTGGGAAAGGCAAATGAGAGAAAAGTAATAGCCTCTAGGTTAACAGGTAACCAACATAAGCTTCCCATAGGTTTACTCTAGGGAGAGGATGTTCTACCTCTTTGTAAGAGATCATCCCAAATCTCTCTGTACACTTTAAGGAGCTGCATCTGGGTTTTCAGGTGAATTCTTAGAATGATAGAGGCTGTCTTTATTTCTATTTTTACTTTTACTCCCAGGAAGTAGATGGTAAATGTTATGTTTCAGTTTAGATTTCATAAATTTGGGTTTACTTACAAGTTCAGTTAGTTCCAAAGCATAAGCCTTGAGATCATGAAGCACAATAAAGCAATTATTTGAACAGCCATTTACAATTGTTTTCCTAGAAGACAGCATCTCTGTCTCTCAAGGAAATAATAAAAATTGTTGATGAGATTTCAGTGCAGTAGCTTGAAGTTTAACACCCACTGACAGAGATATTTTAAGCTGATACTCAAATTGCAGATTCTTCTGAGGTAGATTTTGATGCTTTGTTTAACAAAGCAAAACAAGTCCGAATTATTCATTACCATATTCATAAGTAATCTATTTAATAAGATAGTATGTAAGTATGAAGGTAATAATAAAAACAAATATTAAATGAAGCTCTTTCCATGTCAACCTTTCCAACACATACAATATGTTAGTTCATTGTTACTCTGAAATAAATGGCTTAAAATTAATGAATGTATACTCTTTATTGATGAGAAACTAAATAGTTGGAAATGTATAGCTATGTTGCCCAGGAAAGCATTTCTGTGAGAATATGCTGGATAAAGAAAAATGTTTAAGTTCATTTTAAATGGATATGAACATTTAAAATTTATTATATGTGATTCTCAAATATAATAATCATTTGTATTTAAATAAAAATAACAGTATTTGCCAATATTAATTATTCTAATCATTTTTCACTTCTTTTGGTCTTTCTTCCCATTCTTCTTTTCTGTCTCTTATGGGAGGTCATTCCAATGAGTCTGAAGGCTAGTTGTGTACATAACAATTGGTGGCACCTGTCTTTATATCCTGATCTTACATTCCCTTTTTTGTTTCAGATTCCTTGAGTAATTGCTGTGCACTTTAATGCCTTCTATGGCATTCTAAATCTTGATTCTCTTTCTAAATCTTGATTACTCCACTGTGTTTATTTTTAATTAAAGATCACAAACATACATGACAACAAGAAATGAAGATACCAAATAAAAATATCAAATATACATATATATGACAGCAAAAAGAGGACATGAAATAAACAAAAATTTATGAAACAGAGACTGATAATCAAAATACATTACTAGTTCGATATGATCTTCAAATAGTATATGTTCTTTCTCATTTTCTTTTCATATAATAGTTTTGAAATAATGTAATTACAAATAAAACAAAGTTACATATTATAGTTAAGAAACTGTCCTCAAAATTTTGATTTATAAACTCCTTGGTTTTATTAATTGATAAATATCATATGCTTGTTGATTGTACCACTTACATTTTCTAACAAAACTTCCAACAGAAAAAATATAATTATATTTGAAATCCAAAAGCAGCTAAAAGGATTCAGATTTTTAAGATCAGATTTTTCTGTTTCTATTTTATTATATCCCATACTTATTTTTATTATACTTTATAAGCATAATGGTAGAATTTAACACCCATACATATGTAATATTCTTCCCAAACAAATGACTATGAATTAAATCAAGCATGTAATTTAGAGAAATCATAAAGTTGCCAGAGAAACTATCAATATGCCAAATGTGCAAAACCCTACCACATTCATGACCATGTTTCTCATTAAATAGTGCACACATATGTGTAAAACATATCCTCCACACATATACACAATGCATATTTTCTACAATACAATATATACTTTGGTATAATAAAACAGTGCAGTGATGTGTGGAATGTTTGTGATTTGTGTGATTTGAGAAAAAATAAATATCATCCTTGAAGGACTTGGAGAATTTGTAATATGTACCAGATACTGATAATAATATTAATGATTTATTATCCATTTATTTAAGTATAGTTATGATAAAATTTACTTAAAATTAATATTCGTTATCAGTAGAAAATGGGTACAAAGATATATTGATAACATAACAAAATTTGTCCTAACACATTTCCAACCAAACAAGCTGTAGTGACAGAAAAGGAAGTTTGTAGAAAGCAGAGATGAAAGACGAAAATGACAGATGGACCTTAATACTTTTCATACTACTCATATATACAGATTTCCTAAATTCTCAAATAAAAAAGCAAAGAAAATGAGAACCAAAATAACTCATCAATTTGGTAGACCAACATATAAAGACAAGGATTAATGTGATTTAGCTTGGTAGTGCTGCAACTGCCTAGCCAGAACAATGTGCTGAGTTTAATCCCCAGCACCAGGGGAAGAAAAAGAAAAAAGAAAAGACAAAAGAAGCATATGTACTTTCTAACATACTTAATAGATTAAAAATAAATTATTTGTTATCTCTTCCTTTTGAATTGTTCCCTTTACAAGGATGTAGTGAACTTCTTTGTCTCTTTCAATCACTTTAGGTTTGAAACTTACTTTGTCTGTGAATAAGATTGCTACCCCTGCTTTTTTTCTGGGCTCCTGTTACATGAAGAAGTTTTCTGTCCTTTCACTTTTAGTCTAAGGGCTTCTTTTTGCACTAGATGTGTCTTGTATACAACATATTATTGGATTTTGTTTCTTAATCCATTCTGCCAGTCTATTTCTCTTGATTGGTGAATTGAGGCCGTTGATATTGATGGTTATAATTGATATGTACTAACTTATTATTGTCATTTTTTTTTTTTTGCCTTCTCCTTTTAGTTTCTTGCCCTGCCTATTTGATTTGCTCTGTTGGGACTCATTGTGTTGTTACCTTCATTGTCTTTTTCTAGGATATCCTTTAGAATTCATTGTAGTGCTGGTTTGGTATTCATGAAGTTTCTCAGGTGTCCTTTATCATGGAAATATCTTATTTCCCTATCCATTTTGAAAGAAAGTTTTGCAGGATACATCAGTCTTGGTTGGAGGTTGTTTTCTTTTAGGACTTGAAATGTCTCATTCCAGGCTCTCCTTAACTTGAGGGCTTGTATTGAAAAGTCTGCTGTGATTCTGATGGGCTTTCCTTTGCATGTAATTTGTTTCTTGTCTCTTACTACTTATAGTATTTTGTTCTTCCGTTGGGTTTCTGGGATCTTGATTATTATATGTCTAGGTGTAGATTTTTTTTTTTTT
>NW_022900936.1:39729908-39742700 GCF_012274545.1 Fukomys damarensis
TTTAAGTCATGCATTTTCTCCCGTTACTTCTTGAATTCCTGTCAGTCTTATGTTATTTTCTTTATATTGTCAAAGAGTTGTTGGATCAATTTCTCATGATCCCCTACTGTTCTTAATAGACCTCTCTTTTCATGGTCACTGACTGCAATTTTATCTTCTATATCTGAGATTCTATCTTTGGGCTCTTTTATTCTTTTGTGAACACTCTCAATGGAGTTTTTAATTTCCTGGATATCTGTTTGAATCTGTCCTATGGATTCCATTTCTTTCTTGTATTGAGCATTTATTGTTTCCAATTCTTTCTTATGCTGGGCATTCATGGCTTCTATCGTGGTCCTGAACTCATCTATTTTCCTCTCAGTTTCTGTTCTAGAGTCTCGAATTATAACTTTCATTTTTCTCATCATCTCTATGATTATCAGGGAAATTACTTCTGTTTTAAATTTCTCTAGAGCCTGATTGATCAGCTTTGTTACTTCCTGTACTTTGAATTCAGGGTGTCCTGATAATTCACTGTCAGACTTTTCATCCTCATTTGCCCCACTGTTTGCCATTGGTGAACTGGAAGTCTGTCCCTGTATCTTGCTTAAGCATTTTCTCATTTTTACTATTGTTGGGTTGTCCTTAGTTTAACCTTTAGGTTATTACTTAAATCTTCCTGATATAGTTGGGCTTCAGCCCATGGGTCTCTAATGACTCATAGACATTCTCATTATTTTTCATAATACAGAAGAAAACAGCTCATTGAATCAATCACAATCCTTTTTCCTAAAAGATACAATCAGCACCATAATATGATGAAGCACAATTTGCAAATTGACCACTTGTCGTAGTCATCAATCACCTTCAAACCATGTGAATTAAATTAAAATCAAGAAGCAATCCAAAATATGTTTATAGTGAACAAACTTTTCAATAAGAATATTTACCATTTAGAATGGGGGCTTAAGACAGAGTTAAGATGAGAGGAGCAGATAAGTAAAAGAACTGGAGAAGGTTTCATATGAAGCCAGAAGATGTAGAATGACCAGACAATCATCAGGAAACTGTTAAATTCAAAAGGAACAAACAAAATAGAAGTATAACAACCCTTGAGTGAGGTAGAATGACATAAGAAAAGAACAAGAAGAAAAGAGAAAAAATAATAAAAGAAGAAATCTGAGTTAGGACAAGAGCAGAAACAGAAAGGGAGATGGGGGATAATATAGTGGAACAAGAGACTGAGTTGGAGAAAGAGGACAGAAAAAAAAAAGAATTTTTAGAGTGGAATGAAAAGATAGAAGAAAAAATGAGTTTGAAGGGCCTCTTTCAGACTATATCACTGCTGTCATAATATACAATATGCACTCCCATGTGCAGAGCCAAGTCCCCTGATCTCAGCTAGCTGGTGGCAGAACCCCACAAAGCAGACTGACCTTGGGCTGTAAGGCCCAGACTGAGTTCCCCGACCTCCTGAAGGGTTGAACTTCACTCAGTTCTACTATAGGTCTTCCGCACCCCTTCTTTAAAGATGTTCAAAGTTGGAAGCACCAGAAAATACTCTTTATGACCACCTCTGCCTCTACAGAGTAGGTCCAAAGACTGGCACAATCAGGAGGTCTGAAAGCATGAGGAGGGGTTAAAGGGCACCCAAGCAGCTACCTTTCTGGCGCTGAAGATGGCAAAATGCCCTGGCAGGGGAGGGAGTGGCTGAGTAGGCCCTCTGGTGCTGGAGATGGTGGAACACTGACTCCACTGTGTTTTAACATGATAGTAAAATTCTCAATTCTGACATGTTAAAACATTTGTTTCATCTCATCTTGTAGTCATCTCAGAAACTGTTGAAGGTCTTTCTCTTTCATAGGGGAACTTAAAGAAACTTTTGTTTCATTCTTTTCTTGAGATCTTCATGTTATAAAATTAAGAGAAAAGGATGATGGAATACAAAGGGAACCTCTGTAGTCATAAGAACTTATCATCATGAGGAATCATGAATTGTTGTCTTTGTTCCTAAAAGTATAAAGTAGAAAGAAATGGGCTCAAAGGCCCCCTGGTAGAAGGAAGTCTCTGGGAAAAATGTCTGGAAGGTAGATTTAGGATCTGTTGGAAAGGAAAAATTTTCCTCTTATCTCTTGGTGGGGGGTGGATGACAGCACTCAAGGCAGAGGGATAATATTCTTCCTTGATTATAAAATGAGGACAGAGAGAGGAAAGTTTACCATAAAGCTCCTAGGAGACACTAGCAGTGCATTTTTGTAGATATTTGCTTCTGTATCTTCATTCTTAGCACTTTCCCAATTGTATAATCCACTTAAAACCTGGATCTGCCCTCAAAAGCACTGTCTCAATTAACAGTGCTCTTAAAAAAGAAGAAATATGCTAGATGAATTGGTTTGGATAAGAAGGCTAGATTAACTAGCTCTGAGTTCTGAGGTACTGAATGTATATGTAGAATACATTTACAAAATTTTGAAATTCTTTCATTAATATTTACTTTAACTGTGAAAAGATTATTTAAATATATTCTAAGTATATCCATCTCAAGTAATTTAAATGGCTTCCTTTTTAATATTGTTAATTTGGTTAGTCAATCCTTTTATTTGAAGAGTTGTCAAGGGAAAATTTTGTTCTAAGTGCCAAGAACCAGGACACTACTCAGTAAGAAAGACTGTCATAATATACTTCCAAAAGATATCTTCACCTTATGTTTTCCTTTCATTTATATGGCTGGGTTTTATGGGAGATCATATACATGCATAATTATGGATTAAAATCCTAAAGTAACAAGTATTAGGCAGTAGCAAGGCTACGTCATGCAGGTCTTAGTGCTATACAGTCAATTCTTTGGAGATTTAAGTAGATTGTTTTTTTTTTACAGTGTTAAAAAACAGATAAAGTGAAGTCTTTTTTCTCCCAAATGATTATGCACATATCTTCACTCACTTATGGGAACATTTCAGTTCTATAAAATTCCCAAAGTGAAGCTTATGTTTTAAATGAAATGAAACATCAGACATTTTTAGTAGATATGGCAAAATTGCCATATTTAAACTCCATAAATGAATTGCATTCATTTACACTTCTAAATGCAATGTAGGGTATTGTATATAAGAATTTTTGTCTCACCTGGATAGCCTAAACAACCTCATTGTTTTGATGTGATTTGTGCATATTTTCATACATACATTTGAACACACTTTAATTAGATGATTTAAAAAACCTATTTGAATTTCCTCTTGGCATCCTGATCCATTTTTCTATCACCATTTCATTTTTAAGAGCTCTATTTCTGTCTCCTTTCACACACACATAATATTTTATATATATATATATATATATATATATGTATATACATATATATATATATATATATACACATGCACATATATGGAATTATTTATTGTATATGTTCCAATTGTTTTGGCACATTTTCATTTATTTTCTAAATTAACATTAAATTTTATGGACATTAGTTTTAAAAGTTTATGAAAAACTAAATCTATGAATTTACTTCTAGAGATGTCTTTGTGGTTATAAAAATGAAGACAAATCTCTTTATCCAAACATTGATAAGTATTTTTCAATATTCAAATATAATATTGGTGTAGTTTTTATTTTATCTTTATATTTTGCATTAAGATTTTTATTCATCTTTAATTAAATTTATATATGTATTTTCAACTGCAGAAATAGTTTGCTTTCAGCATAAAACTCTTAAGAGTGTATCTGAAGTGTAGTTTAGCAAAATTCCAGTTATACTTTTAATAATGGCGTATTTGCATAATTGTAGGTCAACTATTGTTTTTCTTTCCCTTCTTGGCACTGGTACTTTTCATTAAGAAAAATAAAGCTATTTCCCATATCTAAAAAGGTGTTTTGTTTATAGATTTTTATTAAAATGGTTGAGACAAGTCAGACTTGAAAGTGGGAGAATAAAATGCAACTGTAAAAAATCTCATTGCTGAGAACCAGTCAGGGAGCCAATCACATGGTTACATCTGTCACTCCTGGTCTCCATAATGTGGTGCTATTTTACTTTCTTCTAAAGAATGAGAGGTTTGCTTTTTAAAAGAAATTCTATAAATTCACTGCAGCTAAACAAGAGAAAATTTTCTTGCTGCCCGTTACCATCACGAGTCATCTATTTGGTGTTGAAAAAGGATTGTTTAGGTCACTTATTTCTTCCTACGATTGGTATAAAAAGTTAGACACATTAAAATGCATTGTGTTTGGGAACTTGCAAAAAATGCTTGCCTCTACAACACTATTTCAATTCTCTTGATTGTTCAGCATAATTAAAATAAAGCCTTCAAACACAAACAGCTTGTCAAACACTTCTGGAAGCTTTTCCTGAGTCAGGCCTTCAGTGGCAAGAAAACATTATAAACACTTTAGGTGCTCTTCATTTGATGGAATACGTACTCGAGGAAAGTTAAATTTAAGGAATATTTAAATAAACTGAGCCCTGCTGGGTGTGCTGGTGCATGCCTGTAATCCCAGCACTCAGGAGACTGAGGGAGGATGGCTTCAAGTTCAAGACTAGCCAGGGCTACATAGTTAGTTCCAGGACAGTCTGAACTACATAATGAGACCCTGCCTCAAACAAAACATAAATAAACAAACAAATAAATAAATGGAGTAATGCTTTTCTCTTGACTCTGTAATTCCATGGAGAAAATATCTATTATATCTATGAAATAATAACAATGACATTGATGATGAATATGATGATTCTGATGATAATGAAATTGATGGCAATTATAATATTATCCCATTTGAGGAGTTCTGATATAGTTATACTATATAATCAATTAGCATTTATCAAGTAAAGTCAGTCATCTCTGTTGTCTATAGATTCTGCAGCTCAGCTGTGTATTCAAAGTTTAGATTGAAAATATTCGGAAAAATTTTGTGTCTGTACTAAATATGTACAGACATTTGTCTTACTATTATTTCCTAAACATTATGATATAAAAGCTATGCACATAGCATTTACATTTTATTAGGAAAAAGGAAGGTTGTACATAGATTGTATGCAAATACTATATACTTTTATGTCAGGGACCTGTGGGTATCAGCAGGAGTCTGGACCAAATCTTTCACAAATACTAAGAGTGTATCTGTATTCTGATTATTATGCTATGTAATATATAACTCCAGGATTTTGTAGTGTAAATCAAACATTTGTTGGGGTTATGTATTATATGGATCAGAAATTTGGAAAGCTACCAGTGGAAGTAGCTTGTCTCTGCCCTGTGGTGTCTGGGACCTCAACTGGAATCTTCCAAAATAGAGAGCTAGCATAATCTATGTAATCACTCACATATATGGTAATTAATTATAGCTACCAATGGAAAGCTTAGCTAGGAGCTTCAGCTGAAATATTAGCTTAGACTAGGTAATTTATTAAAACAGAACTTTATTAATCACAGTTATGGGGGCTGGGAAATTAAAGATCAATGTGCCAGTAGATTAATTGTCTTGTTCTATGACTCATAGGTAGCACCTATTGCTGCATACTCACCTGGTAGAAGGGGCAAAAAAAAAATTTGTCATGCCTCTTTTATAAGGCACCAATCCCATTCCTGAAGTTTCTGACCTTATAACCTAGACACCTCTCAAAGATATCATAGATCATAACAGCAACACATGATCTCCCCTTGTGTCCTGGGCTTCCTCAGTACTTGGTAACTGGATTCAGTAGTTAAAATTTCAAGAGAGAATAAAAGGCAGCAGAAGGATATCATCTTTCATGATGTGGCTTCAGAGGTCAAACAGTGTCACTTCTACATTCTTTGTGTTGTGGCAGTTACAAGTTTTAGCTTCAAGTGGAAGTAAAGTAGATTCCTCCTCTTGAAAGAAGAATATCAGCATCACACTGTAATCAGACAGTAGGGACACAAACTCACATCATCTACAAAAATACAATATTTTACAATGAGCAATTACTTTTTAAAAAATACTACACATGCCACATGTCATTTAGATTGTATAACTATGACACTGGTCTCATCTCCAATTTGGAGAGGAGAAATCTGAAGACAGAGAGGTTTAATAACTTAGGAAAAATCATACACATAAATAGAAAACCAATAATGTGAATTCATGACATTTTGTTCCAAAGACAGTTTGCCCAGTTAATATATTGTAAATGATAATTTTGATAACTTTTAAAAATAACTCTCAAAATAATTTGTTTTAAGGAGTATATGTATTAACAATTAAAACAAGCTTGAAAAACTTTAGATACATAGAAAGCTCATAGAAAGATATACTAGAAAATAAGTAACAAATAAAATAAATATATCAAAGAATCAAATATATCAAAGAAGAGGATTCTTTGATATATTTATTTTATTTGTTCCTTCTTCAATATTGCTACCACAAATTTTTATTTTGATGGTACTGGGGATTGAAACTTTGGCCTCATGTATGCTAGTTGCATGCTAGTGCTAACTCAATGGAAATAAAACCAGAAAGAGCAGGAGCTAGCCTGTTGCAAACAATAGGGGTACAGGCCCAATAGCAGCTATAGGAGCCAGTCCTGCTTTTGACTGATCACTTTCTGTCATTAGTCTACTTCTACACTATCACCATCTACTTCTGACTACTTCTGAATTCCTGCCTTATATACAAACACTCTGAGAGAGACTACCTTCTGATCTACTCATCAGTACCCCACAAAGGTGCATTTTTTGGTTATCCTTTTGAGGCTATCACTCACTAGGTAGTCACGTCAGTGGTTGCCAGTGTTTGAGATCACATGACAAAATTATGATCAATTCCAAAGTGTGATGTTGATTATGTCAACTTGAGAAGTTTAGTTAAGAGAAGCTAAACTAAATTGGTTCAACAGCTCCACACCACGGGGTGTAGAAGATCCATCTTAGGGTGGCTTGACCCCTGGGTGGTATAAAGGGGGAAAGTGGAAGGATGCATCTGCTTCTGTTTCTTCTTAGGAGGTCCAGTCTTCACCTTCAACTTGAATGTTATCTCCTGGCTCCCAGAACAGACCCTTTAGCTTCTGGCTCAGATACTTCAGGCTTCAGTGCAGACGCTCAGCCTTCTATCACAGACTCGCTGGCCTCTTGATCTAGACTCACACACAGTGAGCTCCAAATCTTTAACTGGCTCCTTCAGATCGCCAATGTGCAGACAGATCCTGTACACTCTTCCATATATGACTCTGTGGGTGGCCATTGTAAGCCAGTCTTGTAAATTCATAAGTATTTGTGCATCTTATGTTCTGTTTCTCTAGTAAACACTGACCAATGCACTAAGGAAGAGCCTTTGGCTACTTGGCTTGAATGATAGCTTTTGGTGGTGTTAGCAGTCAAGCCATCAAGGTCAAATTAATTCCAAAACTTTAAATGTAGAGAGATGACATTTCTAGAAATATTTTAATCAAAAATCAAAGAAATAGTGTATTAACTCATATTTTCTGGGCATTTTTGCCATGAAATTGTAGTCAGTGGTCTTCTATCTGGAGTGGCACATGGTAGTGTCTTTTTCAATTTATTTACTTTATTAGTACATGTTTATAGTCCATGCATGGACAGCGATCTTGACGAATGGGTGCATGCAATACTGCAGCTTGTTTTTTGTAAATCCCGTTCTCCTTCCCTCTCACTCCGCCCTCCCCCTCCCATTCTCTACCCCACTTTTCGTTCTTGTTGATATTATTAATCATAGATCATGCTATGGTACATAATGTTTACATTAATTGGGGTTTATTATTTATCAGTTAATCCTGTTGTCCTCTTCTGTTAGTGCCCTCTTGGTTCCAGGGTAACCTCCACTCACTTTGATAACTCTAACCTACTTTTTTCCAGACTCTAGGCACTTTGTCCTGAAGAAGCTGAGTTGCTGTCACCCAGGGCTGTGCCATTTTCCCCACTATTTTAGGACTCCTTCTTGTGACCTTGAAGAGACCAACTACTTCCCGTATTAATCTCCTACCACAAGCCCTACTCATTATTGTTGATCCTTATTGAGAGATATTATTGAGAATTTTAACAAGTTCCTATTCCAGTTGGTACTACGATTGTTAAGATCCTCTGCCAAAGATTATGCAAAAGCTATTTGCAAAATTATTTACTTGAGGGTACAGAAGGAACCACCATGGGAAATAGGAGCTGGCCTATCAGACACATGTCACAGTTCTCTGATATTTCAGAGTAACTTTTATCATCATTGAAAAAGGAAAAAAAAATCTTAAAATATTTTTTTAAGCTTCCTTCATTATGGGAAAATTAGCTTCCCATGAGGGAAACATAAAATTAAAATATTCAGACATTTTAGAAAGAGAATAAAATAGACATTAAAACTTTACACTCATTTTTCAGATACTCTGTGGAGTACACAATCCTGGAAAGAGTTAAGAAAATTGTGACTAATGGAGGATATATAAGCTAATTACAAATGAATGCAAAAGCTGAATATTGTGAAAGGGTTAGTTGAGAATAAAATGATTCTGTTTTTATTTTGAGTCAGTTAGTCTTGAAACCTAGCTTCTTATGAATATTTTAAAAAATGTTACCAGAGGAAGAATAAAACCTATATTCAATCCACTTGTCACAGATAGCTTTATTGCCTTTGCTTCGTAATACCATTTATCTTAGGGAGGTGAGCAGACATCTCTGAGAGCTCCCATTTTCCAGTGACAGAAATGGCCATAAAACTAACTTTTCTATTTGTGCTTAGACTCAAAAATTCTGAAGTAAACTATAATGAAATGTGCTTTGTTCCTAGAATACAATGGGAGTGTATGACTTTTTGCACAGTACATGTTTACTTTTTTTTCTTTTCTTTCAGGGATTTTTCTCAAATTTAATTCTTACCTATTCCATACTCAATATATCTCAGAAAATTACACCACACTGTAGCAGATTCGTAAGTCTAAAAGCCTGAGATTCCTTTTCCTCATGTTCTATGCTATATTTGCCACTAAATCTTAGCAGGGTGTGAAGCTGAAAGTGTAGTAGAGACCACAGAAAATTGGAAATGCTATGAATGTGGAATGTCTTTTCAGGAAGCCCCAGGCAGTAAGTACAGCTATCCCCAAAGAGAGGCCATGTGAGCTTCAATGCTCAAGGCCATAGAGGTGGAGCTGCTCAAGCCCTTTGGAGCTCACACCTTGCCACAACACCTGCTGGATGCGGAGTGACAAGGTTTAATGTTTGCCCCACTGGTTTTCAATCTTATTTTGGCTTTATTTCTTTGTATCTCCTTATTCCTCCTGTTTTGGATGGGAATATTTATCTTGTGCCATTCCATGATGAACATGTTCTTTTGTTATTTTTTTAATTCATTAAGTTTATTGGTACATTTTAACATGCAATATAATGACATTCTTCACTGGGAATCTGTACCTTTACATGATATATCTTGGTTCTTACTTTTTCCCCATTTCCCAGCCCTCCTTTCAACCCCTCCACTCCTCCCTATCTACAAAGAGGTGGTTTCCATTTTCATTTTATCATATTTTCTCCTTTCCCATCTTTCTTTTCCCCTACCCCTCCTACTGCCCTTTCCCCTTTGGACCCTTTGTTCCTATTCACATTTTCTAATTTTGAGGGCAGGGGGGACCAGGAATTGAACTCAGGACCTTGTGCTTGTGAGGCAGGAGATGGAACCACTGGGCTAAATCCCCAACTCACATTATCTATTACATATTTTATCCATATTTACACTTTCAGACCAGAGAAACTATTCAGTATTTATATGTGTGCCCTGTTTATTTCACTTAAGCGTTTGACTTCAATGTGCATCCATTTAGCTATACGTGTTTCTAGTTTTTTATTATTTATGGCTCAGTAGGACTCCATTTTATTTAAAAACCACATCTTCTTTCTCCAGTCTCTAGTTGATGAGCATTTGGGCTGTCTCCAAGTTTTAGCTATTACAGATTGTGCCTCTATAGACAAAAGTGCACATTTATTGCTGTATCATGATTCTTTTAATTCTTTTGAGAAGACACCCAGCAGGGAAATATTTGGGTCAAATTGGACCTCTAATCCTAGCTTTTTGAGCTGTCTCCATGCTGGTTTCCACAATGGTTAGACATTCTACATCCCACCAACAGTGAAGAAGCATTCCTTGTTCTGCACAACCCTGCCAACATTTGTTATTGGTTGATTTCTTTTTTTAAAAATTGAGTTTATTGGTACATTGTAGGCATACAGTACAGTTACATTCATTATTGGGATGTTGTACCTTTATATGACAGGTCTTGGTTCTCATTTTTTCCCCTTGTCCCTGTCCTCCCTTCACCCCCTCCTCCCTTCCCTGTTTACAAACACTTTATTTCCATTTTTTCATTTCCTCCTTTTTCTTTTCCCTTAATACCTTTCCCCTACCCTTCCCACTTTCCCTACACCTTTAGCCCCTTTCTTCCTATTTCACATTGTCAATTGTCTCATTAGGATCTTATGTACTATTATAGTTTTTCACACCAGAGAAACTATTTGGTATTTATATATGTGTGACTTATTTATCTCCCTTAGGAGTATATCCTTAATATTGGTCGATTCCTTTGATAGCAGCCATCTTTCTGGAGTGAGGTGGAATCAAACTGAAATGGATCAAAGATCTAAATATCAAACAGGAACACTAAACCAGTCAGAAGAGAGCTGATAGAACTCTTGAAGTCATTGGTGTAGAAAAAGACTTCATTCATGAAGAAAACCTCAGCTGCACATGACCTAGCACAAGGAATCAACCACTGGCATCTCATCTTATTAAAAAGCTCCTACAAAGAATCTACCAACAGAGCTAAGAGACAACCCATAATGTAGGGAAACATTTTTTTGCTAGGTGTTCCTCAGACGAAGTTCTACTATCTATAATAAATAAAGAAATTTTAAAAATCCAACCTCCCAAATTTAAAGATCCAATCCAAAAATGGTTTTCTGAAATAAGCAGATGTTTCTCAAAGAAGTGGATACAGAAAATAAACATAAAAAATCTTCTGTCTCTTTTATCAGGAAAATGCAAAAGCTTTACAAGAAAACACCAGCACACTAGAATGAGTGTCTCAATCCTTAGAAACAGCATCATGTTTCCAACTAGCTTTCTATCACATAGCTGTAAATGGATTAAATCAACAGTATTAGTTGATTTAATGTTATTATATGTAAACCTTTACACTATGACTGGACTAATGAATAATGAAAATAGGGAAGAAATCTGCCACTTACAGTGTAACTATGAAGTTGTGTTCTTCCTTTTTGGGTCACTATTTCATTCATCCCTTAAAATAACCCAAGAAAATAGATAAATAATATGAGATTCAGAAAGGTGAAGTCTTTTTTTCTACATTAAATTTATTGGCACATTTTAAATATACAATACAGTTACATTCATCACTAGGATCTTGTACGTTCACACGATGCATTTTGGTTCTTATTTTTTTCCCCATTTCTCTGCCCTCCCTCCATCCCCTCAACCCTTCCCTATTTATAAAGACTTGTTTTTACAGAGATATGTTTTTCCTTTTCTCACATTATTTCTTTTCCTTTCTTTCCTTTCCCTACCCCTCACACTTCCCCTATTCCTTTAGACATTTTCTTCTTATTTCAAAATATCAATTATACATTTTGACCCTTATTTACACTTTTAATTTTTCAGACCAGAGTAACTATTCAGTATTTACACATATGTGCCCTATTTATTTCACTTTAGAGTATAGCCTCAATGTGCATTCATTTAGTTATAAATGTTTTTAGTTTCTCATTCTTTATGGCTGAATAGTACTCCATTTTATAAAACACACACACACACACACACACACACACGCACATCTTCTTTACCCAGTTTCCAGTTGATGGACAGTTGGGGTGTTTCCAAGTTTTAGCTATTACAAACTGTGCCACTATAAATACGGGTGAGCATATATCACTGTGCTATGGTTCTTTTAATTCTTTGTTGTTGTTGTTGTTGTTACCGGTGATCGAGCGCAGGATTTTGTGCTTGTGAGGCAGGTGGTGGAACCACTGAACCAAATTTCTGGCTCAATTATTTTAATTATTTTGGGAAGATAAACAGTAGAGGAATAGTTGGGTCAAATGGGACTTTTAATCCTAGTTTTTTGAGGTATCTTCATATTGATTTCAACAGTGGCAAGGTGAAGTCTTTTAAAATGATCTTGTACATTATATTTTTGAACCCAGATTTGACTGACTTAAGTCTATGTTAGTAGTTGAAAGATAAAAAATGAAATTCTACAATAATAGCTACCAGTTAGTGAATGTTAACTACTACATGTGAAGCATCAGAAAAAATCTAACATATTTAAAAAGTAAATTCCCACATTTAT
Source organism: Fukomys damarensis (assembly GCF_012274545.1). Lineage (NCBI taxonomy): Eukaryota > Metazoa > Chordata > Mammalia > Rodentia > Bathyergidae > Fukomys > Fukomys damarensis. The sequence goes on from NW_022900936.1 coordinate 39,742,204, forward strand.
CCTCAGAACAGTCCTAGGAAACATTCTTATTTCATTTTATGCTCAGATAAATGGAGTTTTAGGTATATTGATCAGAAAAAAATATGGGGCTGGAGTTGGTATCTAGTTTTTGTTTAATTCCATTTTGTTCCCAACCACTGAAACAGGTTTCCCTTTGCTATTTTGTATTTAAGAGAGTGTTTTCTAATTTCCTGTCTTAACATGGGATAATTTAGAAGTATCCAGAATATAAAAATCTACACAGACACTTAAATTTTTCCAGACTTAACTTTTTGAAACATCAGGAGAGGGTCACAGGAAAATGGTCTTAAGAGATGAAAAGGAAGTTTATGTAAGTGCATCTTACATGGGGGCTGTATATTGCTCATTGTCTGGAAGACATTCAAATTTTAAAGGTAGTTGTACAGAGCAAGTTGCCTCAAAGGATCTTGTTTTCTGTTTAGAGTATTGTATATCCTTTAAAGCTTTTCAATATGCATAAGACAACAGGAAAAAAA
>NW_022900936.1:39742873-39772793 GCF_012274545.1 Fukomys damarensis
CTTAAAACCAGTGTTTATCCACAGAGCAATAGTTTTCACATTGTCTTTGGTATGTTACAATATTCCAGAACTAGCAGATATACTGAAGTGAGAAAGTCAAGTGTAAGGCACCATCTTTGATAGCAATTAGATAATCATGGTATATACTGAAAGGGACATTTACAATGGTTACTGTAAGGGTGCAGACATGAAAGCAGTTTTTTTCTCTTTATAAGTTGACGTAGATTTAAAGATCCTTTGAAGATGTAAGCCCTTCAGAAAAAGTCATAAAAGGTTTCAGCATGATTTCAACATAACCTGAGGAGCAAAATAACATTTTCCCTGTGGATATCAAATGCACAAGAAAAAGAACACATGCAATGGATGAAAGCAACTACAATAGGAAGAAATAAGCAAAATGTAAAATAGTAAGATTTTGTTGCTAGCACAACTATGAAAAGTTTATGAAATAAATGCTGGGCCTTAAGTATCCATCTTGGCCATCTGAAAAAAATTATTTCTCAAGATGTCTGCTAATATAGCTGTTAGTTTTCTTTTCCTCTTATTCTGTGCTTATGGGTGAACCTGTGCCCTCTAAAGTAAAAGTAAGTTTATAAAACATTTAATCTTAAATAGGGGGTAATTAGGCATTTTTTAATCCTTACAGTTCTTTTTAGCTTAATAATCATAACTTTCTGTAGCTTAAAGCTATAAATGCAATGACATTATACTGCAATTTGTAATATTTTTTCTTTGTGCTGTATTTCTAACATATACCAAATGAATGTTTGTGTTTTTCAGAATAATTCAAATATTTAAAACGTCAGTCTGAGCTTCTAACATTTTTAGTAATGGCACAGCGTCTTTATTATTATCATGATGATTACAAATAATAGGAATAACTGTCATCTATTGAGCATAATTAGTTTTGCATTACTATAAAAAATACCAGAAGCATCTAACTTTATAAAGAGGAAAAGTTTTATTTAGGTCATAGTTTGGCGGTCCAAGGCACAAGGTCCCATTGAGTTGGCCTTTGATAAGGGTGGTGCATAGCTATGACAGGAGAATGTATCAGAGTGAATGGCCACATCTTGTACAGGAGCAGAGAGAGGATGGATTGGGTCCCCTGGTCTCATTGAGGACATGGTCACAGTGACCTAAGGGTCCTACTTCTTAAGGGTCCATAGCACCAACTATTATATACACCCTGGGAAACAAGCCTTCCACTTGTAGATCTTTGGGGACATGAAATATTCAAATCATATCATTGGGTTATTATTGTTAAGTGCTGGACTTTATAAATATTTTATTAATCTATTTTAACTTAATCTCATCAACTTTCTAGGATATGTATTCTTATTAGTTTTCACTTCACAGGTGATAAACTAATCCTCAGAGAGAGAAATAACTTGTTCAGTATCTCATAGCTTATTTGTAGAAAACCTATCTGAATTCAAGACTTCATACAAATGGCAATGCTGGTGATATTTAGATTGTGCTGCAATCCTAGAATTTAGAATTTCATCTTAGAATTCTCACATAACATTTAATTACAATTTCTTGATGGGAAAGTGGGATTCATTTTGCAAATGGCTCTTCATTTCATCGCTATGCTTTCTACATACCTAGTTCTCCAATAAATGTTTGATGAATGAAAAATGAATGTGTGAAAATACAGAGGGATTGTTAATGATAACATAATTATAAGTTTTATTTTCATATCTTCAATTATATTTAAAGTATTTAAGTGTGATGTTTGCTTAAACTATGAATTCTGACTTCAATTAAAACTATAAATGTATTAGTAACAATTTGTACATGGATCATGCATGTTCCATGTTATTTCTTTTAAATGATTTTGTGTCACTTTTGTCTGGCTTTACTCTGGTCTTCTTGGTGGAGATGCTTGTTAAGAAGCACAGGATTGAAGCCCTGAGCTGATTTAACAGAAACAAATATGTGAGCGGCGGGATAATTCTTTAAAGAGACAGCCTTCTCTACTATAACAGCATTATAAATCTTCTGTCATAGCAATTTTTCTGCAGGAAATCAACTCACAGTTCCAATTTAACATTTTCACTTTAGCATAGATTTTGGATTTTGGTCTACCCTTTCCAGCACTTTTATTCTTTGTCATATAGATAGACAGAATATATTAATAAATGGAATTAGTGGCCAAAAAGAAAGTTAAATTTGCTTTTTCCTTGATGTGTAGATGAATTGAACTTGTATATTTTATTATATATGTAGGGATACTTAGGGAGGAATAGGCCATGTAGGGCATGACCTCAGGGCTGGGATAATAGAGATAGCCTCATGCTTACTCAGGACATGCTGTTCTGGAAGAGGCTGCCCTTTGTAAGAGCTTTGCAAACTTCCTTCTATGTTCCCATAGCTCCTGTAAAGTTTGTCTCACTCCAGAAATAAAGCCTAAGACCCTGATTGTACAATCATAAAAATAGTTATTTTTATAAAATCAGCTTACTCCTATAAATATGGGCAAAACAAAAAATGCCATTCTAAAACCCTCACTTTAAGTTTCTCCTGCCATACAACTTGCTTGCTGTGTGGCAGTCCCCCACTCTGCTTTTGCAATATTATAAAAAAAACTGTTTTATTCCCTTTTGTTATCTAAGTTCTCATTCTGCACCAAAAATTTTTCAGTTCTAAGTCAGCCTTATTCCACCTCTTTCCTTCCTGCCAGGATTAAAAGAAACAAATCAGGGAAGCAAAGGGTCTCTTCATGGAAGGAAGCCAGACCCCCAAACCTCTGCCTGGTGCAACATGTAGTATTAATTTGTTTGGAAAAAATTAATGCAATGCCAGTTGTAACACCTGTTTCTCATCTGAAGTCCAGAGAGCTTAGCTTAGTATTCAAGACTTGTATGGCCTAACCACAGCATTCTCAAATCTTATATCTAACTTCTCAATGTATGGTGTGTAATCTCCAAATGGACTTTATGGCTAATTTTGTCAACTTGATTGGATTGTGACATGCCTGAGCATTTACCAAACCACACTTATGTGGGGGTCTTGAAAGTATTTTCCGTGATGGCTGGAATTTGGGACAGTAAACTGAGGGGGAAAACGTTCCTGGAATATGTGTGGCACCATTCCATAGATTAGTGGCCCAGTTCTTAATAAAATTGGAATGGAGAAGCTAAATGTATGTTTTCTGATACTGTCTCTGTCTCTTTTCTGCTGTGAAGTAAGCCCCTTTTCTCCACCACATTCCCCCTAACATTCTGTTCGGTTTCACCACAGACCCAGGAGAAATGGAGTCTTAAACCACTGAAACATAAGCCTAAATAAACGTTTTTCAAGTATATTTTTATTCTAAGTTACATTACCATAACAACAGAAAACTAACACATGGACTATAAATCACTATAGGACAATCGCTAATTTTTCATTTCTTCATCTCTGTGGAAATACTACTCATACTTCTAGGATAGAAACTCCTTTTGGAAGTACTGATTGATGACTCCATATAAAGATATGTATCCTGAACCCCTTAATATTTTTGCTTCTCTTATATACCAAATTCTATTTTTATGGCAGATATTTTTGTACCATCTGCTATTTGTAAGGTTCTTGAAGGCTGGGTAAATAGACTATACTTCTGGAAGTATATTAGCTGGGTAGTGGTAAATTGATCTTGTGAGAATTATGGAATTAGTAAGACATGCCAGAATAATAGAATTATTGGTTTATAAGAAATATATATTAAAGTCAACCCAATTTAAAAGGAAGCCAAACTTCAAAAATATTTGATGGAGATATTATTGTGAGAAAAAGATAAATTTTTAGCTAGTGCCATGTACCCAGAACTGCCCTCCCATGCATGCCTGTATTATGCCCCCAGAGCATAAAGTATCTGAATCCACATTGCAGAGGCACCAAGGGGTCCTAAAGGCCATGGTTATGAGCTGCAGAATATACAGCAGAAGTGCACAATAGAGAGAAATTGAAAATTGAAAATTGAAAATTGAAGCCTACTGGGAAAGTGAAGAAAATCTCTGCAATAAAGGCACACCTGACCACTGTGGTTTGTAAGTTGGTGGGATTTGAACCTCCCATAGAAAATGATCCTCAGTTCAGGGGAAGGACATCTGGATCCTGCAGTAGAACCTTTCATAGTTCAATTCTGCAAGAGACCAGGGACCTCAATTTGGGCCTTGAAGTAAGAAATCAGCCTGTATTTAAGTGAACTATAGCTGGCTTGTTGAGAATAACTGACTTAGATCTGTGCACTGCTCCCCACATTGTCCACCAGGACAACAGAGGCATGCTCGGAGGGAGGCCCTGTATAGATATATTTTTCTCTATTTTCTTTTTTTTTTCTCTGTCTCCTTTCTTGTTCTACATTTCTCTCATTCTTTATTTCTGTTCCTGTCCTATTTCAAATTGTTTTTCTCCCTCTTCCCTTCTCCCAACTGTCACTATTATAGGAAGATGAAAACAGTTTCTGACCTCCTTATGGCTGTTAGTTTCTTCTGTTCTTGTCTATGTTCCTTCACTGTGTCTTTTCCTCTTGTCTTCAACAGTCTCCCAAAATTTGCATGATCTTCCTGTGTCCTCTAGCCTCATGTCTAACCTTTTCCTTTCTTTCTATCTCTATCCCTCCCTACCCAACCTCTTCTAAATACCTATCCTGAAGGGTAAATTTGCTATATTGAAGGGTTTATTTACTACAAACATATTTTGGACTGGTCCTCTACTCCTCTACCTAATATTGTTAAAGGTGACAGATTAATTGATACCACAAACTGTCATTTTCTAAACTGTGTTTGATGCTATTTTTTATGGTGATTGTAGCATTTGGGCTAGGGTGCCATGATTGATCTAATCAGTTGTTCTCTCTGTTTTACTGAAAACAAGATTGCCTAAGAGTCATTAGAGACGCAAAGGCTAAAAATATCAGCTATACTTGGAAGATATCTCTAAGAAGCAATCACTCCATAAGGACTCTAAACACAAGTAACAAAGATACAATAACCAATACTGAAGTATCCACTCTGGGATTAAACAAAAAACACCAACAACAAAATTAGAAATAAGAAGATACTTAAGCAAGGCACAAACCCAGACTTCCCGCTCACTAAAGGAAAATTCTGGGTGCAACAAGGTGGAAAAATCTGTTAACCACCTGGAGACCCTGACTAATAGCACAGGAAGTAAGAAAACAAATGAATGAGACTCTAGAAAAATTCAAAAAAGTAATTTTACAGATAACTACAAAGAAGGTGAGCAGAATTAAAGACATGATTAGAGACTCTAGAAAAGAAACAGATTTAAAAAAAAATAGATGAGCTCAGGACCATGATGGAAGCCATGAATGCTAAGCATAGAAAAGAAAAGAATGGAAACCATGAAAGTCCAACATAGGAAAGAAGTTGAATCCATGAAACAGATTCAAACAGATATTCAGATTAAAAACTCCATTGAAAATATTCACAGCAGATTGAGCCAATGTGAATATAGAATATCAGACATAGGATTGTGGTTAGTGACCATGAACAGATTTCCTAAAAATAGTAAGGGACCATGTGAAATTGATCCAGAAGCTGCTACATGATGCAAAGAAGAATAATATAAGACTGATAGGAGTCCACAAAAAAGCAGGAGAGAAAGAAATGACATCGTTTTTTTTTCACAAAATTAATGGCAGCAAACTGCCCCAACAGAGCAAAAGAATTTGACACACAGATAAGTGAGGCATATAAAACTCAACTATCCATAATTTAAAAAATCTACACCTAGACATATAATAACGAAGATCCTGCAAACCCAATGGAAGAACAAAATACTACAAGCAGTTAGAAAAAAGAAACAAATTGCAGGCAAAGGAATGCTCATCAACAGTGGACTTTTCAACCCAAACTCAAGTCAAGGAGAGCCTTAAGTGAGGTATTTCAAGCCCTAAAAGAAAACAATCTCCAATGTAGATTTATATATCCTGCAAAATTATCTTTCAAAATAGATGAGGAAATCAGATACTTCCATGATAAAGAATACCTGAGAAACTTCATGAATACCAAACCAGCACTCCACACAATTCTAAACAATATCCTAGAAAATGACATTGAGGTTCACAATTCCATGAGGACTGACAGAGCGAAGCCATCTGGCCAGGAGGAAAAAAATTAAAAGAAAGGTGAAAAATACAAAATAAAAGAGCCAACAACAATAAAATATCATGACAAGTATCAATTATAACCATCGAGATTACTGGCCTCAATTCACAAATCAAAAGAAATATATTGGCAGAATGGATTAAAAAGCAAAATCCAACAATATGCTGTATAGAAGAAACACACTTAATTCAAAAAGAAAGTCACAGACTGAAAGTAAAAGGATGGAAAAGAATTCTCCACAAGACAGGGACCTGAAAACAAACAAACAAAAAACGGGTAGATATTTCATTTGCAGGCAAGGTAAATTTCAAACCCAAATCAATTTAGAGGGACAAAGAAGATCAGTACATCCTTACAAGGGGAACAATCCAAGAAGTACAAATGACAATCATAAAGATATATGCACCAAATACTAGTGCTTCCAACTATACGAAGCAAATATTAGTGGACAGGGAAAACCAAGTAAACATTAGTACAATTATAGTGGGAGGCCTAAATACTCCACTGTCACAAATGGACAGATCATTTAAACAGAAAATGAACAATTAAATAATAGAACTGAACCAAACCTTTGAACAAATAGCATTAATGTATATCTAAAGAGTGTTCCAGCCCATAAAATCACAATATACATTGTTTTCAGCTGCACACAGATCTTTTATCCAAAATAGACCATATTTTAGCTCATAGGACATGATTAAATAAATACAAAGGAATTGAAATCATCCCCTGTACATTACCAGACCATAAAGTAATAGAGATCAATAGCATAAGAATCTTCAAGAACCCCTCAAACACATGGAAATTGAATAACACTCTCCTGAAAAACCAGTGGGTTACATAGGAAATAAAGAAGAAAGTAGATAGTTTCTACAATTAAATGGTAATGCCAATACAACATACAGGTATTAGTGGGACACAATGAAAACAGTTCTATAAGGAAAATTCATAGCAGTGACTGTTCACACTAGGAAAACAGAGAGAGCTCAAATAAACAACCTAATGCTGAACCTCAAGCTCCTAGAAAAAGAAGAATCACACTAGGAACAGAGAGAGCTCAAATAAACAACCTAATGCTGAACCTCAAGCTCCTAGAAAAAGAAGAGCAATAGAAACCCAAAGCTCATACAAAGGAGGAAATTACAAAGATCAGAGCAGAAATCAACACAATGGAGACTAAGGGAATGATACAAAAAAATGAATCAAAGCGTTGGTTTTTCAAAAGAATAAAATTGATAAATACTTACCCAACCTTATTAAAAATGGGAAAGAAATGCTGAAATCCATGCAATTAGGAACGAAAAAGCTGAAGTCATAACAAATCCAGATCAATACCTACTTTGAGAAACTGTACTCTAATAAAATGGAAAACACAGAAGAAATAGATCCATAGATGCACATGAATTACCAAAAGTTGAACCAAGAAGATATAAAAATTCTAAACACCCCAATTACAATCAGTGAAATTGAAAATCTAATTAAAAATTTACCAACAAAGAAATGCCCAGGTCCTGATGGCTTTACTGCTGAATTGTATTAGACATTTAGAGAGCATCTATTGACATTACTCTTTAAAGCTTTCAATGAAATTGAAAGAGAAGCAATACTCCCAAATTCATTCCTGGAAGCAAGTGTTACTTTGATTCCAAAACCAGTGAAAAATCAATCCAAAAAAGAGAACTATAGGTCAATCTCTCTAGTGAACATAGATGCAAAAATCCCCAAAGATACTGGCAAACAGAATACAGGGGGTCATCAAGATGATTATACACCATGACCAAATTGGATTTATTCCAGGGATGCAAGGATGGTTCAATATATATAAATCAATAAATGTAATACACTATAATAACAGAGTCAAAAACAAAAACCATATGACCAACTCAATGGATGAAGAAAAAGCATTTGCAAAATCCAACACCCACCTGTGATTTAAAAAAATACCCTATAGAAAACTGGAATAGGAGGTCTTTATCACAACCTGATTAAGGCTACATATGAAAAACCAACAGGCAACATTATACTAAGTGATCAAAAATGGAAAACATTCATGCTAAAATCAGGAAGAATTCAAACATGTCCACTGTCACCACTCCTATTCAATATAGTTCTGGAAACATTAGCCACAGAAATTAGATAAGAGAAAGAAATAAAAGTAACAAAGATAGGAAAGGAAGAAGTTGAACTGTCATTATGTGCTAATGATATGATACTCTAAATAGAAGACCCAAAAAACTCCAGCAAAATAATTGTAGACTTAATTGATGGGATTCAGTAGAGTAGCTGGCTACAAAGTTAACACTCAAACATCAATAGCCTTCCTTTAAACAAATAACAGACTCACTGAGAGAGAAATTAGGAAAACATTTCCTTTCCCAATAGCATCAAAAAAAAAAAATCTAAAAATTGAACAAAAGAAGAAAAAACCTCTACATTGAAAATTATAGTATGCTGAAAAAAGGTATCTAATAACATATAAAAAATGGAAAGGCATACCTTGTTCCTGGGTAGGAAGAACTAATATAGTGAAAATGGCCATACTTCCAATACTGCTAGAAAGATTCAACACAATCCCAATTGAAATCCTGATAGAATATTTTATGGAACTATAGAAAACAATCCACAAATTCATTTGGATCCATGAGAGACCTAGAATAGCAAAAGCCATTCTAGGCAATAGAGATATGGCAGGGGGTATCACAATGCCCAACTTTAAACTATAGTACAAAGCCACTGTGATAAAAACAGCTTGGTACTGATAAGGAAACAGACCCAAGGATCAGTGGAATAGAAGATGCAAAAACAACTGCAGACATACTCAGCCACATCATCTTTGACAAAGAAGTTAACCATCCTCACTGGAGGAAAGATAGCCTATTAATAAGTGGTGTTAGAAAAATGATTTCAACCCAAAGAAATAAAGATTAAAGAAAGATTAAAGCTAAACCCCTAACTTTCACCATGTACTAAGCTAAAATCAAAGTGGATTAAAGATCTAAAAATTAAAACAGAAACACTAAACTTGTCGGAAGATAAGTTAGGTAGAACACTTGAAGACATTGGCAAAGGAAAAGACTTTATGAACAAAACCTCAGTAGCACAGGAATTAACATAAGGAATCAACAACTGGGATCTCATCTTATTAAAAGGCTTCTACACTGCCAGAGAGACAACCAACAAAGCTAACAGACAGCCTACAAGGCCAAAAACAATTTTATCTGCTGTGCCTTAGATAAAGAGCTACTATCTAGAACATATAAAGAACTTAAAAAATCAGACGCTCCAAATTTAAAGACCCAATTCAAAAATGGGCATTAGAAATGAAAGACATTTCTCAGACTAAGCAGTAAAAGCAGCAAATAAACATATAAAAAAATGTTCAACATCACTGGTTATTTGAGAGATTCAGATGAAAGCAACACTGAGATTTCACCTCACCCCAGAAAGAATGGTTGCTATGAAGAAATCAACCAAAAACAAATGTCCACAGGCTATGTGGGGAGAAAGAAACCTTTCTCCATTGTTGATGGAAGTGCAGACTAGTGTAATCACTGTGGAAACAATATGGAGATACCTTAAAAAACTAGAATTAGAGGTCCCATTAGACTCAGCTATTCCTCTGCTGGGTATCTTCACAAAAGAATTAAAGGAAACATACCACAGTAATATATGCACACTTATATTCATAGAGGTACAGCTTGTAATAGATAAAACTTGGAAACAGCCCAATTGCCCGTCACCTGGAGAGTGGATAAAAAAATAAAATGGAGTACTACTCAACGATAAAGATTAAGAAATTAGAGACATTTATAGCTAACTGGATGCACATTGAGGACATACTCTAAAGTGGAATAAACAGGACACATGTAAATACTGAATAGTTTTTCTGGTATGACAAACTGAAAGTGTAAATAAGGATTAAAATGAATAATTTATAATGTAAAATAGGAATCAAAGGTCCAAAGGGGTAGGGGAAGAGGGAGGGGTAGGGGAAAGGAAAGAAGGGAAAGGAAAAAATATGAGATAAATAAATGGAAACAAAGCCTTTGCAAATCAGGAGGGGTGGAGGGGTTAAATGGAGGGCAGAGGAATGTGGAAAAAATAAGAACCAAAATAGGTTATGTAAAGTCACAAGTTGCATAATGATGAATGTAAATGTACCATATACCTAAAACTCCCAATAAAAGAATTTAAGAGAAAAATGTTTTAAAAATATTTAATATAATTATATTTGAATAACAAATCTACTTTTAATTAAAATGAAGAGATAATTACTTTATAAATTTTTTTCTCTTCACTTTGTAAAATTATTCATAAGATTTTCCAAACCCTAAGCCATTTGATATTCAGATTAGTCTTTTGCCAATTGCAAATTGTATCACCACCCTCACTGACCTTTCCTTTTCAACTGTTCATTGACTTCCTATGGCTACTTCCTCATATGTTAATGAAGTATCCTTGTGATTCAAGCAATATCAAATATAATTTTCACTAATACAATGAAATTTTGCAAAGTTTATTAGAAATTCAATATTTTAAAAAGTACTTTCTATTATATTTTCATGTAGGCTGCTAATCATTGAAAGACAACCAGTCAAAAATTGGGGGACTGAAGAGGTGTGGTAGATAGTGTTAAGTGAGGAGAAATGTATGAGGACAGATTGACTTTACAGTGATCAGTTTACTGTGTGTGTGTTGTTCTTTCAACCATAACTTTCGACAATGAATAGATAGGTGAGAATTATCTCCTTTTTCGCTTGATCTGTTCATTTCTTTGAAAAAGGATCACTATAAATGTGCAGTCAGTTTGTGTCTTCAGATGGTGCCAACTGAAGGTGATTGGGAAAATGCTTCTCTCTCCATGTCCAGCATGAGTTAAATCACCTTGGAGAAGAGATCATCCATTTTCATTTGTGGCATATTTTCAAGTAAATATAATTAAAACACCATATCAACTAAAGCTGGCCTTGTTCATATCATTTTGTTGCACTCTTTGCTATAATTTATATCTGCAATGTTCCCCAAAGCCTGTTGTGTTAAATTCTTGGTCTTCAGTTTTATGCCTTTAGGAAAGGGCAGAAACTGTAAAGGTGGGGCTCAGTGGGAAGTGTGTGCAATCAGAGGATTATGGGATCCAAGTCTCTTCCTTTCTCTTTTGTGCTGCAGCCATCAGGTGAATAACTTTGCTTCAACTTCATGTTCCTACCATGATGCACTGCCCCCACCCCAACACAAAATAAGTATGTTCACTGGATCATGGACTTGAAACTCTAAAACTAGGAACCCAAATAAGCTCTTTTCTTTATCAGGTGAATGATCTCAGGCATTTGTAATGAAGCTGACTAACACTGTTCAGCCAGGAGAGTTCTCTTATATCCCATGAAAATACCTCATGAATTTTCTCACCTGAATTTTGATAAAAATATTTATATGATCATTTCCTTCACTTTCTTCACATCTCTACTCAGCAAGTACATTCTCTAAAGGGCATTCCCTGAGAACCCAACAAAAATATCATCTTCCATCATTCTGTTCTCTAGCTCTACTCTATTTTTCTTCTACCCATTCTACCTCCTTTCCTTCTTTCGTTAGCACTAACATTATACAACATACTTGTTTATGCATAACATACTGTCCAATAGCATGTACAGGAGTGCATCTCCAATATTTGTTGATTTAATGATTTGCTGAACAATCAAAATACCCCAACATTAGCTTTCCAAATTGAAGGAAAAGATTATTTTTCACAAGTTTTAGAGATGACTGATGGATTTGCTTTTAATTTAGCCTGTTAAAGTATTTTTGCTTGTTATTTAAAATATTTGCTTTAATAAAGCACAGTCCCTACTATGTATCATGAAGCAAGTACAAGATATTTTACACTCATAGAGGTATGATACAGTACCGTCCTACATCGATAATACTAGAATCAGTTTTGGTTTGAAATTTACTTTGTCTGCAAATAAGATTGCTATCTCTTTTTTTTCCTGGGCTCCTGTCACATGGAGAATTGTTTTCTATCTTTTCACTTTCAATCTATGGGCTTCTTTTGTATCATGAAGCAAGTACAAGATATTTTACACTCATAGAGGTATGATACAGTACCGTCCTACATCGATAATACTAGAATCAGTTTTGGTTTGAAATTTACTTTGTCTGCAAATAAGATTGCTATCTCTTTTTTTTCCTGGGCTCCTGTCACATGGAGAATTGTTTTCTATCTTTTCACTTTCAATCTATGGGCTTCTTTTTGCACTAGGTGTGTTTTTTTTATACAACATGTTGTTGGATTTTGCTGTGCTTTATCAGAGCTACATTTAATGATATTACTCTAGAATGTTCTCTTTCCAGATGATGATTAAGATGCTAATAAAATAAAAATGGTCCCAGGTACCACAACAGCAACACAACTTTGCTGTTTTCTGGATATTATTCTTTTCTTTGTTTTTTTGTTTTGTTTTGTTTTGTTTTTAATGAAATGTGCTGAATGTCTACAATTTTGTTCAGATGACTGCAGAACCTGGAAAAGCTGTTGCTGCTATCGATGCATAACATAGTATTATTAGTCTTTTTATATAAATATAAATATGCATATATATATATAAATTGAATTTTGGGAAACTTTAACGGTGCTGCCAACTTTGGAAAAAGTCATCCCAATTTACTGTGTTGAGTTGGCATTGTACAGAAATGGACAACCATATTGGTCTAGAAATGTTAATTTATTTTTATTTTTATTTTTTTACATGTATACAGGGGTAACACATCATACTAAATATGTAAGGTCATATCTATGTGGGTTTGATTACAGAAACTAATAAAGTATTCTGTAAATAATGAAAAAAGAATAAGATAAAACTATAAGAGCAAGAAGCGATTTAAATATGTTCGGGTACCATTTTCATCTCCAGAATTAAGGATTATTTTAATGTTACATCATTGCCTTTTCTCTTTTACTTTCCTTTTTAGTTTTATTTTAGGGTTCCCTATTTTTAATGTTCATACAGAGATTTCTTTAACTGAAATACTGAATAATTTTTTTGGTGCAAATACTATAGTAGTACACAGTATCCTAATGAGATAATTAATAATGTGAAATAGGAAGTAAAGGGCTAAAGGCGTAGGGAAAGTGGGAAGGGTGGGGGAAAGGTAATAAGGGAGAGGAAAAAAATATGAGAAACTGAAAAAATGGAAATAAAGTGTTTGTAAATGGGGAGGGGAGGGGAGGGGGGTGAAGGGAGGGCAGGGACAAGGGGAAAAAATGAGAATCAATACCTATTATGTAAAGGTACAGGATCCCAATGATGAATGTAACTGTGTTGTATACCTAGATTGTACCAATAAACTCAATTAAAAAATATTTGCTTTATTTAGAAATTACTGTGGCAGTAATGTATATTAAGCAAATCTATCACTGATTTTTACTTATTGACTGCTATCTAATTCTAAGAAATTGTGTTCAGCATTTTGTATCTAATAAGCACCTTTTGGTCAACTATTCTTAAGCCTTCAAAGAAAGCCAAATGTGACCTGAATTGGGTTGAAACTTTTTACTTTTGTATTATTTATACTGTAGTTTTATTTTGCTCACTGGTAATGGTGTATAATAATTAATTACAATTATGAGTTAGCAGATGTGGCAGAGATCCATTAAAAATATCTTCCAGAAGAGTTTGCATCTACATTGCTTGAGATTTCTGTAAAGAATATTTCCTGAACAAAGACCTATAATAAAAGGAGTCATACGAATGAGCTCTAATGCCAGTATGCCTTGTTTAATGAACTACCTGTTTAACAATTTTTTTAATCTTATTGAGTTTCTTGGTACTTTTTAAGTATACAGTACAGTTGCCTTCATCATTGGGATCTTGTACCTTTATCTGACAGGTCTTGGTTCTCATTTTTTCCCCATACCCCTGCCCTCCCTTCACCCCCTCCACCTTCCCCTATTTACAAAGATTCATTTCCATTTGTTCCTTTTCTCATAGTTTTTATTTTCCCTCATTTCCTTTCCCCTACCCTTCCCACTTCCCTACACCTTTAGCCCCTTTCTTCCTATTTCACATCATCAGTTATACAATTTGGATCTTATTTACACTTTTAATTTTTCACATCAGATAAATTATTTGGTATTTACAAAGGTGTGTCTTATTGCACTCAAGAGTATTGCCTCAATATGCATCCTTTTTCCTACGAATGAGTCTAGTTTCTTATTCTTTATGGCTGAGTAGTATTCCATTTTATAGAAAAACCACATCTTCCTTATTCATTTAACAATTATTTGAACTTAGCACTCACCCCTCAGACTTACAACCCACAGTAGGCCTTAAGACACAAAAATGTGAATGGTATCATGGCCCTCTTGTGACTTAAGTACTATAATTTTTGTTCTCTTATACATTAGTTTTGCTCTCTTATGCATGAGTTTTATTCTCTTTTATATTAGTTTTGTTTTACATTAGTTCTCTTACATTAGTTTTGTCCTTTTATACATTACAGTACTGCATGTAAGAGTCATGCACATAAAAATAAAGTCATCAAATTGAATTTTGACCATTTCTTTGAACATTTTTTTCTTCTGAACATTGTAATGTACATACTATGTACCATTCCTCATTTAGCAACTGAGTTATTTAATGACCTAGTCTAATGAAAAAACCCAGTTGTTGAATAGGGAATGTCTCTATTAAGAAAACTAAATTTTAGCTAAGCTTGGGGGCACACACCTCTAATCCCAGCGCTTGGAAGGCTGAGAATTGCCACATATTCAAGACCAGCCTGGTCTACATAGTCTAAGGCTGGCCCGAACTACATAGGAAGATCCTATTTTGAGGAGAAGAGGGAGGGAAGATAAGTAGAATAAAGATGTGTCAGGTGCAGGAATCCAGTAACATTAATAAATGTGATCATTATGTGTTATAAACATGAGATAATATTAATAATATCAACAAGAATGAAAACAGGGAAAAGTTCTAGATGAGGTGGGAGAGAAGGGGATTAAACAAAGAATCAATTCATGACTAAATCTATTTGCCTTTCAGTTCTCAGTTCAGATATCACCTTCCTAAGAAAGCCTTTTCTGATAACTCAAGATTTTCTATGCAGTTCCCTTACCCCAGAGAAGCCCTTGCCACACTTTATTTAGTATCCTATTCCATGAGGGTAAATATTACTTCCTGTTTTTTATTTAATCCCTAATAGCATAATATGCAGAAATTCAATACATCCTCTATGATTTAATAATTAAATATATTTAGACTTAAAAAAAAGAATTAAGCTCTATTATGTACATGTATCCCCTCTTCAAGATGATTGTAAATTGCACATACTGAAAACATGTATTAATAAAAAGAAAAAATCTATTAAGTTTGAATAATATTATAATGAGTATGCATATCTTTCCCTTACAGGTTCTAATATTTACCATTTTGCCAATTTGTTTAATTTGTTTAAATTGGCATATACCTTTTAAATTTTATACAAATCTTTTGCTGAAAGAAAGCTGCAAACATCATATTATCTTACCTTAAATAGCTCAGCATTTATCTTATAAGAACAGGAATATGCTTCCACAGAAACATGTCAGTTTACATATTTAAGAAACTCAATATAGGGTGGTTCCACCACCTGCCTCAAAAGTTCAAGGACCCTAATTTGATCCCCAGTGCTGAAAATAAATAAATAAAAATAAACTGAATATAGTATAAATATTATCCAACATATAATATTCTATTCAAATTTTCCTGATTGCTCCATGTGAGTCCTTTGTGAATATGGTATATAATTATTTACTCATTTATTTGAGACAGATTCCCACTGTCTTGTCCAGGACTGTTTGGAGCTCACAAAGATAAAGTGATTCTCTAGCCTCTGCCTCCGGAGATGATGGGAGCACAGGGATGCACCACCACACTGAGGACTTATTTATATTCAGTATTTAATTGTGAATCATAATTTGCAGTTAGCTGTCATATTTCCTTAGTTTACTTAATCTATAATCTTTTTGTTGTTTGTTCAAATATAATCAGTGGTATGACAATTTTGTCAGATCCAGTGAGAAAAATTTTCTACAAGTTAGACTTGTTTTCCTCATTATGAATCTCTTGTATAATATTTTTTACAGCAATACTATACAGCTTTCATTGGTATTGTCTTCACATAATCTTAATTTGTTCCATTACTGATGATGCTTAGTTTGATGCCTTGGTTAAAACGCTGATTCTATTGTAAATATATTTTTTTTCAGAATTTATAAATAATGTTTTGTATGAAATTTCCAGAATGCAGGATCCTTCCACCCCATATTATTTTAGCTGTCATTCATTCTTTGGCTAAGAAGAGCCCCCAGCTCCCAACCCCGTATACATTTTATTCTATTCATACCACCTTTTTTTTTTTTTTTCTTTTTGAGATAGGGTCTGGCTATGCAGTTCAGGCTGGCCTCAAACAAACTCACTGTGATCCTCCTGCTTCAGCCTCCCTAGTGCCAGGACTACAGGCATGTGCCACCTTGCCTGGTTTATTCCCCTTTCTTAAAAAATGCAGTAAGTTATAATTTACTAGGTTCTTTTCTTAAATGCTCAAATAATCCCAAATTTGGTCAAATCTGTCAAGCTAGTTCCTATATTTTGTGTTGTTATATCTCCACTAATCATTGAATACACTTCTACTTTCTGACAGGAAACAGCCCTAAATCTCATCAGTGATTCTCCTTACATAAGCTGTTCCTCCAAAGAGTCATGTTTTCTCTATTGGGAGAACAGTATTTAGAAGTCAAATATTGCCACTAGCTGAGCACATTAATATTAAAGTGAGCAATAGAAATTTTCAGTTCCATTATGTCCAGTACACTTCCCCTCCTCTCATTTATTTCTCTTTCTCTCACTTGTTTAATTTTTGATTTTACATTATTAAGCTATTACTTTCCTTTATATTTTTTTCAGCCAAGTGTTTAATTTCAAATGGGGCTAGTAAATTCTATGTGCTTCCTAAGTGTTAGCAGAGGGTACCATTCCCTTCATTTTCATCTGACAATACAAAAGCTCCACAATTTCTCATTTCCTTCAAGTCTCTCTTAGTTACCTCTCCTTCATTTGATTTTTACAGATGTTCTGATGTTCTTAAAATAAATAGGGATAATCAGTGGACCAGAGTGTCTGGAAGATAAAGCAAATGCTTACCTGTTTGCTTTGCCATCTGTTTCATATTGGATTGGATGAATACATATTCAATCCCCCAAACAGCCTGCACTGCTCAAATACCCATGGTAACTGGCTCAGATTCCATCTGCTTGATTCTGATTATTTCATTACAACTGTTCAGATTCATAAACCCAACAATTAGAAGAACTTAGACAAGTTAATTCTTATGTAGCCCTTAACCATCATGCTTCAAAGAAGTGTGAGGGGTTTTATAAGACATGAAATACACTGTTTCATTGTAGGGACTATTATTATTTTAATGGAATGTATTATACATGCATATTATTTGAAAATGTTTGTTTTCCATTTATTTATTTATTTGTTTTTGGAGTAGTCAGGCCTTCATTTACAAGTAGAAGGTAACTACAGTTAATCTAAATTTGATAATGGTGAAAAGCAATAATATAAATCTCAGCTTTTTTTTCTACCAATGTTTTATTTGAAGATTAAGAGTGTTTGTGACTTGTTCTTCAGTGATAATTTCAATTGGCTCAAGTCCATTAGCTGCAGGAAAAAACACCTGGCAAGACGGTTGGTAGCAGCCTGCTCTTGTTAACCTTTCAGCCTTCACAATAACTATCAGCAGGCACCTAGTCAGAGCCTGTAATAAACTGGCATTATAGCTGCTGACAGCTAATAACTTTCTATGGGTTTTCAGAACTACATAAAAGAAAATGTTCTGACTAATTAGAATCAAAGAAATTCCAAATCCTATAAACCTAGAATTGAATAATTTTAGACATATAAAATAAAATAGAAAAGATCAATGTGGCCTATATATTTTCCCATAAACTAGATTTCAAAGATATTATTTTAATTCAGTTTAATTTTCAGCTAGGGTGCTTTTAATTTTTTAGTAAAAGAGAAAAATGGCTAAGAAATCTAAAACTTGGGAAACCATCTATAAAAATAAAGTTTTACCTAGATAATGTATAAAATATATACTTTCCACTAATAAATTATAGAAGCCTTATGGTCAATTATAGAAGCTCTGTAGTTGTGGAATAGTAGAGCTTAGTCCAGGAAGAGAAATATTTAAAGAAGCATATAATAGTTTCACAGTCTCCATTTGTTTAGCTTTGCCTGTAAGAAAACCAATCTGCAGGTGAACTGTTCTGTGAACAGAACATATTCACACCTGGTCACGTAGACACTACAGTGAGCTTAGAGAGTTTTGAGAAAAAGCTGGAGTGAGAGTCATCAGACTGCTTGCAGAAAACTAGATAGAATCCAGACACTCTACCTATGCCCATGAATCAACGATGTTCGACAGAAGGGAGTAACATTTGTTTGGAAAGAACAGCTACTGAAATAGTGAGTGGAGATCCAATAGAACAAGGTAGCACTTTTGAATTTCCCACCCAGCTTTGAAGGGCATGGTGAAAAGAGTACCTGCTATGGTGTGAATGTTTATCCTCTCTCAAATTCATGTCGAAATTTAATTGGCATTGAAAAGTATTAAGAAGTGGAATCTTTACTCAACATTTAACTGGGGTTAATGCCTTTGTCATGATTGCTAAAAGGACAAATTCTGCCCACTCTCTCATCCTTTGTCCTCCTGCCATGTGGTTCCTCTGTCAGTCATGCCACGACTCAGTAGGTAGGCCATTGCCAGATGTTGGCACACCAGATGTTGGACTGCCCACTCTCCAGAATTGTGAGAAATAAATTTCTGTTTGTTAAAAGTTAATCACCAGTCTGGACTAAGTGTCCCCTGTTGTCTGGATTTAGAAGCTAAGATTCTGTAGAAACAAATTCAAGTAATAATTTTTAACTTTCTTATTTTTCCCATGGAAACTCTACCTATTAAGCCGGTAATATTGTTAGTACTTGTTTTTTTCTTTTTAATTGAGTTTATTGGTACATTTTAGGGATACATACAGTTACATTAATTGTTAGGATCTTGTACCTCTACATGACAGGTCTTGGTTCTCATTTTTTCCCCTTGTCCCTGCCCCCTCTTCACCCCTCCTCCCCTACCCATTGACAAACACTTTATTTCCATCTTTTCATTTTCTCACATTTTTCTTTCCCCTTATTACACCTCCCCTACCCATCCCACCTTCCCTACACCTTTAGACCTTTTCTTCCTATTTCACAATGTCAGTTATCTCAGTAGGATCTTGTGTACTATTACACTTTATTCACACCAGAGAAACTATTCAGTATTTACACATGTGTGACTTATTTATTTCACTTAGGAATATATCCTCAATATGTATCCATTTTCCTATGAATGAATCTAACTTCTAGCTCTTTATGGCTGAGTAATATTCCATTTTATAGAAAAACCACATCTTCTTTATCCAGTTTCCAACTGAAGGGTAAATGGGCTGTTTCAAAGTTTTAGCTATTACAAACTGTGCTGCTATAAACATGGGTGTGCATACATCACTGTGATATGATTCTTTTAGTTCTTTTGGAAAGATACCAGAAGAGGGATGGCTGGGTCAAATGAAAGCTCTAGTCCCAGCTCTTTGAGGTATCTCCATATTGATTTCCACAGTGGTTGCACCAGTCTTCACTCCCACCAACAATGGAGAAGGGTTCCTTTCTCCCCACAACCACACCAACATTTGTTTGTGTGTGATTTCTGGACAGCAGCCATTCTTTGTGGGGTGAGGTGGAATCTCTGTCTTGTTTTCACCTGCATCTCTTGAATGATGAGTGGTGTGGAACATTTTTTCATATATTTACTTGCTGCTTTTACTTCTTTGTCTGAGAAGTGTCTATTCATTTCAGAGGCCCATTTTTGAAATGGGTCTTTGTATTTGGGGGCTGATTGTTTTGAGTTCTTTATATATTCTAGATAATAGTCATTTGTCTGAGGAGCAGCTGGTAAAAATTATTTCCCACATTATAGGTTGTCTCTTAATTCTGTTGGTGGTTTCTTTTGCAGTGCAGAAGCTTTTTAATAAGATGAGATCCCACTTGTTGATTCTTTCTGCTAGTTCCTGTGCTACTGAGGATTTGTTCATAAAGTCTTTTCTTATGCCAATGTCTTCCAGAGTTCTGCCTAACTTACCATCCAGTAAGTTTAGTGTTTCTGTTTTAATATTTAGATCTTTAATCCACTTGGATTTTAATTTAGTGCATGGTGAAAGATAAGGGTCCACTTTTAATCTGTGGCAGGTTGAAATCCAGCTTTTCCAACATCATTTATTAAAGAGGCTATCTTTCCTCCACTGAGGATGGTCAGCTCCTTTGTCAAAGATGAGGTAGCTGAGTACATCTGGAATTGTTTTTGTGTCTTCCAATCTGTTCCACTGATCCTCGGGTCTGTTTCTTTGCCAGTACCATGCTGTTTTTATCATAGTGGCTTTGTAGAATAGTTTCAAATTGGGAGTTGTTATACCCACTGTCATGTCTCTGTTGCCTAAGATAGCTTTTGCTATTCTAGGTCTCTTATGGTTCCAAATGAATTTTTGGATTCTTTTTTCTAGTTCTGTGAAACATAGTGTTGGAATTTCAATTGGCATTGCATTGAATCTGTATAGCAGTTTTGGTAGTATGGCCATTTTCACTGTGTCAATTCTTCCTACCCAGGAGCAGGGGATATCTTTCCATTTTTTTAATATCCTCTTTGATCTCTCTCTTTTTCAGAGTGCTGTAGTTTTCAGTGTAGAGGTCTTTTGCTACTTTTGTTAGATTGATTTCTAGATACTTCATTTTTTTTTTTTGGATGTTATTGTGAAGGGAATTTTTCCCTAATTTCTTTCTCAGTGAGTCTGTTATTTGTGTACAACAATGCTGTTGATTTTTGGGTGTTCACCTTGTATCCAGCTACTCTAGTCAATCTGTCAATTAACTCTAGAAGTCTTTTGGTAGAGATTTTTTGGTCTTCAATATAGAGTATCCTTTCATCAGCAAATAATGACAGTTTAACTTCTTCCTTTCCTATCTTTATTGCTTTAATTTCTTTCTCTTGTCTTATTTCTGTGGCTAATGTTTCTAGAACTATATCAAAGTGGAGTGGTGATACTGGGCATCCTTGTCTTATTCCTGATTTTAACATGAAACTTTAAGTTTTTGCCCATTTAATATGATGTTGGCTGTTGGTTTTACATAGATAGCCTTTATTAAGTTGAGATAGAGACCATCTATTCCAATATTTTTCAGGGATTTTATCATGAATGGGGTTGAATTTTGTCAAATGCTTTTTCTGCATCTATCCAGAAGATCATATGGCTTTTGTCCTTGACTCTGTTAATATGGTGTATTACATTTATAGACTTATGTATGTTGAATCATCCTTGCCTCTCTGGAATAAATCCGACTTGGTCAGGACGTATGATCTTCTTGATGATCCTCTGTATTCTGTTTGCTAGTATCTTATTAAGGATTTTTCCATCTATATTCATTAAGGAGATTGGCCTATAGTTCTCTTTTTTAGTTGTGTCTTTCCCAGGTTTGGGAATCAAAGTGATACTTGCTTCCAGGAATGAATTTGGAAGTATAGCTTCCCTTTCAATATCATTGAAAAGTTTGAAGAGTAAATGCATGAATTCTTCTCTAAATGTCTTCTAAAGTTCAGCAGTGAATCCATCAGGATCAGGGCTTTTCTTTGTTGGTAAATTTTTAATTAATTTTCACTTTCACTGACTGTAATTGGGGTGTTTAAAATGTTTTTATCTTCTTTGTTCAGCTTTGGTAATTCATAAATATGTAAATATCTGTCCATTTCTTCTGTGTTTTCCAATTTATTAGAGTATAGGTTCTCAAAGTAGGTATTAATGATCCTCTAGATTTCTCTTGGATCTCTTTTGAATTCACCTTTTCATTCCTGATTGCATGAAGCTGAGCCTTTTCTTTCCTTTTTTTTGATAAGATTAGCTAATATATTGATTTTATTTATTCTTTAAAAAAAGCAACACTTTGTTTCATTTATTTTTTGTATCATTTTCTTAGTTTCCATTGCATTGATTTCTGCTCTAATCTTTATAAATAATCTTTATTTTCCTCTCTTGTTCGAGCTTTGGGATTTTCTTGCCTTTGTTTTTCTAGGAGTCTAAGAGTCATCTTTAGGTTGTTTATTTGAGCTTGCCCTGTTTTCCTAGTGTGGGCATTCAGTGCTATGAATTTTCCACGTAGAACTGCTTTCATTGTGTCCCATAGATTCCTGTTTGTTGCATTGGTATTTTCATTTATTTGTTAAAAACTGTCTAATTTCTTTAATTTCTTGTGTGATCCATTGATTGTTCAGGAGAGTGTTGTTCAGTTTCCATGTTTTTGTGAAGTTCCTACAGTTTTTTGTGCTGTTGATCTCCACCTTGATTGCACTATGATCTGATAATATACAGGGGATAACTTTGATTCTTTTGCATTTATTCAGACCTGTTCCATAAGCTAGTATGTGGTCTATTTTGGAGAATGACCCATGTGCAGCAGAAAAGAATGTATATTCTGATTTTGTGGGGTGGAATACTCTATAGAAGTCTATTAAGTCCATGTGTTCCAAAGCTTGGTTCGGTTGTTGTATTTTATTGTTGACTTTCTGCATAGATGATCTATCTATTTGTGATAATGGGGTATTTAAACCCCCCCCACTACAATTGTATTAGTGCTTATTTGGTTTTTCTTTCTTTCTTTCTTTTCTTTTTTTTTTTTTGGTACCAGGGATTGAATTCAGGTCCTTGAGCTTGCAAGGCAGGCCCCCAAACTGCTGAGCTAAATCCCCATCCCAGCTTATTTGGTTTTTCATTTTTCTTAATATTTGTTTTATATAGTTGGGGCATTTATATTTGGTGCATATATGTTTATTATTGACATCTCTTCCTCTTGAATTGTTCTCTTTACAAGGATTTAGTGATCTTCTTTGTCTTTCTTAATCAGTTTTAGTTTGAAATTTACTTTGTCTGTGAATAAGATTGCTACCCCCACTTTTTTCTGGGCTCCTATTGCATGGAGAATTGTTTTCCATCCTTTCACTTTCAGTCTATTGAATTCTTTTTTCATTAGATGTGTTTCTTGTATACAGCATATTGTTGGATTTTGCTTCTTAATCCATTCTGCCAGTCTATTTCTCTTGATTGGTGAGTTGAGGCCATTAACATTGGTGGTTATAACTGATATTTTCTGACTTATTATTGTCAGATTATTGTCCTTTTGGTGACTCTTTTTACTTTTTCCCCTCTCTCCTTTCTTGCCTTGCCTATTTGATTTGGTCTGTTGAGCCTCATGGTGTTGTGACCTTCCTTGTACTTTCTAGGGTATTGTTTAGAATTCCTTGTAGTGCTGGTTTGGTGTTCATGAAGTTTCTCAGGTGCTCTTTGTCATGAAAGTATCTCATTTCCCCATCCATTTTGAAAGAGAGTTTTGCAGGATACATCAGTTTAGGTTGGAGGTATTTTTCTTTTAGGACTTGAAATACCTCACTGCAGGCTCTCCTTGAACTGAGGGTTTGTGTTGAAAAGTCTGCTGTGATTCTGATGTGCTTTCCTTTGCATGTGATTTATTTCTTTTCCCTTACTGCTTGCAGTGTTTTGTTCTTCTGTTGGGTTTCTGGGATCTTGATTATTATATGTCTAGGTGTAAAAATTTTTTTTTTATCGTGGCTGGTTGGAGTTCTATATGCCTCACTTATCTGTATGTGTAATTCTTCCCTTCTGTTTGGGAAGTTTTCTGTCATTAATTCTGTGAACAGCTTTTTAAAGTCATTTGTATTTTCTCCTGCTACTTCATGGATTCCTATCAGTCTTATGTTATTCTTTGCATCATCTAGAAGTTGTTGAATGGATGTCTTTTGATCCCTTACTGTTTTTAAGAGACTTCTATTTTCGCAGTCACTGACTGAAATCCTATCTTCTATATCTGAATTTCTATCTTTGCAATCTTTTATTCTGTTGCATACACTTTCAATAGAGTTTTTAATCTCCTGGATATTTGTTTGAATCTGTTTTATGGATTCCATTTCTTTCCTATGTTGGACATTCATTGTTTCCATTTCTTTCTTATTCTGGGCCTTCATAGCTTCTATCATGATCCTGAGCTCATCTATTTTTTTGTCAGTTTCTGTTCTAGAGTCTTGAATCATGACTTCCATTTTGCTCACCATCTCTATGGTTATCTGGGAAATTATTTCTGTTGGGAATTTTTCTAGAGCCTGATTGATCTGTTTTGTTACTTCCTGTGCCATGAGTTCAGGGTGTCCTGCTGGTTCACTATCAGAATATTCATCCTCATTTGCCCTACTGTTTGCCATTGTTGAACTGGAAGTCTGTCTTTGTGTCTTGCTTAAGTGTTTTCTCATTTTTACTTTTGTTTGTTGGGATGTCCTTGGTTTAATTTCTGGGTTATTATTTAAATCTTTCTGATACAGTTGCACTTTAGCTTTTGAGTCTCTAATGCCTCATAGACATTCTTATTTTCATAATATCAGAGAAAACAACTCATTAAATTAATCACAATCTTTTATCCCAATTGATACATTGAGCAGCACAATAGGATAAAGCACAACTTGCAATTTGACTACTTGTGGTAGTCATTAATCTATCAGCTTTAAACAATGTGAAATAAATTAAAATCAAGAAGCAGCCCAAAATACGTTTGCAGTCAATACAATTTTCAATACCGCATCTTTACCATTTAGGATGGGGGCTTAGACAGTGTTAGTACCAGAGGAGTAGATAAGTGAAAGTATTGGAGGAGGTTTCAAGTGAATCCAGAATATTTATAATGACCATACAATTTTTACAAAACTATTGACTTCAAAAGGGGTAGACAGAGTGCAAGAGTAAGGACATGCATATTTGCCCTTAACAGTAACAGGGGCTCACTTTCCCTTGAAACTACTGACCCATGAGTGAGGTGAAATGACAGAAGAAAAGAACATAAAGAAAAAAAGAAAAAAATGTTAAAAGAAGAAGTCTGAGTTAGGGTAGGAGCAGGAATAGAAAGGGAGATGAGGCATAATATGGTGGAGCAAGAGACTGAGTCAGAGAAAGAGGACAGAAAAAAGAAATTGCAGGGTGGAGTGAGAAAAAGAAAGAAAAAAAAGTTTGAAGGGCCTCTTTTCTACTATGTCTCTGCTGTCCTAATATACCATTTGCACAGCCATGTGCAGATCCAGGTCCCCTGATCTCAGCTAGCCAATAGCAGATCCCCACGACTCAGACTGACCTCAGGCCACAAGGTCTGAGTTACCTGACCTGCAGGGTTGAACTCCACGCAGTTCTATTACAGGTTTCCACTGCCCTTTCTTTAAAGATGTTCAAAGTTGGGAGCTCAGAAAAATTCCCTTTATGACCACCTATGCCTCTGCAGAGTGGATCCAAGGACTGGCCCAATTAGGAGGTCTGAGTGGGAGGTTGTTGTGGGGGTTGTTTCAAGGGCACCTGCATGGCTACCTTCCTCACTGGGGCTGGTGGTAGAGCAGGCAGGGGATAGTGTCGATCTGCCTTATGGGCCCAAGCAGGTGGCAGGAGAGATCTCAGAGTGGCCTTCCTTGCTGGGGCTGGTGGCAGCTTTAGTAGTTGTTAAAGTATTTTCCTTATTAATAAAGAGATTTTTCTCTGCACACTGTCCACTAATTTGGTAGCGAGGAGAAAGTCTAGGGCAGGGGGACTATAGCTTTGCTCAATACTTATTTCTCCAGTGGGAAACTAATGTTTCGAGCTCCTTTGGCCAGTCTGCAGAAGATGAGAAAAATTAAGAGAGCAGGTCACACAGTTTGTAATAGCTAAAACTTGGAAACAGCCCATTTGCCCATCAGTTGGAAACTGGATAAAGAAGATGTGGTTTTTCTATAAAATGCAATATTACTCAGCCATAAAGAATGAGAAATTAGATTAATTCATAGGAAAATGGATACATATTGAGGATATACTCCTAAGGGACATAAATAAGTCACACATATGTAAATACTGAATAGTTTCTCTGGTGTGAAAAACTATAATTGTACATAAGATCCTAATGAGATAATTGACAATGTGAAATAGGAAGAAAAGGGCTAAAGGTGTAGGGGAAAAGAATTAATTCATAGGAAAATGGATACATATTGAGGATATACTCCTAAGGGACATAAATAAGTCACACATATGTAAATACTGAATAGTTTCTCTGGTGTGAAAAACTATAATTGTACATAAGATCCTAATGAGATAATTGACAATGTGAAATAGGAAGAAAAGGGCTAAAGGTGTAGGGAAAGTGGGAAGATAATAAGGGAAAAGAAAAAAATAGGAGAAAATGAAGCAATGGAAATAAAGTGTTTGTAAATGGAGAGGAGAGGAGGGGGTGAAGGGAGGGCAGAGACAAGGGGGGAAATGAGAACCAAGACCTGTCATGTAAAGGTACAAGATCCCAATAATGAAGGTAACTGTACCGTATACCTAAAATGTACCAATAAACTCAATTAAAAAAAAAAAGAGAGGAGGTGGTTGGGTCTGGTTGTGAGAATGTCTCATTTAAATGTTGCTTTCCTCTTAGTTCCAGAGTGCATGAAAGCAGGTTTAAAGTCTTAGGGTGGTGGAAAGAATTTAGGAATGAAGACACAGTGAAAGATATGGTGGAGAGTCCAAGGCATCTAGATAAGCAGGGAGCAGAGAGGAAGCAAAATAGGTTTGGAAAATCTTTGGGGGTTGACATTAAGCCAAGAATTTTGGGATCATGGGGTGTGGCCACAGAACAAATAGGCTAATTCTGGACAAATGGCCTAACCCAAGATCATCTAAACTGTTATCACTCAGTACTCAATATACTAGATGTCAGCAAACTGCAGACCACTATCCAGATAGTGCAGGCCAACTGCTTTTGTATATCTTGTATGTTAAGAATAGTGTTTTCAGGTGGGGGATTTAGCTCAGTGGTTCTGGTGCCTCCCTCACAAATGCAAAGACCTGAGTTCGATCCCCAGTACAAAAAAAAAAAAAAAAAAAAAAAAAAGTGTTATCATTTTTAAATGGTTGGAAAAGAATCAAATTCTTCTGTAACATTTACATATTTTATAAATATTCAATTTCATATAAATGAAGTGTTAGAACATGGTAACACCCATTCCTTTACATATTGTCTTTGGTTTCTTTCTTGCTGTAACTGCAGAGCTCAGCAGTTATGAAACAGATAATGTAGCCAGTAAAACCTATGAAATAGGATGTAAACCTTTGTAAGTAGTTTTCCCACTCTAAAATACAGCATCTTAGAAAGTAGCTTAGGGAGCAAAAAGACTGAAGAACCAAGCCATAAACTGAAAAGACTGAAATTAACTGCAAAGAAATGATTGATTTTGTGAATCCACTAGATTGAACTAGATTAAAGAAATGAGGATTAGTAATAAATTGCAGGTGATGTCAGTTCTGCCACATTCTCAGCAATTCCTCTCTGAGGTTTCCTTTGTTACAAGATGCCTCTGGGTCCTGAGAGAACTCAGTGCAGATTTACTCACACCTATGTAATTATACTTCACAAGTATCAAACACATCAAGATTTTGTTGTAACCCAAGTTTATGAAACCTCTAGGCAAAATTGTAAGATATATACAATAAAATATATATGTAAATATATATGCTACATATGTAAATATATGTCTATATATAAATGAATATGTGTGTGTGTGTGTGTGTGTGTGTGTGTGTATTCTCTTTCTTTCTACTCCTGAATCTGTTGCTAACCCTATTTTCATGCCAAGGTATTAATAACCTCACTCATACTGTTTTATGATATCCTGTGTTACTCCTAGGTGTCCTCTCCTGTTCTCAATGAGAAAATGGAAAATCTCAGTTTCACTGAACTATAAATATCTTATAGTTATGGATATATTAGGTGTCCAGATTTTTAAGAATGTTTTTTTATTAATTTAAAGAGTAAGTTTTTGGTGGAAGAATTTAGGCAATCATATGCTTTTGCAATTCCAACTGTAGATTCATACTACATAGGTCACACATTCACACACAGCAGTTTAGTTTGTACAGAATCATGTATGTGTATGTGGTATTTCCTGTGAAATTTGCATTACTGCAATTTTAAGGCAGAGATATATAGATGTTGATTGAAGATACATCTGAATTTTACATCAACAAAAAAAGAATAGAGAAATAATCACCAGTACCTTAACTTTAATCTTGAACTTAAATGTTAATATTGACTAAAAATTATCATTTCACTTATTAGTTAAAAATAATCATGCCACTTACCTTCTTCACTGACATGTATTTTCAGTGCTAAGTAAAAATTTTACTTTACTAATCCTTATAAGTAACTTTGTGAGCAGGTATTAATCTCAGTTTTTAAAATGTATATAGTAGTACTAATCAATATAATCACTTCCCCCTCAAAATTGTGTAACTTATTAGTGATAAAAACCATTAAGCTTTAGTCTGTATAATTTAAAACTTACACATTTATGTTAAGAATAAAGTTAAAATCCTAACTAGTTTTCCTGCTTTATATGTTTGAAGTATATTATTGAATATCATTCAAGTTTTATTGCATGTGTTTAACAATTGTTGCTTTCTGTCTATATATCCTTAAAGATGTTTGCAGCCTATCCTTTTGTTTCTTTAACCCTCAAGGTTGAATGAGCCAGTTTAGCCATGCCAGTATTCTTCTTGGTAAAAGAGACATGGCAAAGTAACAACTGATTCTGCAGAGTTAACCTTGAAGTTATGTGATGTTAAATCAGTCTGACTTAGACATGTTTTTTCACCCCCAAGTTCCCTTTTATTCTGTCATACACTTTGCTGTCAAACTAAATGATGCATTTAAATAGAATGACCAAAGATAATGACTAACACAAGGGAGAGACCAATACAATTGCTGCTGTAATGTCACTTGGATCTGAATGACCCTGTTGCATTAAAGTCATGATATAAAGGGTGTCAAGTTATGGTAACCTACCACTATTTCTCAGCCAGATAATGGAAGTTTATAGTGGGATGGAATTTTAAAAAAGTTTTGCAAAGGTACGTATTTGTTGTAAGATAGGCTCAGGATTGATTATAATATTCATTTGAAGAAGAACGAACAGTATACTATAGTTGATCATTAAACTGAATGATTTAATATATGTTTCATTCCGGAGCTATATATTATGGAAAAACATAGAAAAATTAGCTTGGATACACTGTGAAATAAAGATCAATTCATCAGATATTTATTTCAAAGATTAAATTGAATTTTTGTAGTAGAAAAATTCAATTGCATATCTTCCAGACTAATAGCTAATAGTGAATCTTATCTCTTCCAGATTAATAGTGAATCTTATCTCTCCTGTGTCCTTTGCTTCCTCTCTTCCTTTTTTCTGTCTTTCTCTCCCTCCCTACAGGGTGAAGAGCACAGAGACTAGTATTGTCATGAAACAGGGTCCAAAGATGTTCCCAAGGCAGAGATGTAGAACCTAAACCTACCCTACCGGAGAAATCAGTTGCAGGTAAGCTGACTTCAGTCATGGCAAAACAATTTTTAGGATGCATTAGTAAGAGGTATAAAGGGGATTTAATAGGTAAAATTTGAAAGTACACAGTCAAAGAATTAGAGTGCAGGCCCTCAACAAGAGAGAGGTATGCTACAGTGTGGAGCAGGGAATCTTAATATCTCTTTGGTGGTCGAATGTTTGAATCTATAGAAAGTTTCTTCTTGTTTTTTTTTTTTTTTTTTTTTTTTTTT
>NW_022900936.1:39773028-39831173 GCF_012274545.1 Fukomys damarensis
TTTTTTTTTTTTTTTTTTTCATGGCTTGTATCTAGGTGTCCCCCAAAGCCTTATGGGGTTATAGGTGGGACATTTGGAGACAGCTGGATTTAGGGTGTGTGATGCTGGGATGGAGGATGTGATGCTGGGATTGCTTCATGGCACAATGTTAGGATAAGGCTGCCTCACCCTGGGTGTGAATGCTCCCCACCCTAAGGGTGGATAACCTGGAGGAGATATAAGGAACACTTACTTGCTACTTCTGTACTTCACTTCTTTGCTGCCTTCTGCCTGCCGTGAACTATTTCTCCTCTGTGATGCCCCTCTGCCATGCCACCCTGTCTTGGAAGCAACCAACTATGAACTGAAACCTTTGCAAACTATAAGCCCCATAAACCTTTTCCTCCTTTAAGTGTCAGATGTCTTGTCTTGGCAATGAGAGAAAAGTAACTAAGACAGTCTTGGTTTACAGGAAAAGAATTAGTCCAACTGCTATTGAAATTCTGGTGTGCTATAGGGTCCTTCTAGAAATTCTTTCCAGGTTTTTATCATCCTGAACAAAGAATTGGTTAAGACAATTACAAAAAGTAGTGAAATTTTACATTTATTAACAGTACTGACAGAAAAAGAACTATGCGTTTAGATGAGTGTGGGCCAACTAAAAGCAGGACAAAAAGTACATGCTTCAAGCATGGAGCAGGCCAAGAGAAGAGCTTCTGTGGCCCCCAGCTCAAAGGAAGCCATCTTTTGTATCCTGGGCTCCTCAAACTGACATTAGATATAAGCTTTCCTATCAAAACACTGTTTGAGTTCTCATAAGAATTGAAGATAGCACTTTCTGATTGCACCCAGGTTCAGGGCCTGGAACTGTTTTTCTGCACATGTGTTCTATTTTTTTGTGATTGACAGGTTACACCCACTTACCCAGCCAGCTGCTCATGCCCAGTCTCTTGCATCACACTCGTAGAAAAATAATGGCCCATTTAATAGGTGAGTGCACAAACCTCTTTTTTTCTTTCTTTCTTTCTTTCTTTCTTTCTTTCTTTCTTTCTTTCTTTCTTTCTTTCTTTCTTTCTTTCTTTCTTTCTTTCATTCTTTTTTCTTTCTTTCTCTCTCTCTTTCTTTCTTTCTTTTCTCTCTCTCCCTCTCTCTCTCTCTCTCTCTCTCTCTCTCTCTCTCTCTCTTCTTTGTCTTGTTATGCAGTTCAGGCTGGCTTTTAATTCACTATGTAGACCAAGCTGGCCTTGAACTCCCAGGATCCTCCTGTCTCAGCCTCTTGAGTGCTTGAGTGCTGTGATTACAGGAGTGTGGCACCACACTTGGCTCCTACTATTTTTTAAAAGATAGATGTTTCTATATTCAAACCAGATTTCTGTCCTTTACTTCTAATTTATGGACTTAAAAGGATTTTTTGATGTGAAGGGCTTAGAAAATAAGAAATAATATAAATAGTCATAGGGATACATACTAACATGTATTTATCTTGAGTAACTTTGTGTCCTGGAGCTACAATCTTCTTAAAGGTACAATTGTTTTTTAGTTATGATTTTTATTGTTCCTTTCTAGTATCTCAATAATTCTACCTCAGAATTACCTGGTTTACTTACAGAAAGGGGGCTCTTATAATATTACTTTTATCTTTCAGGTTTCAGTCATGTAACCAGCCACTTAGATCCATAAGAACAGGTTCATTTGCTCCTGCTGACCAAAT
Source organism: Fukomys damarensis (assembly GCF_012274545.1). NCBI lineage: Eukaryota > Metazoa > Chordata > Mammalia > Rodentia > Bathyergidae > Fukomys > Fukomys damarensis. Next base: position 39,774,719 of record NW_022900936.1, read on the forward strand.
CAAAGAAGGCCATTTATTTTGGTAAAAAGGAAAAAGAGAATTTTTCAGAGCCAGTTTGAAAAGATGCAGAGGCCTCATTATCCAAATCACCATCTCCCTGATGTAGGTGTGTCAGGGCCCTTCATAGAAAGGAACATTGTGGGAAGGAGGATTGTATGAGACCATGGACAAGGCTAGGTTTGTTTTATCTCTTCCTGGGTCCAGACTGCTTTTTCCTTGACTAAGGAAATGAAAGTGGACTTTAATCTCTTCATACTGGAATGCGCATATTCTGTCCATTCATCTGGGCTGAGAAGTGCAGAGTGACAGTTTATGCCCCAGGCCTGAAGAGATCTGGAGAGGCCACTTCCTTCTAAGGCAAACAAAATCAAACTTTAAAATTCCAATTTGCCTTGCCAGTTACAATAAAAATTTAGCACCCATCTATTTGTGACTTAATTTATCTCCAAAAGAAATAGATTATACTCTATAGCTTCTGTCTTTTCTTTTTCACGCAGCGTTACCCAGATTTTTTTTCTTTGCTTCTTAAGCCACAGGAGAGACCAAGAAGTTCTATTTCTTAAATTTTTTTTCTTAATGATAATCTATATGTTTTCTTAATTATTTCTAAGGAAAGTGTCTCATCGTCTGCCTCTTAATTGCTCCCCTCCATCTTTGCTAATGGCCCGGTTCATGAAGTCAACCCCATGGAGACTACTGAAGGTAGATTGTGACTTTGTGAGCTCTTACATTCTACTCCCCCCCCCCGCAAAGAAACACAAACAAACAAACACACAAAACCCACTGTTTTTGTTTTATAACTAGAAGCAAAATTTAAATTCTCTTCATCTCTATCAAAACTTATTAAATAAGTACTTTACTTGTCCTTTATCAATTATATATCCTGTTCTAAATAATGGAATATACAACTTGCTACTGTTTATATTAGTCTTCAATTCACTTTCAATTATGACATTTTGTTATTTTTAAATAATTAATGGGAAAATAATTTCAAAGTGTCAGCAATAGCACTGAAAAAAATTTATAAGAAAATCTTAATATGTAGGCCATTTGAAAAAGTGCCCTTTAATAATTAAATAGTAAGTAGTGAATTGCAACTAAATATCAGAAAACAAACAGGAAAACATGATCTGAGCATAGTATCTCCAGGTTAATACTTGTCACTCATAGCCTCATGCTTTATAATTTGGTCGTGTTGTTTGTATGCTGCAGTTCTTCCAACTTCCTTGCTGTTTCATAGCTCTGGGCCTTTAATACATACTTTTTCTTCCTGATGCTTGTCCCTACTCTCTTTACCCTGGTCATGTCTACTTGACATTTATTTTTATTTTTTGAGACAGGGTCTCACTATGTAGTTGAGACTGACCTGGAACTCACTATGTAGCCCAGGCTGGTCTTGTACTCACAGAGATCCTCCTTCCTGTGTCTCCTGAGTGCTGGGATTACAGGTGTGCACCACCACGCCCAGCTTCTACTTGACATTTAGTTCTTACTTCTTCTGGAATGTCTTTCTCTTCCCCTCCATCAGGTCACAGCATCATAGCAAGTATTACACACGGGGGGTGGGGTGGGGAGAAGAATGGATAGTGCCAGGCAGTGCTACTCTAACATGTTATTTCTTTCATAGTTTTTGCAGAAAACCACCTGTAGCTACAAGGGATGATAAAAATGAAAACATCTGGTCAAGAGGAATCATATCAAGCAAGATCAGCACAGGCAGACCATGATCATCACCTAGGTGAGAAAAATTGCTGTTAAGAATGAAATTGGTATGTTATTATCAAGAAAAGTGAAAATGGCCTAAGGGGAAAAGATCAACAGTATTTACCAGGCTTTTTCTTACAGATCAACACGGCATCAAGTAGTAGTCTAATTGGACAGCTCCTTATTACAGCCTTGGTTATACTGTCTCCTGCCACCCCCACGCCTGCTGTTTCCAAACTAAAAAGCAAAGGCCTTCAGAGTTCTCCCAGTCAAGGTTAGTGTTTAGGTATCTTGTGTTTGTTGTCTCTTACTACTTTGCATGATACTTGCTTCTGGAGCCGAAGAAACTATGTTTAAAGGATTTATTTAGCTGGTGCTCCAGAGAATTTGGAAAGTAAACAGCTGTTTCTTCTTTGTCAATATGGCAATTAAGAACAGGGAGATTAAAGAAAGAAAAGTAAATACAGCTTTTATTTCTACAGTAGACTGGTAGGCCAGTGAGTCATTGAATAGGTAATGAGCACTGAAATAGTTTTGGATTAACAAACGCAGTTCAAAGGATAAAAATTGTCACTTCCTACAGCTTCTTCATCCCCTAAAGTACCGAAACATGACACAGAGAGAAGCTTGCCAATTTAGAACTAGAAATTTGTTTTCATTTGACTGTGGTGTAAAGATATTTTTATGCCAAGGAGAGAAATCTGCATGAAAATTTAGTTTCTAGTAAAAGCAGATTTTCTGCAGCCAGAAGTGTTACTTTTGGTTTTATAGTGGTTGAGAAAAATCAGTGATCTTGTCAGACTGCATAATCTTTCTGGGACTCTTTCCTTATTCTTTAAAGAATAGTGATATTGTTACTGGGTAGGGCAGGTCCTTGCTTTAGTGATATATGAAATTAAAATGAAACTATTAGTTTATAGAAAAAGCTTTAATTGGAAAGCAAATGGAAAGAGCAAACAGACAAGTAAAGGACTCCAGCTTGATTAGCTGGAGGATGACCACTCGGATACAGCAGTTCAGAGTGGCCCACTCCTAAAAGCAGGAAGCCACTTTAAGGATTAGGTGAGATGGCTCAAGGTCAGGTCTGTTTTTATCTCAATTCTGGTTTCTTAGCTCAGCCTGAATCTCTGTGACTTGAGGAGCAATTTGTCTTCTATGAGAGGAAACTTCATGATTAAAGAGACAATTTAGTTCCCATGGGAAGAGTCTTTATGACCTAAGAGGCAATTCCTGTCACCATGAGGGTCTGCTGGAACACAGTGTGACCAAGGTGACTTCTGCTGCTTGGTCCGCGGAGTTCGGTTTGGGAGCTCGGACTGGGAGGGTAAGGAGCAGAATCACCAGGCAGACTCTGGGGAGGTTTCTGGAATGCTTCTGTTTTATTTAGGAAATGCACAGGCTTATATAGCTTATGTCTGGACAACCATGGGGGAGGAGCATGGGAGGAGCATTTGATTACATGGCACTTTCTTTTTTTTTTTTTTTTTTTTTTTTTTTTTTATTGAGTTTATTGGTACATTTAGGGATACAGTACAGTTACATTCATTGTTGGGATCATGTACCTTTACATGGCAAGTCTTGATTCTCATTTTTTTCCCCTTACCTCTGCCCTCCCTTCACCCCCTCCTCCCCTCCCCATCTACAAACTCTTTATTTTCATCTTTTCCTTCTCTCACATTTTTTTCTTTTCCCTTTTTGTTCTTCCCCTACGTATCACACCTTCCCTACACCTTTAGCTCCTTTCCTCCCTTTTCTAAATGTCAGTAATCTTATTAGAATCTTATGCATTGTTGCAGAATATTCACACCAGGGAAACTATTTGGTATTTACACATGGGGGACTTATTTATTTCACTTAGGAGAATATCTTCAATATGTATCCATTTTCCTATGAATGAATCTATTCTCTCGCTCTTTATGGCTGAGTAATATTCCATTTTATAGAAAAACCACATCTTCTTTATCCAGTTTCCAATGGATGGGCAAATAGGTTGTTTCCAAGATTTAGCTATCACAAACTGTGCCGCTATAAACATGGGTGCACATACTTCTCTGTGATATGATTCTTTTAGTTCTCTTGGAAAGATACCCAACAGAGGGATGGCTGGGTCAAATGGAACCTCCAGTCCAAGCTCTTTGAGGTATCTCCATATTGATTTCCATAGTGGTTGCACTAGTCTGCACTCCCACCAACAATGGAGGAGGGTTCCTTTCTCCCCACAACCCCGCCAACATTTGTTATTGTGTGATTTCTTGATAGCAGCCATTCTTTGTGGGGTGAGGTGGAATCTCAGTGTTGTTTTCATCTGCATCTCTCGAATGACCAGTGATGTGGAACATTTTTTCATATATTTTCTTGCTGCTTTCACTTCTTTGTATGAGAAATGTCTGTTCATTTCGGATGCCCATTTTTGGATCGGGTCTTTATATTTGGGGGGACTGATTGTTTTGAGTTCTTTATATATCCTTGATAATAGTCCTTTGTCTGAGGTACAGCTGGTAAACATTTTTTCCCACATTGTAGATTGTCTCTGAGTTCTGCTAATGGTTTCTTTTGAAGTCAGAAGCTTTTTAGTAAGATGAGATCCCAGTTGTTGATTCTTTCTGCTAGTTCCCGTGCTACTGAGGATTTGTTCATAAAGTCTTTTCCTATACCAATGTCTTCCAGAGTTCTACCTAACTTACTTTCCAGCAAGTTTAATGTTTCTGTTTTAATATTTAGATCTTTAATCCATTTGGATTTTAATTTAGAGCATGGCGAAAGATAAGGGTCTAATTTTAATCTGTGACAGGTTGATATCCAGTTTTTCCAACACCATTTATTAAAGAGGCTATCTTTCCTCCACTGAGGATGGTGAGCTCCTTTGTCGAAGATGAGGTAGCTGAGTACATCTGCATTTGTTTTTGTGTCTTCCAGTCTGTTCCATTGATCCTCAGGCCTATTTCTTTGCCAGTACCATGCTGATTTTATCACAGTGGCTTTGTAGTATAGTTTCAAATTGGGAATTGTTACACCTGGTGACATGGCACTTTCTTATAGGTTATGCAGTAGTGGAGAACATTGGGCAATATCTTATTATAAAGGTGGGGTGATTTTTCTTGGGTGAGGCGAAGGAGTCACGGACTAGGGGCAGAGGTACAGCCTGTTAGACCCAGCCTCTATGCACTTAGGCAAGTTAGCTCAGCCTCAGAGAGGTCTTCTAGTTTGCTCAGAAAACAGGAGTGCGGCACACCTGGCCCAGCCAGGCTTGAACTTCTCTCACAGAAGACTATAGAAACTTCTAGGCATAGATGTTCTTAGTCTTGAAAGGAGATGAGGTAGGCCAGCGATGATGAAATTTTTACATACTGAGTGCCCAAACTGTAACCCAAAAGCCACTTATTTATCACAAAATGACAACACTGCAATTAAAGATGAATACTGAAGTTTTAGTTTAGAAAACATAATTGTCATCCATTGTTCACCTGCTGGAGTGACTTGGCTCACATGCCCATACAGAGGGCTCTGTTTACTTGTTTCTGCACATGTGCAATAGGTTTGCCACCACTAAGCTAGGCTAGGCAGATTCAGAGATAATAGATACTCCCTAAATGACTAAATACCCGTAAAAGGTTCAGCAAAATATTTGACTCAGAGTTTCACAAAAGGAGAGTCAAGCTTTGTTCTACTTTCATTTGTCCATTGGGCATTTTAAAGCCCAAATGAAGGGTTAGAATTTTTATCTAAAACCACTTTTACATCCCTAACTAACTTAGGAGAAAATAGCAGACATGCTTTTGATGAGTAACAGGTTAAAAGCCCAGAAGTTTGTTCATCCTCTGCTCCTATTGTTGTCTCTATGTCACGACTATGCTAATTCTCCATGGGGGCATTTCTGTCTTATACTTCCATGAGCTCAGGAAGTATCACCTCCAAATATTTCCCCTTTATATGCTGATTACTTCCATTTGAGAGCACTTGAGGAACATAAAATGCAGGGATGTTCACTTACTTCTACAGATAGAGTCTCCAAAAAAGAAAGAAATTGTCATCTACTCCCTCTCTGGGTATCTTGTCAGTTAAGGAAGATTAACTCACAGGAGTGGAGACACCATACTGAGACAGACTTTGTGAGAGAATATCACCTGTTCTCCTGATAGCTTCCTCTGAGATAAATTTCATTACCTGAACACTCTATCTACATGTCAGAAAACCTTTATTCACCAAATATTTCCTCTCTCACCCTCCTATAACTTGTCATCCACCCCCTTCTCTAAGATCCTTTCTATACCTCAGGATACTATGAAAACTTTGGCATCCCAACTCTTTGTTAAGTCGTATTTTGTGGAACATCTGTGTATATAGATGTAGTTAAAATGTTTTTTTCTCCTATTATTCTGTCTATTGTAAGTTTATTTCATAGACTCAATTGTCAAAATGTCAGAAAGTAGAAAACTCTTTCTTCTACATGCTCAATTTAGTTTCTGACATGTGACAGACATCCAATAGTTATTAATTAAAATATAGCATTACAATCAAATAAAATATATGCTAAAGTGTTGTGAGTTTCTATTAAAATTTAAGTAGGTTTATTCTTATCAGAAAACAAAATTTCAATAAATTGAGTATAAGTAACTAATTGGCTTATAGGATTATAAGGATTCCATTTAGTATTCATGAACCAGATAGCATCCTGTATGAGCATTAGAAGGAGCTCCATCAGTCATGGCAAACAATTAGCTTTTGTATGGAAGATTTACCAGTAACAAGGAAATAGTGAAGTGCAAAAATCTCAGTGGTTGTCATCAGGCTGATTTTCTTGAATAGGTTAAAGCACAGAATTCCTTATTGAGCAAGTTCAGATTTGCCAAGCCCCTTTGAATCAGTTGCAGCGATTTTCTTGATTTTTTTTCTAACTTTTCCATTAAGGAAATCTTTTTCCTGTTGTCTCAGAAGGTCAGTACAAGTAAACCACACAGATCTTGCTTTAGAGATGTACAACTTTAGCATAACTGATTCTATTCTGGAGTCGTTATCTTAGCTGTTTCTCCGTCTTTTTTTTTTTTTTTTTTTTTTTTTGGTGGCGCTTTTGTCCTGAGATACATTCGCAATTAAAAAAAAATAATTACATTTTGGGACTGGGTTTCTCTAAGTCACTAAGTTGCTAAGATTGGGCTTGAATTTATCTCCTAAGAGTGCTGTGATTATAATCATGTACCACTCTCCAGCTATAATTTTAGCTTCTTCAAGGATGACTCCATGGAATAAAGGAACAAATGGAGTAGTTTTGATATACTGTTTTTCTTTTTATTGAATAAAATTTCAGGGCAAAGTTTTTGCTTTTTTTTCTTTTGGTCCTAGGGACTGAATTTAGGGACTTCACATTCAGTTACATCTCTAATTCTTTTTATTCTTTATTTTGAGACACTGTCTCACTAATTTGCTAAGTTTTATGGGTTGGGCTAGCATTTGGAATCCTCCTGCCTCACCCTCCCAGAGTTCTAGATCCATAAGTATATATCACCATGCCTTGTGTCAAATTAAGGTGAGCTGTTAAAGAAAATCAAAGTTAAATTAAAATCAACATATAAGAGCTTTTCAAAAAGTAGGCAGGAGACTTAAAAAAGCAAGAATTCTGTGTGGCTCAAGCTTCTTTCTAGAAACAGAAAACTTTCTAGAAACTGAAGTTGCTTCTACCCTTTTCCAGTACCTGCAAAAACCAAAATGACTGGATCACTACATGGTATTCAGATATTGAAATGCGCAAGAGGTTATAGGACTCTTGCTTTATGGATATTTTCATTTGGTTGATATATGTTTTTTCTTATCTTCACTATCACTCATGTAATACCTGTTAAGGAATCTTTGTATTCTTTTCCAATTTCAAAAGAGTTTCTCTTTGATAATTTCCATTATTTGTAATGTTTTAAGATCTTTGTGGTTATATAAACTCTCATTTTCCCTACCTTCTTCCAGATATTGATTCAGAGTTACTTTAATCTGTGATTCTGAAATTATAATTCCTAAGACTCCAAGTAAGATTATCGTACTCTTAAAGTTTCTGAGTTAGAATTGATTGAAAGGGGATCCTATTTAAATTCATGAAAGACTTGAAAAGTGTGGACCTTGAGCCATAGAAGGAAATATTGCTGAGAAGAATGTATGATTGCAAGTGTACTTTCTCAATCCATGAATTTCAAAGCATCCACTTACAGAAACCCATCTACTGCTTGCATACCAGTTATCTTACATAAGTGGAGTGCATGGACTTGTATCAGAAAGAGGTCGATGATCAGAGAAAGGCCTCACTGGGCTTCCTGCCTAATCCTGACTAGAAATAGTTAAAATGTGACTGGAGAAAGTAATTAATGAAGCAAGGCAGAACACAGAAGACAGGTGCTCAAAACCAAGGTAGTCAACCTTCACCCATCTCAATAAAATGCGAAAGAAACAAGGGAGAGCCATTTAAAAGAACACTCTTATTTAGGCTATAAACACACACACACACACACACACACACACACACACACACACATACACACACACATTTCTGTTCTAGAGTCAATATATTAGTGCACTAGCCCCTTAATTACTTAGTTAATCTTGTATATAAGGTCCTTTTTTAAAAAAAACAAAACCTATAAATTCTAAAGATAAGATTCTGAAAGGACAAAGAAAAGCAGATGAAGCTTATTTAAGAATGTAGATGATAGTGCAGGAGGTTTGCAGTCTTGGGGCCTGGTTTCCATTTATGAAGCCCAGGGAATCAGTCAGATTATGACAAATTCCAGGGAAGGGGAAGGGCCTTTGGCCCCCTATAAAAGCAGCCCAGAATAATGGGTCCTCCGGGTTTTCTGGATCCAAATCTATTACACTCTGTCATAGGGTAGCTCTCTGTCCCCTCATTTCCTCTCTTGTAAATACAATGTCTTTGTTTGGCCTTTAAACTTTATGTCTTTAATCCATAATTGATATGGGGTTTACAATCTTGGTGAGCTTCTGGGACAGCAGGACAGAAAAACAACAGAGCTGGCACATGATACACATACCCCTGGGCATGACAGAGGCATTGTTGGGAGTACACAAAGAAAAAAATGTTTTTCAGGGCGTCTTTTTCTTCAGAAAATTTTTTTTTGAAATATCAAGTGTGTTCAAGTGTTCTTTCAAGTGTTATTTTAGTAGTTGCTGTTGTTTCTCTCAGTTTGCTCTTTCAGAGCAACAGAAGTTAAATTTTATTAATAAAATGCATGAAGATGCTGTAATAAATGCTCTAACTGTCCATATTGACAAAATTATTAATTTTTTAAAACATTATGTAGTAACTAATTAATCAGTAATATCCATAAATGTATTAGAGCCTACACTGTATAACTGTAAATATTGGCAATGATACCAGGCAGAGTAAATAATGTCTATATAAAAATTAAAATGGTTAATATATTCAAATACTATTTACTTTAAAGAAAATCTTTTTAGTCTTTTTAACTCCATAGCCATCGTGGTTAAACTAGATGTGAGACTGGTTGCCCTAAGATAAAAAGAGTGAAAAATAACTCTGAAGACAGTCACATTCTTGACTTTCTAGCTCCAAACTAAGCTCTTGTATTTTCCATGGAAATATTTATCTAAAAGCTGATGAATGTTTGGAAAAGAAAAACTAAGCATTGTTATAATACAGAGGTTTTTAATGGATAGCTAAATTTAGGCTTGACTGTTTTCACTGAAAATGTGAAATTTACACCAAAAACCATAAAGTTAGGAGGAAATGAACAGTGAGCCATTTTCTTTACCTTAAAGGAGATAAGAGTACAACTAGTGGAATGGAGGGAGATAATTGAATTCTAGGAGGCTGGGATTTAGATGCTGATGGAATCCTGAAAAGAGGCCTTTTTCCATACCCCTGAGCAATTGAAAGTAACTCTCATAGACTTGTCAATAATAGCTCTGACCTGTTTTCTCACGTGACTTTAAACAAACAGATGAAAATAAATTAAAAACAACCCAATACCAATAAATAAAGGAAAAAAAAACAATAGCAAAAATACCAACAATTCCACCAAGACAATAATATATATTTTAGTGCTTATTCTGCTAGTTACTTTTTTCTATGCATGTATGTGGGTGTAGTCATTTCTGCCCTTGTACCTGCACTTACAATTGTTTTTTCACCTTTGTTTACATCCATATCTGTAGCTGACATATCTGTATCTAGTAGCAGTATGTCTCGGGATATTCAGGAAATATAGAGACCACTGGAAAGTGAAAATAGGAAAATTCACAATCAATATTTATAGGAAAAAAAGAACACAGGCCATTTCTTTGAATCTTAAAACAAAAGCAGTAGGGAACAAAGCACCAATAGTCTCAGAATCTTGGAAACATTTGTGTCAGATGATGTATGAAGGAAGCAAGAAGAACGTGAGCACAGGAATGCACAAACTAGTCAACAAGAACATGTGAGAACCAGTTAGAAAACAGCAGCTAGGGCCAGGGATGTAGCTTGGTTGGGCCATAACTGCCTGGCAAACACAAGGCCCTGAGTTCAATGCCCGGTACTGGAAGAAGAAAAAAAGAAAGAAAAGGGTTTTGCCTCTTACAGTGGGTAAATGAGCCTATGAGCTCATGGAACTCAACCATGATTGCTATCCATGATAGAGTAGAAGTAAAATCAAAATGGTTAGGATAGATATAACAGCAAGGAAAGAAAGATGTCCAAATAAAAGTGGAAAAAGGAAAAAGAAACAAAAACTTTCAGTAAGTAAGCCACCATAGTTTTTAATACTGCACACAAGTACTAGGAGCTCTGTGAAATTAGCAAATGCCATTGAAACATGGTCCCTTATAAAAATTTAACAATACATGTTCACATTAAATTGAGCACAAAAAAATGTGTTGGAAGTTGTCTCATTAAAAGTTACCAAGATCTAAAGAAACTAAAGAGGAGAATAACATCTGTACAAACAATGTAAGGTGCTGCAGTAAGCCTGTAGAACAGATTAAAATTATATCAGCTGTTTCAAAATAGATTTAAAGACATTGAAGTATGGTATAAGATATAAATGAGTGGTATTCTTCAGAATTAGAAAAAAGTCAGAAGTGAGGTGATTGAATTCAAGAAACAAATATAAAGAACAATCATATAAAGAAAAAATGTAGATAGCTAATAATATTTTAATGTTACTGAAATGTTTCGGTTGTGCCCCATGGTGATGAAAAATGAAACTGGATGGAGAGAATAGAGTGCAAACAAATATGTTTAAAATATATAAAGGCAAGAAAGTAGAGCTCCTGGTAGCTGAAGGGGGTTATGAGGATACCCATGATGGCTGTTTGTCTAGGGGTTTTTAAGGGATTTAGAAGAGAGATCAGTTGATTGGGTAAGAAATATAACCTCTGCTCTGTAGAAGGTTATGTATATTTTAGGCACAATCTATGCAGTGTCCATGCAGCGTTCATGAGCCCCTGAGCCAACAGCTTGCTTGACCATACACTGGGGAGCTGAAGCACCCTTGGGAGATGTTTTGCTCAGATGCTTGGAGAGTAGTGATTTTGCAGACTCCATTTGGCTTCCAACTCCATTTTGGGGCTACCATCCTGACAGCCTAATAGAATCCTAACTCTCACCTCACTAATTCCTGTTACATTAAGAAAAAAAAAATTAAAGTTTAAATTTAAAATTCAACTGAAAAAAATGATAAAACATTGAAGATAAACAACAAATATGCACTATTGCAATAATAGGAGTCTCCACAGAAGAAAATCAAAGGAAGAAAAACAGAAGAAATACTCAAAACAATACTTTAAGAAACTTTTTAAGGTGGTGTGGAGAAATAAAAACAAAATTTAAAACTTTTGAAAAAGCACATCACATTCGAGAATATCAACCCAGAAAAACTGATGCTCAAGCACATCAATCTAGAAGGACCGACATCAAAATCTTGGACATCCAGATAAAAAATCATGTAATTTATAAGGGAAAACATTAATACAGTGGTCCCTCAGTTGACAGACTTGATTTGTTCCATGATTCTGGGGAAGACAGTCATATTCATGTTTATATTGGGAAGGTGGCCATAGTCATGTTCATCACCCACTGTGGAATTTATGAACAGGAGCAAAATTGTGCTGAAGGTTTCTGTTCAGGAACTGAATTGCCTACAAACAGAAGCATTTGTGAGCCAAGGGACTACTGTATCATAACATATTTCAATAGCAATATTTTATTTCAGAAATAGAATAAATGGACATGATATGTGTCTTGTTAGTTTTCTCATTGCTGAGACAAAATACCTGTCACCTATGAGCTAAAGGAGAAGAGTCGTTTTTTCTTTTTTTCTCACCATTTGTAGTAGTGTCTGTTCATAGCCAGCTGGCTCCGAGGCAGGGCAGCATGGCCAAGTGCCACCGTACAGGAGAAACAGTTCATGGCATGGCCGGCAGATGGCAGCAACCCCCCCAACCAAACAACCAAGTATGGGGAGGAAGCCTCCGTTTCTCTTCTATCTCATCTAGCGTACAAGCCCTCTGGGTGGGATCACCCACCCAGGGCGGGAATTCCCACATCCAGAACTATGATAAACCAATCAGTGGGCTAATCCAGTACCACACACTCCGAATTCCAGAATCACACCGTTCATAAACCCTAGATCCAGTCATCTCTGAACAGCCCCATCTGTGACCACGTGAGGCTTTGTGGGGGGACATCTACATAAAAGCCACAACAATATGCGAAGGAGAGAAAATTAAAATAGCGTTCAGTGAACAAAATAAATGAAACATGTTCAGAGTATTGGATATACAGGAATTTAAAGGACACTGTTCTTATGAACACTTCTAAATTCAGATGACCAAAATAACTAGAGTGATCTTAAAACATGGAATAATATTAGGAGTGATAGGAAAATACATACAGAGCTAAAAAGAAGATCCCATCCTAGGCAATTTTGCAATTTAAGAAGGACTTATTTCAAAATAGCAAGGGGATATAGTTCAGTGTGGTTCAGTTTGTTTTGAAAAACAAAACAAAAAGTAAAGGAAAACTGAAATAACAACAATAAAAATAGAAGAAACAAAGTTGGAATGAAGAAGGGTTAAAAAAAGAGATGTGTATGTAGTAAAAATTTTAAATGGGAAGAGGAGATATAAAATGCCATTCTTATTCCCTAGAAAATGCCAAAGAGTTCTCCTTCTATCTTTTCAGATATTTCTATCTTTCAGAAAATGAGAGAAATCTTAGGAAATCTATCAGCAACTAGGTTAAAAAGCAAATATTACAACAAAAATTTGTCTCAGTCTACAAGGGCTTTATGTGCTTTTGATTCAAAACTGAGGAAAGAGACCAATATATTCTTACCATGTCATAATATCACATATTTATTATTTTTCTTTGTGTCAGTAGTTTTTGTCTTTTTTTTTAAATTTTCAAGGCTTGTCTGCCTCTAAATAAAACCTTACATCATTCTTCTCACTATTATAAATACTTATGAAATCTGATAATGTTATGGAAGGAATCAGTAAGTGACACACAGAGAGGCAGCAGAATGGAAGTAAAATAATAAATTTACTTATGATAAGGGTCGATCTCACATAAGCCGTTCCTGGATCGACGATGCACTGGGTTACAACTCCACCTTTTGTAGTGTTTCACAGCCTTGACTTTATTCAGGTGGTTACGTTTTATTCTCTCAATTTACCTTACCAAACAAATCATGGTCACAAGACAGTTAACTTTCAACCCAGACTTAACAGTTATTTGCTGTTGGGGAGTTTACCTTGAAGATTTGCCTCGCTATCTATCCTAGCCCATAGGAAGGGGATGTTCAGGGTCAGGAAAGCAAATGTTAAAAATGGTTCTTTTGTTTAGACACTTTTACTATCAGGTGGCTCCAGTCTCATCAGAGTTCAAGACCTTGATGTGCCCTGTTATCTCAGGGTAAGACCAAATGCCTCATTCAGCAATTAGTGCCTATTAGTTTTGAGCTAAATGAAACAAACAGCTATTAGAGACAGCAGAAGCCATTTTACATTGAAACATTTTATAGATTTTTGCTATTTATAAAAGTTTTCCCTATCAATAAAACAAAAATTAAAAAGAAATAATATGTTTGATAAAAATGTCTCATCTGACTTCATTTATTTGTTTAAAAATCCTCTATGAGTCACTAAGGGCAATAGAGTGATCAGCTATTTCCAATTTTTCTACAAAAAGGTAAAGATACTGAATTTAATAAAATCCATAAAGTTAACCGGCAGCTTTTATAATTCTTTTATCTGTTTCTCCTATTAAGAGCAAGAAGGTAAGAAAAACCCTAACTTCAGTTTAAAATTTTTTTGGAAATTACTGAGTACCTTTGAGAATAAATGGCAAATTCTCTCCTTGAAAACATAAACTTAAAATGGGTTTCATAACCTGCTCTAGGATGGGAGATTTCTAAACTAAGGTACTGATATTAAGGGGCTGTTATGGTGATGGTGGTGCTTAACTTGGACAACCATCTGTGTTCCTGATGAGACATATTTAAGTGACCCCTATGTACCCAACTGTTGAATTTAGGCTGTTGTTTTTGGAACAGGATGGAGCAGAACTAGGTACCTATACAATTTTCTTTTTTAAAGGATTAATAATTCTCAACACTGGCTGAGCTCCAATAGTCTCTGGTTAATATTTTCAAGATATTCCTCAGTAGAAGACTTCAGTTTCAACAACAGCCCTTGTTATTTCAATCTGTCACTCTCTGGGGCTATGCTGTATTTCACTATACATCTCCAACAGACCTTGCATAACACTTCACATGACTTATTTGGATTAAATTACTCTGTATAGGACATATTGATAGAAAAAATTCAGTAAATAATTGTTGTTTCTTGAGTTAATAATGATAGATCATGCAAGCTAGAAAAAGCTTACCTTTTCTTTATAGGGTCTTTTCTTCCTAGAAATGTTTATACAAATTCCATATGTCAAAATATTGAATTTCAATTAAACTTGTTTGAAATTAAAAAGGAAAATGCCAAGTATTATTAAGATAAAGAAGGTTATATTTTTTCCCCAGGGAAACCTAACAGTATAAATAAGAATGAGGCATTTCAGCAGTTGAACTAGATTCTTTTGCTATGTTGTCCAACATATTGTTGGAGTACTCTTTTGTGTTCTCAGTTTGAGGAAGTTGCTACAGATTCCTTAGTTTGTTATTACCCAAGCAGAGGAAGAATTGTGTCCCTCCTTTAAAAAATTGAGTACTGTATAACTGGACTGAAATGAAAAAATACTGCTGGGGTACTCATTCAAATATTCACATTTCTTGGGCTATTAATATATGCCAAGCGATGTGTTATCAATGCAGAATTGAAAATCACAACATTTTTTCTATATTTAGCTGAAACTCTAGTAAAGAAGGTAGAAAAATTAACAATCACTAATAATGCAACAAGTGGTTAATAAGGGAAGAAATATAATCTAAAAGAATTAGGTAGGGTTCTTTCCATAGAAGAGGTAGAAAAGGTCTATTCATATTGAGCAATATTTCCCTCAATATTTGTTATTATCACTCCCCCATGAGGAGCCTTTTGATACAGTATTTCTAAATGGTGTCATCTATTCTCAAGAGATGTTAATATGTTAATATTACAGATATATTAAATATCCCTTTATGAACTGTGGCCTATTGGAGAGCCACGGAAGATTGCAATACATAAAATAATTTCATTCTCTAAGAACTAATCTTTCATCCCCTTGAGGCAAAAGGCCTACCACAAGAATGTGTGACATAGTGGCAATCATCTGTCTGAATTTTGTCAAATAATTTTATTCCTGAGGTCAATATTAGCAATTTTTATCATACTACTGCCCTCATATTGTGGATTGTGTTTTGATCTCAGCTTTTTAAATCTTAAATGTTACAACTAACTGGATTTAGCAGTAATTTATTGCATGAGTCTACTTTCTATTGTTTTTGACAAAATATATGCCACACAGCATAGAGAAGAAAGGATTTACTTCTGGCAATTGGTTTCAGAGATGGCAGGCCATGGTCAGTAGGCTCCCCTGCTTTTAGCCTCAAGCATGGCATAGACAAAATGGTGGAAGAGCATGGTAGAAAACTGCTGCTCTGTTCATGACAGTTGGAAACCAGAGAGGGAACGCAGAGCTAGGGAGGGATGAGAGGCTGGGAATATGCTACATCTTTCAAAGACATCCCCCTCACTAACCCCCGTGACCTGCTTTCTTCAACTTACCTCCTTATTCTTCATTCATCTACTGTACCGATCCATGGATTCAGGTTAGCACCCCAATAAATGGGTCTTTGGGAATCACTTTTTCATATTTAAACTGCAACACCCATCTGCATTTATTTGGCTGAGATTACTCTGAGTACTGTAAAGTAAAAATCACCAGTGACTTACACAAGGCAATTTATTGATCACTCTGGAAGTACAACTCTGCTCATTGTTGTCATGAAAGATCAGATTCCTTCCAAAAGATGTTGCATGTTCAACTCAAGGATGTGGCCCTTGTGTTGGTTGACTTCTGTAGTCGAGGTAGCTGAAGGAGGAAACATATTGGGTATCGGAAAATGACTAGGATTTTACTACTCCCTGCTAAGAATTATTGCTTTAGAGAAATTATTTTTGCTAGACAAGCACAACTGAAACATTTACTGAAATAAATGTTGTTAGAATTATGCATAGTTTAACATTTAAAAAATAATCTTTTGTACATTCTCCCTTGTATTTCTTGTCTAAGCACAATTTTTATATTGCTGCAAATAATAGGTACAAATCATTCCTTTTTCATTTAGTGTTATTAGATACTTGTCTGTATTGTTATAAAATCCTCTTGATTTTAATAACTTTATATATGCTATAATGAATATATTCAAAAGAAGGACCATTTGGTCAAAGGGTATAAGCATTTTGTATGTCTTGAAACACACTAAAAATAATTTTCTAAATAAAATCATGAGTCATTAACTTTTATAAATTAAATGTGAGAGTATCTGCTTGATTACCAGATTTTCTTATTTATGAGTTTAGAAAGATACATTACTCTTATTTGTCTTTTGATAATTGGCACATGTGTGTATCTTATAATATTTAATTTCAACTTTTCATAAGCTTTTTGATTTTAGTATTATTTTTCTACCAATTTGTATAAGCTCTCTGTACAATATAGATAGTCTGTGATATAAAAATTTTGCTACAACTATTTGGATAACTTCTTCTTATTATAAAATCATTATTTTTAATAAATTTTAACTACACATACTCTTGCAACCTTTTCATTCATATGGAGTATATATATTGCATTTATAATTGCAGTTGAATTTGTTTCTCTAAATTCTCACCAGTTACAGTAATTTGAAAATAGCTCCTCTGTTCACACTTATGATGCAGCATTTACAATACATAAATATATAGCACATGCCTGCTTATACCTAAATATAACCTGAAATTTTATCATGTTTATATAATGGATCCTATCTCGCATTCATTTTTGGAATAATCTCCACTGATTTAATGATGTTTTTAAATATTGGGCAATAGTGATTAATATTAGGTCTTATTTTACCTGCTGCTAATGGCTTGGTTCCCAGGCCATGGCAATTTTGGGAGGTGGCAGAACCTTTAGAAACTGAGGCTAGTTGGAGAGAGTTTAGTCAGTGATGGTGCACCCTTAAAGGGGATATGGAGACCTTGACACCTCCCTCTTTGTCTTTGCTCTCTGGATGCCTTGAGGTGTGAGGAGCTCCTTCACCACTTGCATTGGATTTTGATGGACTGCACTGCTATAGGCCCAAAGGCAAGGGGATCAAGTGACAAGGGATTAAAAGCTCTGAAACCCTGAACCAAAATAAAACTTTTTTTTTTGTTTTTTTTGAGGCAGGGTCTCACTGTATACTTGAGACAGGCCTGGAACTCACTATGTAGCCCAGGCTGGTCTCAAACTCAGTGATCCTCCTGCCTCAGCCTCCCAAGTGCTGGGATTACAGGTGTGCTCCACCATGCCTGGCCGAAAACTATTCTTTTTTTAAGTTGATCTAAGGTATTTTCACACTCTGATGGAAAGCCAAGTAACACATCTGCCATAACCTGTCTTTGAAAAAGTACAAAGAATAATCAAAACAGATGGTGAATACATAAATTAAAACATAATTGCAGTAAAAGATACATTGACATTAATCTTTCCCCGAATACTTCCTTTCACTTTGAACATACCTGTCCCATCAATACTGCTGCTTTCTGAAGCAATTCTGGAAATGCTGCTTCATGTCCTTATGGGTATGTTACCAGGTGCCAGCCAATGGAAAGCTGGTGCTTAACAACATTACAGCGAGTCCTCAGGTACTGCATTCACCAAGCGTGGCACCAAGTGTGGCTTTTTCCTAATGTTAAAATGACCAGGAAAGGTAATCCTTTTAAATGGATTCAGGACATGGAGGGAGCTGTGCCAATTAAAGACATTCATGAAAGAGAACTTTGAAAACTGCTTTAGAAAGTGACAATAAGGATGTGCTGAGAATGTTTGAAGGGAGATGAATGGTATTTGGAGGATTAATGGAAATACGACTTTTAGTTTGATTTTTAATAATTTAAGAATTCACTCTATTATTTTTATCATACCTCTTATCTTTTGAGATTCTTCCATTTTAAGGTTATTTATTTTTAATAGAATGTCAGTGACACTGCTTAGCCAAGAAAATATTTATTTTAATGAATTTCCCTCTCTAATCAGTTTCCTCTTGAATTTATTAAAATAAACACACATGCATGCGCATACACCCACATAAGCTATCAACCTTCAGGGTTTTCTGTTTGCTGTGATTGTGTGGTTCAATCCATTAGAAAGCTAGCAGTACATATCCCTTCCCACACTTCACTAGAGGAATCACAATTTCACAGTTTGGTTCCCAGCACTGCCTTGCAGCGCTGCTATCATAATGAGTTTCTGGCTCTGGACATGCAGGCAGAAGTCTCCTACATTGGCTTCTCAATGGGGAAGGAGAGAAACACTAACGGAAACAGCAATTAGATCAATATATAATAATACAGCAGCTGTGGAATTGTTGCCTGTACTCATATATATATATGTTATTGAACTAGTGTGTTTCTTTCTTGCTCAAGTAATTTATTTTTTCAAGCTGACAAGTGCAAATTTGTACAAGCTGAAGCATAGGAAGCAAGCTAAGAAATTAAGGTATTGTGATTCCTTATTTAGAGTATTATTTAGCCAGGGTATTTATTAATGATAAGCAAAGAAATGATCAAACCTAAGAATTTAATCAGCCATGGAATTTCTGAGGCAAAGCCTTTTTTATAGATATGATGTAAAAAATCTGTTACTAAGAAATATGGAGTAAAGCTAGGTTAAAAAACATAATCTCATCACATGCAGAGCGATAGGTCACACAGTATTAAATTTACGAATTTTGGCACTTAAAATACAAGGTCACTGAGAAACCGGAAGAGTCCTAAGTTATTTTAGGAAGCACTACTCCAGCGCTCTGGAGTCACGTGAGACCAGGCTTCTCTGGTTCTGCTTCCAATTCTGGATGATGTGATATATTAGAAAAGTCACTGGATCTGGAGTCAGCTACACTCAGGCTGCTCCCTTACTTCTCCCTTCCTTGTCTTTGGGCAAGTTTCTTACCATTTCTGTCTCTCCCTATTGTAACATGTTTAGAAAGTAACATACACTACAAATCACATATATTAATGATCACACCATAGATTATTAAATGATCACACTATAGAAAATAAATTTGTACCATCAAAAAAGATAAAAAAATGATACAAGTACCTGCTTTGTAAGTTCATCCTTAGATATGTGAAAATGTACACAAACTGTCCACTGAATGTCTATAAAATAGGAATTCAACAACTGATAGATATTCTTCTTCTCCGTTTATCCAAATATTTTAACTGTATTTGTGTTTCTATTCTTGTTATCCTTCCATACCCACCCAAGTCAGTTTGATTTTGCACTGTGTATTCCACTGTATTTGGACAATCTTCAGGTCTAATTATATACATTTTCTGAAGTTTTACATATTTTTGTAGGTGCCATAATTTCTAGTACACATTGCATATAAGAAATGCTTATTTACTGAATGATTTCTCCATTTTTATAGTTGAACTTTCCTACAGTTATATTTTTATAGTATTAGAAGAATAAAGTTAGTGGGAGTTCACTTGTGTCATTAATTTTTTTCCCTGTGGTGCTGGGGATCAAACTCATGGCCATGCACATATTAAGCAAGTGCTCTATCATTGAGCAACATTACCAACTAAACCACCAATATTTTAAAAATAATTTTGAGGGCTGATACTAAGTAGGATCAGGTTCTGTAATTAATAGATTCATAGGTCAAATTTCATTAGGTTTACTGACACCTGTTCAGTCTCCACTAGTTTGTGGAAGACATCCAGAAAACAAATAATAGTGGATTATTCCTTCATGTGACAGTGCTGAGTGTTGCAAAAAAGTCCAGAACGAAGTGTGTCATCAGAAACTGTACCCACTGAGAATGAGGGCAGGAAGAGATTAAAGCATCTGGCCTATGTTGCCCCAAAGCCAAGCAACAGTCAGGGGTAAGCTGTAGCAAAAACTCCCCAGTTCTATTTCTTCTAGAAAGAAGGGACCTTTGGCCGGGCATGGTGGCACACACCTGTAATCCCAACACTCTGGAGGCTGAGGCAGAGGGATCATTGTGAGTTTGAGACCTGCCTGGGCTACATAGTGAGTTCCAGGTTAGACTCAACTACATAGTGAGACCCTGTCTCAAAACAAACAAACAAACAAACAAAAAAATGAAAGAAGGTACCCTTGATGTACCTGAACAGTATAGTGCTTGTGTTGCATGCTGAAAGCCCTGAGTTTGAATCCATCACACCAAAACCAAGAAGGGGGGAAAAAAAAGCAGAAGAAAAGGAGGGCAGAGTTATAAAAGTTATAATAGAGAACTTAACAATTACTAAATTTTCCATTTATAATTTATTTGTGACATAGTAACTTAAATATTAAGTGAAGAGTAAAGAAATCCCTCTGTGGGGAAAAAGGAAAACATTTAAATCCAGGGTAATCTTTTTCTTGATGTGATAGAAATCTGAGCTGGCTCTCAAAATTTTCTGTCTTCTAGACTACATGACCTGTGTAATCTTCTCGTCTTGGCTGTATATAAATGTCACTCCTGTGACTAGGGTGCACTGTATGACAAAGTTGGAAGAATGTTGATGATGCAATTATAGTTGTAAATCAGGTGACTTCAAGTTAATTACAAGGAAAATTATTCTTCATGGGCCTGATTAGAATCAGGTGAACCCTGAAAGAGCTTGAGCCATTCCTGGTGTTAGAGACTTGAAGCAGCAGTGACGTTCTCTTGTTGGCCTCCAGGAAGCAAATTGCCATCATGTGGACAGAACAACATGGAAGGAGCAGGGTTTTAGAAGCCTAAATTATACCTGGCTGACAGTCGGTAATAGAGTAGGGGCCCAAGTTTTACAGCTGCAAGGAATTGAATCCTGTAGACAGCTAGTGAGTTTGGAAGAAGACCCTGAACCTCAGACAGGAACACAGCCATGGACAGTACATTTGTTTTACTGTCAGGGACTGCGAAGATGACACAGTTAACTGGTATCTGTACTCATAAAAACTGTGTAATAATACATTGAGTGTAGTTGTAAACTTCTGGTTTTGTACTGATTTGTTATATGTGGAAAACTGATATACTTGGCTAAGAAAAAAAAACTTGAATCCCTCATTTTCTTCTCTTCTTCATAAAGAAAAAATTACTTTTTGAAGTTAAGTATTTCATTTAGGGGTGCTTTGCTTCAGTGTTGTATCTGCAATCTTATTCTATACATGACTCTAATGAGCAATTAACCATGCCAAGTCTCCCTTCCTTAAGACAATGTACTATGTATTCCATGTCTTCCTTTAAATATTTCCTTAGGTCTACCTAAAAGAATTCTTACCTGTAGTAATTACTTTTTTTGAATTCATCTTCTCTCATTCACTGCAAACTAGCTTGATCCTACTAAATCACGCATATGTTTCTGATGTTTTCCCAGAGTAGTTTTGTTACAACTACAGTAGACACTTTGTAAAGATCATTCTTAACCATTAAGTAACATTAATACCTTCTCTCAAAACACATTTTCTGACTTTCATCATGCTTTACTCTTCTTATTTTCCTGTTCTTTTCTTTACTTTTCTATTTTGCATTAAATGTTGGTTGGTCAAGGATCCATCTTTTTCCTTTGCCTTTGTTCAGTAAAAATAGCCTTAAACAATCTCATCCACCTTTTTAATTTCAATTGTCGTGTATATATGCTGATAATCTAAAATTGCAATTTTTCTTTGTTTCAAATCCATATGTCTGATCTCTTAAGAATGTCTCATTTGGATGGCCAGTGGATATCCTGAACCTAACATATATAAAGATCAGCCTTAGTTTTTTGGCCACATTTACAATTTTTATGAATGTCGTCTTCTTTCTCCTTAACCAATCTAAACAAAATTATATTAACTTCCTGTTATATTAACTTCCTTCTCCCTTTCCCTTATCAGTCACATTTAATCGTTTACCACATACTGATATGTCTTAGTGTTTGCTATTTCTATCCACTTTGATTACTTTAATTGAAATCTCAGGTGTTTCCCCATATTTTATGATGTCATAAAATATACATGTTTTTCTCAATTGCATTTGGAGTAACTTTATAACATACACATCTGATTATGTCACTTGCCTTTTGAAAACTTAATGACTTCCCTTTTTTGGGGAGGGGTAAAATCCCGAACTCTAACATGGTGCATGCACCTCTGGTCGGGTAACATTTCCTTATTGCATTTTTCTTCTTACTTGTACAACCCTGCCTTCACCCTTTCTGTGATTCTTAGAGCATTCCCATTACAATGAACCGCAACGCTTGCCTCTATGTCTTTTCATCTGCCATTTCTTCTCATATCTACTGCCTGGCAAATGTTTCCATTCATGCTTTGTTTCTTTTAGATGCTCTTCTTATGTCCATCAGAGCACTGCATCCTAAATTCTTAACTGAGTTGAAATTCAATAGCTTTTCTATCTTCTTAGACGCTTCCTTCAGGGTGTGCTTCCTTTCTTTCCAATGATGACACTTCTAATCCTAGCACAGTACTT
Organism: Fukomys damarensis; assembly: GCF_012274545.1. Lineage (NCBI taxonomy): Eukaryota > Metazoa > Chordata > Mammalia > Rodentia > Bathyergidae > Fukomys > Fukomys damarensis. The sequence goes on from NW_022900936.1 coordinate 39,797,560, forward strand.
GACAGCGCATAAATAACTTAGAAAATAAGTTATTGTTATATTAAATTAAAATATACTAATAACTATACAATTTTACTTATATTAATGAATTTCTAGTTTCAATGATAAATACTTCATATATAAAACGTAATTCATATTGCTATGTACCTAGTACTTGTTAAGAACTAAAAATTATATAATCAAATTTAGTTTGGACTGCTTTTGAAGAATACTGATCTCATTTACGCTGCTTGCGTGTCAATTTAGTTCTGATGGTTTTTCTTTTCTGTCTCTTTTATTAAGGTCAAGTCAGTGAAGCCAATCATTTTAACTTAATTTAATCTATCTATCATCTATCTATTATCTGCTATGGTATTGCTTTATTTTTAATTTATGTATGTACTTCACAGTACAACCCACACTATTATCTTAAAAGACTATGTACATATCAGCTAAAGAAAGTGGTAATTTAAACCATCATTAGATGCTTAAAAGAAAGCAAGTCTGAGGCAAAAATTACAATAATATCTGAATTAAAATAGAAAATTTTTCATTTATATATCTTATTTTTATGTTTTCTAAGCTTTGTAAGAAAAAAATATTCTAGGGCAAGGGATTTAGCTCAGTGGCTTCACTGCTTGCCTCACAAGTACAAGGTCCTGAGTTCAATCCCTGGTACAAAAAAGAAAAAATTCTATTTTCTTAGTCATCTAAACTTGAAAACAAGGAGCCAGTTTTGGGTTTCCTAGCTTTCCTATTCATCCTTCCTCAAACTTTCCATCAACCATGTTACAATGTTTTATAATTTCTATCCTTGCCACATCTTTCCATTTCATTTTTTACTTTGTCTTTCTCTTTCTCTCTAAATCAACCTTTCTTGGTAATATCTAAGAAGTTTTCTGCTCACACAAGCCAATCATATATTAAAAACTTAAGTAGTGTATATAATGCATTGAAAAGTTAAATCAGGAAAAAGATCCTTTACTTGCTAAAATACCTTTACAGACATATATCTACCACTTCACTGGTAACATTTCAACTTCTGCCTTACATATACTCCAAAAAGCCAAATCAACACATTTTTTCCTTTCTAGCATTTTAATTTTTAGTGTAGTTTGTGAAATATCTCCTTGATTTCTTAATGCATCCTTCTGACTTCTTACATAAGCATCAGGGTGTCATCCTGGTGGAACCAATTTCTGGAAGCAATGCTTGTGTCCCTAACCCGGTGCAGTCCCTTCTCTGAACCACATTGACAATCTCTACCATCTTATATCATTTATATCTTGATTATTGATAAGATATTTGTAGTCTTGTTTTATTAACAACTCTCCCATACTCTGCAGGAACCAACTGATAATACATTTTGGGAGTTTCTAACAATTTCATACCTAATTTTGCACCTTATAATTAGATTCATTCTTTTCTGATAGACATGGAATTGGATTTTCATTTATTGACATATATTAAAAGAAAGCATGCCATTTATAAAATGAAATAGAGTTGAAATACACAGAAGTTAAAAAGCCGTTTAGTTAGGATCAAATATATTAAGAAATTTGCTGTTCAGCTTTATAATTTATTGGAGTTGTGTTTGAGGTAGATTAATTTTTTTCTCTTTTAACCTTTTTCTCTCTTCTATTTTGGTTTTGCTGTGGATGGCTTTATGAAGACATATAAATGAGTATTTTTATTCCCTGATGTCAAACAATTCTTCCTCCACTTGATTTCCCCTAGGGTTAAACAAAGTGATTTAGAGTAAAGTAAATTTGAATTGAATCCTTATACATTTCTGAAAATGTCAAAGTTTTAAATTGCATACCACTGTACAGGATTTGTAAGATCTTGACTTACTTTCAGAGTCTGCTTTGAGCAACAAAATATACCATGTTTAAAATTGAGTTCATTTGAAGAACACAAAGTAAAGTCTAAAAGAAATGCTACTCAGAATGTCACTTCCTCTCAAAAATATCTCAGTGCCTATTTACAAAGCATCAAACTTCTCAGCTACTTGAGTGAATGTAATTGACATTAGCCATGCCTTCCCTTTGGGAAGAGGGTGGCCAGTATGGATGGAGGCTAAATGCTCCATGAGGTTTTTCCTATATATATCTGTAGGGCATTTCTAGTCCCCGTTCTTTCAGGAAGTAATTTTACTTATGACAGTTTTAGGGAAATGTTTTCATAAAATACTAACCTGGGTACATTTCATCTATATTTTTAGGAGAAAGCTGTTCAATATGGAGTATGTTCATTTCTGTTGAAAAGTTGTATTGAAAGCTGTGAGTATATATATATATATATATATATATATATTGAGAGGCCACATGCTTTAGACTCTATTTTTAAAATTTTGTGACAGCTTTTACACTTTCCTGAGCATTCAGCATCTAAGTTTTTACTGAAGCATATAATTACAGTGATGACTTTAACACCTGCCATGTGGCACCAAATAATGGCAAATGGAATCAATGTCAAAAAGAAAGATAGGCAAGTGGGAGATAGTTAAGGGAGGTAACTCATAGGCTCGTATGTTCTGGCAAATGCTCTAACCATTAATAGGAGCAAAGACTATTTACAAGAAACACGTTAATCTTCCGTTTGCTATACATCAGAAAGATAAAAGTGCTCCTTTTTGTTTTGAATGAAGACATAGTTTTATTGATAATTTGCTTGACTATTTTCCCTAAACTTTCTATTCTAATTTATCATTTAATTTGCTGCCCCTATTATTTGGTTTACTCTTTAGCAATATGTTATATTTAGAAAGCAACCCTGAAACCTATACCTATGAACAGTTGAAATTAATCTATAATTTAATCTTTGGGACATACAATAATCACCTGCAAAGATTATTAAAACTGCAAGTTCCTAGTCTCAGGTCTCAGAGATATGGGCACAGTAGTCAGGAACTAAGTTCAACAATATTTATTTCTGTGAAGTGTTGAGTCCTTAGACTGTACCAGATTGGAAAGGCATTGCTCTAACTGAAAAATGCTATCTTTTAGCCTCTTTCTTCTCCTACTTAGAAACTGTAGACCAGTGGGATCCTAGCATCCTTTAAGAAACTGAGAGAACCACATACCTATTAAATTAGAACTCACATTGTGCTATAATGTTGAGGTGACTAATATAGCAAAAACCCTGGATTTAGTTACAATGGTACAGTTCATTAGATATACTGTCCCCTAAAGATGGAAAAGAGAAAATGACGCAGATGGAAGGGTGATCATTTGTTGATAAGATCGTGGCAGAATGCATGTGACAGGGTAGTGGGATGGGAGATTAAAAACTTGCACTAAGGTCAGGCAGAACAGATTTCACAATGATTTTGGGAGAGCTTCAGCCCAATATTAAAAAAGTTAGACTACATTGTTTCTAATTCGCCTAAATATATTTTATGTAATTCATTCATACTTTAGATTTTTACATGGAATACTTTTGAGAAATTATTATGGTAGCCTACTTATTAGGCCTTAATATTTGATGATTAGAACAGATGCTTCCAGAGCTCTCTTTGCTTTGAAAATGTGTGCACATTGACATATAGTTGTTGAATAATTCAACTAGAAAATATCTGATATTCCTCAGGTACTCATAAGCCTGGCTGCAGAAACATTTGGCCTGAGCCAAATGATCTCAAGATTAAAGTTTTAAGAAAAGCATAGGATCTATGTTCTCTGAATGAGACCTAAATCCAGTGAAATGAATTCAGCTGTTTAAAGCATCTTCAAGCAGAATAAATTTTATGATAATAAATTGAATTACATAAGTTAATGAATATATTTCTTCTCACCTGGCAAGATAGCTACTACAAGCTGAATACTAAAAGCTGAGTGTTTAATTGATAAAAACACATTATTATATTAGAAATATATAAAGTTATCCTGTAATGTCACTACCTCCCAGAGTTCTGTCTCATTAATTCCAAAGAGACACTGCACAATTTTTATGATAATTTTGACAAATTAAATTTCTTAGTGTTTTAATTTGGATTTTGTAATCTTTCTTGCAAAATAATTATTTAACCTCACAAATGCAAGCTGTATAGTAATTAATTGGTATTTAAGTCTCATATAACCAATGAAATTATAATCTCTAAATTAATGTTTTATTTCATTTACAATAAATTATCATTTTAATTAAAATTTTATTTTTTCAAAGTTATGTCAGTGGAAGTTTTTCCTATGAGATGATGATCTTGGTCATTCTTTCTAATAGACCAAACAAGTGAGCTGCTTTCTAGGTTGGTCTGCAAGGAATTTAGATTACATTCCTCCCAAAATAGTTTTAAAGTTATATTTTCTTTCTAGCTTTTTTTTTTTTTTTTTGGTACCGGGGATCAAACTCGGGTCCTTGTGTTTGTGAGGCAGGCGGCAGAACCACTGAGCTAAATCCCCAGGCCTATATTTTCTTTCTAAAACATAAGTCCTAGTCATACATTTTCTCATCTAAAAATGCTAAGTAGAGTGATTATTTGTTGATATTATTCATTAATAATAAATAAAAGTAAAAATATGTGAAAACTAAGATGTGTAATTCTAGTTTAAGTGCAACACACTAGAAAATATTCTTATCCCTTAATGAAAAGTGCCAGGAATCATAATATCCATTTACTCATAAGATATCATTCTTTCTTTATTTCCATAATAGAGAATCATCCACTACCATTAAAAATACCACTTGCTAAGCCTTTCTCTGGAGAGTATAATTTCCTGAGTTTGGAATCGAGTGTTGGAATTTGAATTTTTTTAAGCACCCATGTAATTTAAATCACCAGAGATGGTTGGGAAGCATTGCTCTCATATTAAAACCTAGGAAAAGGAAATTTAGAATGAGATGCACCCAAAGAAGAGTATAGATCAGAGTTATGAACCATGATTGTACATTAGAAATCCTCCTAAAAATTCTAATGGCCATGGAACACCCAGGCCAATTAAGTCATAATCTATAAAGTGAGACCAATAGATCAGACAGAGTAATGGGGGAACCGCCTCCTAAAAGGGGCAACAGCCATATCGAGTGGTTTCAGAGAGTTTGAATAGATTTGAAACTGAAAGATCAAGAGGAAAAATGTAGGAGAGAACAGATGTATAATTTTCAACATAATAAAGTTAAAACAAACAGGGTTACTGCTCGTTCACTGAAAGAACATAGTGCAGAAAATTGTTGAATTAGAAATCAAAAGCAGTGGTTTTAAAACTGGAAATTGCACTAGAATTATATGGAGAGCTGAATGGAACATATTTGTTGGCACTCCTCACAGAGTTTCTAACATTTAGATCTAGAGTCCAAGATTTGAATTTCTAAAAAGGTGGAGCAGATGTCTCTGACTCAGAGAACACACTTTGTAAACAAATGTTCTGAGGGAAGGTACAGTAACAATGATCATGAAATCGGAGTATGGTAGGACCATATTGAATTGAACCTATATCTGAGTAAAATGTCTAAAACAACACTTCTTGCATGGGATTACAAATGTGTATATTCCACATGTTCCAACACATATTCCAAACATGTGTTCAAGCACGTGTTCCAAACACACATATATAGTATGTCATTCAATCCTTACTATAACCCCATATAACAGGTATGTTGTTATCCCTATAGTGATAGAAATTGAGGCCCAGGGAGGTTAAGTAAATTGTGCAGGGCAATGCAGTCAGTATTTGTAGAGTGAACAATGGAATGCATGGCGTCTGGCTCCAGGATCCAGACAGTTATCCACCACTCTACTGAAGATGTGTGAAGAAGGATAAGAATCATTTAAACTGTAACTCTGTGTAGCAATCCTAGAACATCCTTGCTTCATTGCTAGCAAAGCCCCATGGGAAAAATCTAGACAAATATGTTAAAGAAATATGTGTAACAGAAATGAGAGTGGAAATAAAAGAAATAAAGATATCCAGATCTAGATCCACATATAAGGAATTTAAAATACTGTGGTCCAGTTGTGCATGAAAATGTGTGGAAGTAGTAAAGGCAAATTAAAACACTTGGGACGTAGCCCAAAACGGCAGAAAAAGATGCAGCATAAGGAAGTGCTTTTCCAGGATTGAACCGTGCATTCACGGAGGAATAACCCACAAGGACATTGGCTTTCATAGCCAACCAGAAGCATAGACTTTGGCAATACCTACTGCAGTTTCAGTCAGTCTGTAAAGTTGATTGTTAATAGAGAAAATCTATCACTTATTAATTTTCATTTAACCATCAAATATTTATGTACCGTATGGTAGGCATCTAGGCCTTGCAGATTTGTCAAGGAGCAAAAAAGAAAATTTTTCTGATGGGATGGTGCTTATGTTCTTATAAAGAGAGTGATGATACATAGATAAAATAAATACAGTAAGTTAGACACTGATACCTGTTTTACAGGAAAATAAAGCAGGACAGTGAGGACAGAGTATGATGAGAATGGCAGCAACTTGTAAAAAGGTCGATGTGAATAATATTTGCTCAGGTATAATACTCAGGGAAGTTCCCATTAATAAGTTAATAGTTGGACAATTTTGACAGAATGAATCAAGAGGAGAAAAGAATATATGACACTTTAGTTAGAATCCTAGAACAGGATGCCTAGTTGCACAAAATGAAGCATAAGTGCTCATGTCACGCATGAATAACTCAGTGGTACTTTGCCCTTGAACCTGAAAAGATCAGTGTCAACTGGGAAGAAAATACTTGAATATAGTTATGAATTTCCACCGTTTGGAAATGGATTACATGGGTTTCTTATGTACATAATTCTTATTCCCTAAAAATGAATACTAACTGGAATTGAGCTATATCATCTGTATCTATACCTATTTGTAATCCAAGTTTGCTTATCTAGGAAGAGAACATACTGAGGATAATACAATAACAAGTTTTTTAACAGAAAATTGTCTATTGATTTGGCCCATGAAGATCTATCTATCTATCTATCTAATCTATCTATCTATCTATCTATCTATCTATCTATCTATCTATCTATCTATCTATCTATCTTTATATATGTAATATATTTACCAAGAAGCACGTTTTACTGCTGCTAATATACATGGACAAGAAAAAAATTTTACATAAACATATCATATTATTTTTGACACTGAGTTGTTTTTATCAAAACATGGAATGGGAAATGAATTTTTAAAAACTTAAAACAGGCATGGGAAAAAGTTTTGAAAGACTGATTTAATCATTTAAATAAATTTATAGAAAAGACAGGAAAGAGAGAGATGCATAATTTTTTTCTTTTTCACTCTTGCTTTTCTTTTTTCCTTTTTAGTCTGTTTTGCTTGGTTTGGGCAAAGATAAAACTTGTACATGTCAGTAGAAGAATATATCATTGCACAAGACACACCCATTCATTTTGGGTACATTGCTTAATGTCCTTTGGGGATAGTTCGTGGCTCCATGCCATAAAATCAAATCAGGGCTAAGTGTGAGCCCAGTCCCATGAGTAGGGAGCATCTGTAATCTTTTACCTGGAAGATTCTATGATCTCATTCTCAAAATGGAGAATAGGAGAGACACTGGCAAGTCTGTGCTCTAAGAGGAAGCACAAGATTCAAGCCAGAGAACCACATAATGGGTGGGAAGAGATGACTGAACACAGGTACTAAATGGAAAGGTGTGGATAATGGCAAATGGAAAAACTTCCAGGAAGAAATGTACACTTGTCTCAAGAGAGCTATTCTGAGGAAGAAAATACACTCTTAGCTTTCTCTCTCATATCTCGTAATGACTAATGGCTGAGGTTGCAGGAAGCTGCTTGAGTTGTTTGTGCAGAAGAAGGGAAACAGGTGCTTGCTGAGTTGAGTTCTGCCTAAATTCTCTACATTTTAATTTATATAAAAGAAATGATGCAATTCTCTCTATTGAATCAATTAACTGGAAACTATTTGGAGGTACAGTTTGGTTCACATTCTGTAGTCTTTATTTACTACTTTGGTTATTTTCTCATTTTCTGAGAGAAATACAATAAATTGTAAAGGGAGCCATTTACTCAATTCTAAATATATTTCAAGTAAAAATATTTCATGCGGATTACATTCTCTGACCATAATGGGATTGGATATATTTAGAAATGAATAAAAATTAAAGAATCAGGAATCACCAAATATTTGAAAATTAAAATAGCCTATACTAACAATATGTGTGATGTCTTTGTCACCATCAGTACCTATGTGCTAGGAGTTCAAAGGAATTTTAGGTGCATTTTATAACTAACACAGGCTGTAATATTGAGATTGAGCACCTTGATTAAAACAATGTCTCAATTACTATTTTTAGCTGAGTTTGAGTAACTGTGTTATATTATACTTGTTTTCAACCATAATCAACTAGAAAAAAAAAACCCAAAATTTATGAAATAGGTGTTTTCAGACATTGGACAGATGGCAGCATAGTTCTGTGATCTTAAAAGTATAGAAAAAAAAGGAAGATAAACGCTGTGGTTTATTATTTTGCCTGGAGGGCCTTTCAGGAAAGTGTCTATTGAGTGTTGAGGTTGGAGTTGATAGTCTGGGGGTGGGGGTTAGTTAAGATTTTGGACCCAAATAGGATATAGTATGCTTATTAAATCTCATTTTATGAGCTGGGGTGAGTTTATTAGGTAAAGTATTTGGACATAATAGAACTGAAAAGTTGATGGGTAGTTATTTTATATTCTGTATTTATGTTTATAATGTTGAAGTCACCAGAGGGATCTAAAACTAATTTTTTATTGTTTTCAGTAACTTTTATTCACAGTGGCCCTTTTCCTTATGCATTTGGCAAGTTTTGATTTTAAGCTACGCTACATATGTAGGAATTGGAGGTCTAAATTAAAGATATACCTTCTCTGAGATTTTGCATTTACTTTTGCTGGGTACTAGAGTGTGTAAAGGATTTGTAATTATTTTAATTTATTTAAATTTAAATTATTTTAATTTTTGTAGTGTGAAGTTTCTAACTGAGATGTTGGAGAACCACAGGGTTAGGATAAATATATGATGGCCAACATGAGGAGATTTTGTCTTTGGAGTTTTTATCATCATCATCATCATCATCTGACCATGATTTCTTTATCAGCACCAGTATTTTCCACTTAGAGAGCTAGAAAATAGTGTTCAGTTCTCTATCCCTTCTCTTTACTGACAGATGGATATTTTTTTTTTAATTCACCCTTTCACTCAGGGAAGCAAAGTTCCAGAACTCCATTTTGTTACTTTCAGAGATTTCTGATTCTCGTATGGCTCCACATTTCCCAACAACTTTGTCAGTCTTAGTTTGAAACTGTTTTGAGTCTCAAAATCCCTTCCTGGGCTCTCTCAATTCTCAGTTGTTTCTGAATATAAATCTGGAATACTGGTGTAATTTGCTAGATCTCCTAAAACTCTAATACTGTCAAAATTGTGAAACCTCTCAGAAAAATACTCATATATTTCAGAAAAATACTTACCTTTTCAAACTGTCTGAGTCCTCTGAAGGCCTTGGCTAGTCTCCTTGGGGTCATGCTTTGATTTCTTTTGTTACATAATTTAAAGTAAAAGGCGGTGCTTTGTTTAAAATAAAATTCAATATTAAATTCAATGTAATTGCAATTTCAGTCTTTTGTTGTATAGACGATATTTGTTCCTTAATGTGTAAATGGGATTTTGTGGGAATGTTGGGGAGAGAGACATATGAATAGTCATTAGAGGTTTTTCACTTGTAACTGGAAGTGGTATTATATTATTGGCAATAAGCAAAAATACATTTGGGTTGCCTCGCTAATTATGTGGTCTTTTCTGCTCTAGATAAATTGATGGTTTGAAAGAATCGTTATCAAGGAAAAGTTTATGCAATAAGTTTCCTTTATCCATTTTTTCCTCTATTGATGTCTGAGAATATTTTAAGAATGGACATTTGGGATTACATAGAAATTAAGCGAAGCTTTATATACATAGACTAAGTCAAAAGAGAAATATTTTAACTGAATCAAATAGTCCCAATAAAATATTTAGGATAGTATGTTTTATGTTTGAATCATCTACAAGTATTTTCTCTATGAAGCACTCTACTAAAACTGGTAACAAGATGAAGAATTTAAATGACCTGAATTAGAACAGCATTTTAAAATCCTAAGAATAGATTTTAATAGGAGAGTTTGATAATTAAACATATTGGCAATTTAAATAGTGTTAAAATGCAAACTATGTATACAGAGTAAAAGAAGAATAAGTTCATTTTATCATAAAATCAAAAGAATGCCTTATATCATAAGTATAATCTTTCATATTATACCTGCTCTTTAGCATTCCTCTGAAATATATCCAAACACATGAATGAGGGGCTCATGCCAAGATAAAAATGCTCATTGTCCAACCTAAAAATACATTGAAATATTACTGCCTGAAATAGCCATGTAAGTGTGAATTGTATGTTTTACTTCAAGGTTGGATTTAGTGAAAATTGATGTTTAAAATGCTAATTACTAATGTTACTATCATATCTTTTTCAGTCACAAGGTGCCATTTATTATCTGTCTAAGTATTTACAATGAGATTTAATAAAGATCAATAATTAAAATTAAATGAGACTAAAATTTTAATACATGTTCCAAAAATCTTTTAAAAACTACTTTTTGCTTACGGTTATGCAGTTACCAGGCCATGATCTTTATTATATGGTATCATATATATTATTAAGTGTATATAATATCATGGCTTATTTTGGGGGCATCCTGTGTAAATCTCAGCCAACTTTTATAAATTGAGACTATGTATTTTCTTGGCTAAGTAAGAATTTCATGTTCATTATACCACATGTAAATAAGAAGAAATTATTTTTTAAAACAAAAACAGTCCTGTTATGGCTTTTGCCTAGATGTCTCCTCAAAGCCTCAGGCAGTCATATGTGGGCTTTTTCAGAGCTGGCTGGATCTAGAATGCATGATGCTGGGATTAAGAGTGTGTGATTACTAAATAGTCCACTGATCGCTTTGGCATACATTCTAAATTGGGTTGCCTAGATCACTTATAAAAGGGACAGAAAGAAGCTGTTGTTGCTTGTGGCTCATTTGCTTTTGCTGTCTTCTGCCTGTCATGATCAGTTTCTTTTCCACAATGCCCCTCTGCCATGCCTCCTTACTTGGGAGTCAGCCAATTATGAACTGAGACCTCTAAAAACCATAAGCCAAAATAAACCTTTCCTCCTTTAACTTTGGGTGTTGAGTATTTTGTCTCAGTAACAAGGAAAAGTAACTAAGACAAGTGTTCTTGAGTTGAGCATTGAGTATATGTCCTACTGGGGCTGCCATTCTTCCCTGGCCTTTGTATTTGGGCTGAAGCAAAAGTTTATGATCTCACTCCACTTTTCTCTTAACTGTCTCTTTTCTCAAAGAGGCTGGGAGCCTTGACTGGTCTCTTTGCATTGTTATTCTCTTTTGGGATACATTGTGTACTCCAGCCCGTCCTCCACAGTTTTCTTGACTCCCTTACTAGGAAACCATGGATTACAGACATTTAAGCATTCATGGCTGGGAAGTGAAAATCACAAGAGGACATTTGTCTCCGCTGAGTCATTTTTTTGACTTTACTTCAGTTTAGTGTGGGCTTCTGTATACGGATTTTTGCTAGGAAAAGAATAAGTAACATCTTTACTCTTGGGAGAATACCAGTCATAAGTAATTTTCAGACCTCTGAGCCTGGTAAGCCTTGTTCTCTACTGTCAGAATCCAATTCCAATGATGGCAGCTGCAGTTATAACTTTCAGTTTGTTATTTTATTCCTGCTCCATGTGGCTATAACTTTCCATTTTCTATTTTTCCTTGTATATGTAGTGGAGTACATACGTGTTTGTCAAATGTTTCTGTATAGTTTTATTTTAAGTTTATGAACTTTTCTAATGAATAAGTTTGGTAAAGTCACAAAGTTAGGACTCTAAACAATGGCCTTAAAGTCTCTCTTAAGATATTTTAACATATATATTTAATAAATATGTTTTAGTCATATTTCATACGATTTCCTCTCACATTTTTTCTGTTATTGAAACACATAGAAATAGAAGAGTGAATGAGTTTAAAAAGTAATTATCTTTTCATCTAGTATATTTAGCTAAAAATTCAAATTTTTAAACAAAATGTCTTAGGCTATATATACATTCCCTTGTTAAAGTAATTTTTGCTTTGTTAAAAATAAAACAAGGTCACTTTGTTTTCAATTGGTGGTTTCCTAGTAAAATGCTCTCTCCCAAATCTGAATAGTTTTCAGTACAAATGGTTTGCCTCTCTGTGACTTTACGCTGATAGTTAACAAATTATCATGCAATTTTCTGTTACAACTGTGAAATCAATGTACAAAAGCAATCCATTTCTTACAGTAATATAGTGTGTGTATCTTTTGAAAATGAAAGCTATGTCTAGATCTGATTATAAAGGATGTATATTAATACTTTGGCAACCATCAAATATGCATTCTTTGTAGAAAAATTGTTATTAAATTAAATTGTCCTGACTAGCATCCTAAATCAGTTCTATTTAACTAAATCCTCACCCTACTTACTGACTGAAATCCCATCAGTGATAACAGAAAGGAGACTCGGCAAACTATATCATAAACATCAACTCCAAGGTCAGGAGACCAAGCTTGGGCTATGTAAGGAGATTTTCATGACTTAGGAGACTTGAGAGAACTTGCAAGTGGCCTGATGATACTAACTGTGATGAAAATCATCCACTGAAGTGGGTATTATTGTAAATCTTTGTTTACATGACAGATTTACATCTCCTAACCTCCATAAAATTCACCTTTAATGGCACAACACCTATTAAGCTGAGATATTTCTAGGCGTAGCATGTCATAGTATTTTCCTGTACAGTTTACATTATTCTTGGCATTTAACTGCCTGTCTCATGAGACAGCCAAGAAGGAAAATATAGTAACTTGCACTCACTTCTCAAGGACAAATGCCATGTCTTACCACAGTATACATTTAGAAAGTAAAAAGCAAGCTTTGAGAACAATAAGGTTGAAAAATGTGGCATATGAGAAACCTGGAAGCTTAGGGGGAAAACATTTTGTTTCACCAAATAAAATTTCAAAATCTTATCAAATTCCCAGTTTTTAAGGGTTTCAAAAAGGAGTAAATAACATTTTTAAGGCTTGGTTTTAGAACTATGTACAGGAAAGAAAAATATGATCTTTGACATAAACCCAGTCTTAGAGTTTATACTTCCACAGGAGCTTGTATAGAGACCCTGGGGCCTTGGAACATTGGTTAAACTACTGTAGCACTTTGTGAAAACACAAGCTGAGTGGGCTTTGTATAACAGAGGCAATTGAAATGTCCAGGCAATCCCTTGTGATATGTCACCACATTCAGAGCCTGGGAGACTGAATAACTTAATTGTTATTCACATACAACCAGAGAGGAAAATAATTTCTACTGTTACTATACATGTTTTCCACTTTCTCTGTTAAGAGGAGCAAATCAATGGTTGCAATCTTGTGCCAAAGTTTTTGACTCATTACTATAAAGTTTTAGGGCATATATAGGGTAAAACATTTTACAAACTAAAATTAGGGCATCTAATGTGGATTCAAAGAAATTTAAAAAATAGATCATTGAATTCACAACTGAAAGGGAGTGATGATATTATCCTGACTTAAAGTTTGGATTATATGCAGGACATGGTCTCTTTACTCCAGAAAACCCCTTGAACCCAGGAAAGGTACAGCTGTGTTTTCTTACATGGAACTAGCTTTGGGTGACTGTATAGTAGGAAAGTTTGCTCCTTAGATTTTATTCCTTTTTTCATCCACTAATGGGAAGCAGAGTAGATAACCTATTGAAGTTTTAAGCAAAATTTTACGAAAAGAAGTTGCACTTTTTGTAAGTAGAATGTATTGCTGCTTAATCCATTTCTTTACTTGCAGCAACACCCCTTTCATTTTATATTAGCAGCCAAGGGCCCCATGGAAAAGCCTCATGTGCAACAATATGGCCATTACACAATGCTTTGGATGTATGGTGTTTATTGGTGCTACAACTATTGGAAATAGCCATATAGATCTTGTAGAAGAGCTTTTTTATAATGGCTAGTAATAGTTTCACATAATAGAGCTCTGAAAGTATTTGTTACTTCATATGCTTCTTTTGCAGGTATTTTTTGTGAACTTATATCTAAGATAATCCAATCTGGAACATGAATGGTCTGAAAAAATTAATATATTGAAATGCTCAACATGTGTCATTTCTTTATAGATTTTATGTAAAGGGATTTTTTTCCTCATTGAGTTTATTGGTATAGTTACATTCATTGTTGGGCTCTTGTTACCTTTACATGACAGGTCTTGGTTCTCATTTTTCCCCATACCCCTGCCCTCCCTTTATCCCCTCCTCCCTTTCCTATTTACAAAAACTTTATTTCCATTTTTTTCTTCAGGCTATGCTGCAGCTTTATTATTCCTACAGAGCAGGGCAAGGAGGGTCCTATAATCTTAACAATTAGCAAGAAGTATGTGCTTCCTTAAGACTCACAGGAAAAGTGTAAGATCATTCAGTTTAAACCACTGTCTGTGAGTCAGTCTCCAAGCTGCCAGTAAAATCATGTCACACTCATTACACAGAGATCTTTTGGCTGTACTGAGTAGCAGATTCCTATAATATATACTCCCCAAATTCATATAGTGATGTCCCAACTCCCAGTGTTACTGTATTTGGAGATAAGACCTTATGGAAGTAATTAAATTGAATGTCATAAGAGTAGGACCTTGTCCATCTGGATTAGTGTCCTCACATGAAGAGATACCAGAGAGTTCACTCTTTTAGCCATGCAAATACACGGATAACCATCTACAACCCATGATGAGCACCCCTACCAGAAAGTGGTCATATCAGACCTTGATCTTGGACCTCCAGCCTTCAGAACCATAAGAAATAAATTTCAGTTGCTTAAGCCAGGTTCCCATCTGTAGTATTATGTTATAGAAACTAGTGCTACCTCACCCCATTACCATTTAAAACATTAAAAATTTGATTGATAATTAGCATTTGCAAATTATTATATAATTTAAGATTAAATATTGCATCTTTTCCGTTTTTCCTCCCCATTATCTTAGGTTTTGAACATCTTCAC
Source organism: Fukomys damarensis (assembly GCF_012274545.1). Taxonomy (NCBI): domain Eukaryota; kingdom Metazoa; phylum Chordata; class Mammalia; order Rodentia; family Bathyergidae; genus Fukomys; species Fukomys damarensis. The sequence continues at coordinate 39,812,624 of NW_022900936.1, forward strand.
TTTCTAGAACATTAAGAGCTCAAGATATTTAGGAGAAAACAAAATGTACAGACACACATGCAAAATTTGTAAAAATGCATGCATTACAATCTTTCCACAAACTCATTCCCTTTGTAGACCAACTGAACATAAGTAAAATATTTAAGTAAAGTGTAATTATTGAAGGATCTACTATGCCATATGAGTTGTACTGTTCTGATTCAGATTTGTTTCCTTTTTGTCCCAGGGGAGAGTATATCATCACAGAAGTCTTTACAAACAGCTATTGCTTCCATGAGAGCCCTTCACAGTCAGAAATGTTGACTTTCTCCAAGATGAGAAATCATGTTTTCATTGCAGAAAATCACTAATTTAAGTTGGAAATATGTTGGGAAATGTCATTTCATTTGCAACCCAAACAAAATAAGAGAAAAGGAAAGATTCCTTAGAATTTCGAGCTTGTAAAATTTTAAGAGTCCTAGAAATTTAGCCAAATCTAAAATATTACTTGGCATTTATACCCTTGGATGAGTATTTTTGAAGTCCAAATTAAACTTCTGAATAGATATATACTGAGAATGTGTTAATTTAATGCTGTTCTGTTACTTACTATAATTACCATCCTATAAGTTAAGCATTTGTTTCAAATATAACCTATTCAAGTTACTATGTCATGAAGATGACAGATTAAGGTACGTATTTTAAAATCATGATCATATGCCAATGGTATGCCTGCAGTAGTGCTTATAAAACTAAACAAAGAAAATCAAAATTTATGTGCATGATACATTTCAGTCTTAACACTGTGTTGCCATCACCTCCTAATTGAAGAGAAAATGGTAGGTGTCATGGAAGTTAATGTGCAGGAAGCCTAATAAAAGACTCTTGTTTTTATCCTATAGATTATATATAAGTTTAAATGCTATGGGTATTATCTTTTACCACTGTTGCATTTATGCAGCCTGGGCCTCTGCACTCTGAGGATATCTCACATTTTACATACGCTATTAGAATAGTAAAGTTATAGTGCAGGCAAGATTGAAAATCAACATGTATATCAGTATTTACAGAAATGTTATGAAACAAAAACCATTATAATTGAGATAATCTAAGTCTATCTTTAGAGGCCAAAATTCTACATTCAAAATATTTTATTATTGAATTTTGAATTCTAAATCTATGGAAAAATCTTAAACCACTACTATTCCCAAATGTCATTTATCTTTTATATATTTTCTAAATGTGTGTGTATGTGTGTGTGTGTGTGTGTGTGTGTGTATACACACACAGAAAGGTGCAGCTTTAGATACAGCTCAATAATATAGTACTTGTCTAGTCTACCATATGTGAGGCCTAGGTTTTATTTTCTCATTGAGTTTATTGGTACATTTTCTTTTTTTTTTGGTACCAGGGATTGAACTCAGGTCCTTGTGTTTGCAAGGCAGGCCACCGAACTGCTGAGCTAAATCCCTGGCCCTTTTGGTACATTTTCGATATACAGTACAGTTACATTCATCATTGGGATCTTATACCTTTACATGACAGGTCTTGGTTCTCATTTTTTCCCTTTACCCCTGCCCTCCCTTCACCCCCTACTCCCTTCCCTATTTACAAAAACTTTATTTCCATTTTTTCACATTTTTTTCTTTTCCCTTATTTTCTTTCCCCTACACTGACCACTTCCCCTACACCTTTAGCCCTTCTCTTCCTATTTCACATTGTCAATTATACCATTAGGATCTTATGTACAATTATAGTTTTCACACCAGAGCAACTATGTGGAATTTACACATGTGTGACTGATTTATTTCACTTAAGAGTATATCCTCAATATGTATCCATTTTCCTATGAATGACTCTAATTTCTCATTTTTTTCTCACTGAGCTTATTGGTACATTTTAGATATATAGTACAGTTAGTTACATTCATTATTGGGATCCTGCACCTTTACATGACAGGTCTTGGTTCTTATTTTTGCCCTTGTCCCTGCCCTCTCTTCATCCCCTTCTCCCCTTCCCCTTTTAAAAACATTTCATTTCCATTTTTTCATTTTCTCATATTTTTTTTTCTTTTCCCTTATTAGCTTTCCCCTACCCTTCCCAGTTTCTCTACACCTCTAGCTTGTTTCTTCCTATTTCACATTGTCAATTATATCATTTCGATCTTATGTACTATTATAGCTTATTCACACCAGAGAAACTATTTGATATTTACACATGTGTGACTTATTTATTTCACTTAGGAGTATATCCTCAATGTGTATCCATTTTCTTATGAATGAATCTAACTTCTCATTCTTTATGGCTGAGTAACATTCCATTTTATAGAAAAACCACATCTTTATCCAATTTCCAACTGATCGGCAAATGGGCTGTTTCCAAGTTTTACCTATGCTGCTATAAACATAAGTGCACGTATATCTCTGTAATATGATTCTTTTAATTATTTTGGAAAGATACCCAGCAGAGGGATGGCTGGGTCAAATGGAACCTCTAGTCACAGTCTTTGAGGTATCTCCGTATTGATTTCCATAAAGGTTGCAGCAGTCTGCACTCCAACCAACAAGGGAAAAGGGTTCCTTTCTCCCCACAACCCTGCCAACATTTGTTATTGAGTGATTTCTTGGTAGCAGCCATTCTTAGTGGGGTGAGGTGAAATCTCAGTGTTGTTTTCATCTGCATCTCTTGAATGACCAGTGATGTGGAACATTTTTTCATAAATTTACTTACTGCTTTTACTTCTTTGTCTGAGAAATGTCTGTTCATTTCAGATGCCCATTGCTTTTTCAGTTTTAATTGAGTTTATTGGTACATTTTAGGGATAGAGTAAAGTTACATTCATTGTTGGGATCTTGTACCTCTACATGACAAGTCTTGGTTCTCATTTTTTCCCCTTGTCCCTGCCCTCCCTTCACCCCCTCCTCCCCTCCCCATCTACAAACACTTTATTTCTGTCTTTTCATTATCTCACATTTTTTTCTTTTCCCTTATTACCCTTCCCCAACCCATCCCACCTTCCCTACACCTTTAGCTCCTTTATTCCCATTTCTAAATGTCAGTAATCTTATTAGGATCTTCTGAATTATTGCAGATTATTCACACCAGAGAAACTAGTTGGTATTTACACATGTGTGCCTTATTTATTTCACTTAGGAGTATATCTTCAATATGTATCCATTTTCCTATGAATTAATCTATTTTCTCATTCTTTATGGATGAGTAATATTCCATTTTATAGAAAAACCACATCTTCTTTATCGACTTTCCAATGGATGGGCAAATGGGCTGTTTCCAAGTTTTACCAGGTGCCCATTTTTGAATCGGGTCTTTATATTTAGGGAGACTGATTTTTTTTTTCAGTTCTTTATATATTCTAGATAATAGTACTTTGTCTGAGGAGAAGCTGCTAAAATTTTTTCCCCACATTGTAGGTTGTCTCTTAGTTTTGTTGGTGGTTTCTTTTGCAGTACAGAAGCTTTTTAATAAGATGAGATCCCACTTGTTGATTCTTTCTGCTAATTCCCGTGCTACTGAGGATTTGTTCATAAAGTCTTTTCCTATGCCAGTGTCTTCCAGAGTTCTGCCTGACTTATATTCCAGCAAGTTTAGTGTTTCTGTTTTAATATTTAGATCTTTAATCCACTTGGACTTTAATTTAGTGCTTGGTGAAAGATAAGGGTCGAGTTTTAATCTGTGGCAGTTTGAGATCCAGTTTTTCCAACACCATTTATTAAAGAGGCTATCTTTCCTCCACTGAGGATGGTCAGCTCCTTTGTCAAAGATGAGGTAGCTGAGTGCATCTGGATTTGTTTTTTTGTCTTCCAATCTGTTCCACTGATCCTCAGATCTATTTCTTTGCCAGTACCATGCTGTTTTTATCACAGTGGCTTTGTAGCATAGTTTCAAATTGGGAATTGTTATACCCGGTGACATTTCTCTGTTGCCTAGGATGGCTTTTGCTATTCTAGGTCTGTTATGGTTCCAAATGAATTTTTGGATTATTTTTTCCACTTCTGTGTAATATAGTGTTAGAATTTCAATTGGCATTGCATTGAATCTGTATAGCAGTTTTGGTAGTATGGCCATTTTCAGTATGTTGATCCTTCCTACCCAGGAGCAGGGGATATCTTTCAATTTTTTTTATATCCTCTTCTATCTCTTTTTTCAGAATGCGGTAGTTGTCAGTTTAGAGGTCATTTGCTTCTTTTGTTAGATTGATTCCTAGATACTTCATTTTTTGGATGCTATTGTGAATGGAATTGTTTCCCTAATTTCTCTCTCAGTGAGTCTGTTATTTGTACAAGAAGGCTATTGATTTTTGGATGTTGACCTTGTATCCAGCTACTCTGCTAAAAGTGTCAATTAAATCTAGAAGTCTTTTGGTAGAGTTTTTTGGGTCTTCATTGTAGAGTATCATATCATCAGCAAATAGTGACAGTTTAACTTCTTCCTTTCCTATCATTATAGCTTTATTTTTTCTCTTGTCTAATTGCTGTGGCCAATGTTTCCAGAACTATATTGAAGAGAAGTGGTGGTAGTGGGCATCCTTGTCTTATTCCTGATTTTAATGTGAAAGTTTTCAGTTATGGGCCATTTAATATGATGTTGGCTGTTGGTTTTTCATAGATAGCCTTTATTAAGTTGAGATATAGACCATCTTCCAATATTTTGCAGGGTTTTTATTATGAATGGGTGTTGAATATTGTCAAAATTTTTTTCTGCATCTATAAAGAGGATCATATTTTTTTCCTTGACTTTGTTAATATAGTGTATTACATTTATTGACTTACATATGTTCATCCTTCCTTGCATCCCTGGAATAAATCTGCCTTGGTCAGGATGTACGATCTTCTTGATGATCCTCTGTATTCTGTTTGCTAGTATCTTATTAAGGATTTTTGCATATATATTCATTAAGGAGAATGGCCTGTAGTTCTCTTTTTTAGCTGTGTCTTTCCCTGGTGGGAATCAAAGTGATACTTGTTTCCAGGAATGATTTTGGAAGTATAGATTCCCTTTCAGTTTCACTGAAAATTTCAAAGAGTAATGGCAATAGTTCTTCTCTAAATGTCTTGTAAAATTCAGCCATGAATCCATCAGGGCCTGGGCTTTTCTTTGTTGATAAATTTTTAATTACATTTTCAATTTCACTGACTGTAATTGGGGTGTTTAAAATGTTTTTATCTTCTTCGTTCAACTTTGGTAATTCATAAGTATCTAGAAATCTGTCCATTTATTCTGTGTTTTCCATTTTATTAGAGTACAGGTTCTCAAAGTAGGTATTAATGATCCTCTGAATTTCTGTTTGGTCTGTTGTGACTTCACCTTTTTCATTCCTGGTTGCGTGGAACTTTCCTTTTTTTGATAAGGTTAGCTAAGCATTTATCAATTTTATTTATTTTTTCAAAAAAACAACTCTTTGGTTCATTTATTTTTTGTATCATTTTCTTAGTTTCCATTGAACTGATTTCTGCTGGGATCTTTATATTTTCCTCTCTTGTTTGAGCTTTGGGTTTTTCTTGCTCTTGTTTTGCTAGGAGTCTAAGATTCATCATTAGGTTGTTTATTTGAGCTCGCTCTGTTTTCCTAGTGTGGACATTCAGTGGTAGGCATTTTCCATGGAGAATTGCTTCCATTGTGTCCCATAGATTCCTGTATGTTGCACTGGCATTTTCATTTATTTGTAAAAACTGTCTAATTTCTTCTTTAATTTCATCTGTGATCTATTGATTGTTCAGCTGAGTGTTGTTCAATTTCCATGTTTTTGTGAAGTTCCTATTGTTTCTTGTTCTATTGATCTCCAGCTTGATTGCACTATGATCTGATAATATACAGGGGATAAGTTTGATTCTTTTACATTTATTCAGACCTGTTCCATAAGCTAGTATGTGGTCTATCTTGGAGAATGACCCATGTGCAACTGAGAAGAATGTATATTCTGATTTTGTGGGGTGGAACACTGTATAGATGTCTAATAAGTACATACATTCAAAAGCTTAGTTCACTTCTAGGATCTCATTGTTGATTTTCTGCCTAGATGATCTGTCTATTTGTGATAGTGGGGTATTTAGATCCCCCACTACAATTGTATTAGTTGTTATTTGGTTTTTCATGTTACTTATTATTTGTTTTATATAGCTGGGAGCATTTATATTTGGTGCATATATGTTTATGATTGTCATTTCTTCCTCTTGAATTGTTCCATTTACAAGGATGTAGTGGCTTTCTTTGTCTCTCTTAATTAGTTTTGGTTTGAAATTTACTTTGTCTGTGAATAAGATTGCTACCACCCCTTTTTTTTCTGGGCTCCTGTTGAATGGAGAATTGTTTTCCATCCTTTCACTTTCAGTCTGTGGGCTTCTTTTTGCAGTAGGTGTGTTTCTTGTATACAACATATTGTTGTATTTTGCTTCTTAACTTATTCTACCAGTCTATTTGTCTTGATTGGTGAATTGAGGCCATTGGCAGTGATGGTTATAACGGATATGTACTGATGTTATTTTCCTGTTATTGTCCTTTTGTTGTCTCTTTTTAATTTTTTGACCTTTCCTTTTAGTTTTTTTTTTTACATTGAATTTATTGGTACATTCTAGGTAGACAGTACTGTTACATTCATTACTGGGATCTTGTACCTTTACATGCCAGGTCTTGGTTCTCATTTTTTCCCCTTGTCCCTGCCCTCCTTTCACCCCCTCCTCTCCTCCCCAGCTTCAAACACTTTAATTCCATTTTTACATTTTCTCATATTTTTTTCCTTTTCCCTTATTCCCATTTCCCTATCCTTCTCACTGTCCCTACACCTTTGGTTCTTTTCTTTTCTTTTAGTTTCTTGCCTTAAATATTTGATTTGCTCTGTTGGGCCTCATGGTGTTGTGACCTTCATTGTGTTTTTCTAGGATATTGTTTAGAATTCCTTGTAGTGCTGGTTTGGTGTTTGCCAAGTTTCTCATTTGTTCTTTGTCATGGAAGTATCTTATTTCCCCAACCATATTGAAAGATAATTTTGCAGGATACATAAGTCTAGGTTGGAGGTTGTTTTTTTTTTTTTTTTTTTTTTTTTTTTTTTTTTTTTTTAACTCCGGGCTCTTCTTGACCTGAGGGTTTGTGTTGAAAAGTCTGCTGTGATTCTGATGGGCTTTCCTTTGCATGTGATTTGTTGCATTTCTCTTACTGCTTGTAGTATTTTGTTCTTCTGCTGGGTTTCTGGGATCTTGATTATTATATGTCTAGGTATAGAATTTTTTTGATTGTGGCTAGTTGGAGTCCTATTTGCCTCACTTATCTGTATGTGTAATTCTTCTCTTCTGTTTGGGAAGTTTTCTGTCATTAATTCTGTGAACAGCTTTTTTAAGTCATTTGTATTTTCTCCTGGTACTTCATGGATTCCTCTCAGTCTTATGTTTTTCTTCTTTGCATCATCTAGGAGTTGTTGGATCAATTTCTCATGATACCTTACAGTTTTTAAGAGATGTCTTTTTTCATGGTTGCTGACTGTAATCCTTTCTTCTATATCTGTGATTCTATCTTCTCATTCTTTTACTTTGCTGTATACTTTCAATAGAGTTTTTAATCTCCTGGATATCTGTTTGAATCTGTTTTATGGATTCCATTTCTTTCCTCTGTTTGGCATTCATTGTTTCCAGTTTTTTCTTATGGTAGACCTTCATGGCTTCTATCATGGTCCAGAGCTCATCTATTTTTTGCCTGTTTCTGTTGTAGAGTCTCGAATCATGACTTTCATTTTGCTTACCATTTCTATGGTTATGTGCAAAGTTATTTCTATTTTGAATTTTTCTAGAGCCTGATTGATCTGTTTTTTACTTCTTGTGCTATGGGTTCAGGGTGTCCTGCTGGTTCTCTATCAGACTTTTCATCCTCATTTGCCATACTGTTTGCAATTGGTGAACTGGAAGTCTGTCTTTGTGTCTTGCTTAAGTATTTTCTCATTTTTACTTTTGTTTGTTTGGTTGTCCTTGGTTTAATTTCTGGGTTATTACTTGAATCTACCTGATATAGTTGTGCTTTAGCTTTTGAGTCTCTAGTGACTTGTAGACATTCTCATTTTCATAATATCAGAGAAAACAACTCATTAAGTCAATCAAAATCCTTTATCCCAATTGATACAATCAGCAACACAATAGGATCAAGCACAACTCGCAAATTGACCAGTTGTGGTAGCCACTAATCTATCACTTTTACTCCATGTGAATTAAGTTAAAATCAAGAAGCAGCCCAAAATATGTTTGCAGTTAATACACTTTTCAATATATCATCTTTACCATTTTGGATTGGGGCTTAGACAGAGGATGAGAGGAGTAGATAAGTGAAAGAATTGGAGAAGGTTTCAAGTGAAGTCAGAGGACATAGAATGACCATACAATCTTTAGGAAACTATTAAATTCAAAAGGGATAGATAGAGTGCAAGAATGAGGGCTGGAACATATCTCCTTAGCAGTAATAGCATCTTACTTTCCCTTGAAAGTATTGACCTGTGAATGAGGTAAAATGACAGAAGAAAATAAGTTAATAAAAAAAAATGACAAAAGAAGAAATCTGAGTTAGGACAGGAGCACAAACAGAAAGAGAGATGAGGAATAATATGATGGAGAAGAGATTGAGTTGGAGAAAGAGGACAGAAGAAAGAATTTGCAGAGTGGAACAAGGAAAGGAAAGAGAAAAATGAATTTGAAGGGCCTCTTTCAGACTACATCTCTGCTGTCATAATATACAATGTGCACAGCCATGTGTAGAACCAAGTCCCCTGATCTCAGCTAGCCAATGGCAGATCCCCGTGTTTCAGACTGACCTCAGGCCACAAGGCCCAGACTGAGTTCATCTGCTTCCTGCAGGGTTGAACTCCACACAGTTCTACTACACGTTTCCCCTGCTCTTTCTTTAAAGATATTCAAAATTGGGAGCTCATAACAATACCCTTTATGACCACTTGTGCCTCTGCAGAGTGGGACAAGGACTGGCACAATCAGGAGATCTGAAACCAAATGGTGGGGGGAGTGTTTCAGGGGCGCCTGTATGGCTACCTTCCTTGCTGGAGCTGGTAGTGGCACAGGCAGGGGAGGGCCCTGCTACCTGGTCCCACCGAATGGGCCCAAGCAGGCCGCAGGGAGAGCAGATCTCAGAGTGGCCTTCCCAAATCTCACCTTTCTTGCTGGGGATAATTTCTCATTATTTATGGCTGAGTAGTATTCCATTTTGTGAGGCCTAGGTTTAATCCCCAGCCCTGGGGACTATAGTACTTGAAAAAATGTTACTTCCTTTTTTTTTTTTTTTTTTTTTTTTTTTTTTGGCAGAAGAGGCCTGGGGTGGGAGAAGAGAGCCCTTACACCTGTGCGGATTTCTCAACTTTATAATTTGGTGATTTGTTTGTTTTGGTACCAGCAATTGAAAAAAGTCCTTGCACTTATGGGGCAGGTGCAGTGCCACATAGCTAAATTCCTAGCTCTATAATTTGGTAATTTTTAACAAGAGGAAAGAAGGTAGTCTAATTCTGGTACCTCTTATGGAGGAGAAAGAATATTTGATTTAAGAATCTTTTGGAGAGCCGCAACTTTGGAATTGAACAGTTCTTTGCACATAGTAAAGATATTTGTTGAATGAGCTGCTATACACATAAGGATAACAGGTGCCAATGTTTGTGTAATGCTGACTAAGTAAGCCAGAAACAGAAGATAGATAATGCACTAGCTTGCACTGGCTGACATAACAAAACAAAATAGCATAGATTGGTTGATTTAAATAACAGATTTATTTTCTCATAATATTGGAGGTTAGAAATCCAAGATCAAGGGGCCATGAATGTTGGTTTCTAAAAAGGCCTTTCTTCTTGGCTTGCAGACAGGCACTTTCCCACTGTGTTCTCACATCACTTTCCCTCTGTGTGTTCATTGAAGAAAAGTGATCTCTAGTTTGTGTTCAATTTTATTCTTTGATGGACATCAGTGTTTTTGGATTAAGATCCCTTGGACAATTAAGTCCTTAAAAGCATTGTCTCCAAATACAGACACATTAAAGGCAGGCCTTCAACCTATGAATTTTTGGGAAGGACACAATTCAGTCCATAAATAGAGGAACAATGAAGTTATAAATAGTGTGAACAGTAAAATTTCAACTGCTTTTGCCTAATAACCACTTTAAATATTGCCACATCCTTTATCATGAAGAGTCAAATAAGAACAATAAAATCTGTCCAATATAAATAGCAGTAGATAAATTTTAACTTGTTCAATGTAAACTATTTTCAAACCTTACAGATTTGAGAGTATCAATATAGTTTCTTTACTTTAATTATTTTACAATATATTTCAAATAGCAAAAAATAAGCCCAAAGCACATATGCCTAAATTCAGTGTTTGGTTTAATAGAATCTATCTCGTCATTGAATTGAAACTGTATTTACTGATCAATTAATAAGTTAAAAGAGTTAATAAAAATTTAGTTCTTAAATCTTATTGAGTTTATTGGTACTTTTTAAGTATACAGTACAGTTATATCCATCACTGGGATCTTGTACCCTTCCATGACAGAAAAAATTTACTTTTAACCAAATTTCCTGGCAAAATTTTAGGTATTACACAGTGTTCTTCAAATAGCATTAACAACTCTCTCTATAATTTCACTTTTTATATTTTAATTGAAAAAACTTACATGACTACTTTTAATATTTAAGTGGGAAAACTTCCACAACTGTAACTGAAAAAACTTAACATGACCGATAAGCTCTGTATTTATAACAGACTTCCTAGACCCTTTAATTCTATTATCATTTGCAAACATGTAGAACTGGTTAAATATAAATATATTTTGAAAAATACAGATTATATTTATGTTTGGCTAACACTGATATAATGGCAAAATTCAGTTAAATGGCCATTGTTTGCTTTTAAATTCCCAATTTTACTCAGAATTCTGTTATTTCATGCCATCTTCATTTGGTAATAATATGAATACCCTTACAACTGATTTATAGTGGGCTTAGCCAAATCTTTATCTACTTTTTGTGTGCCACTACTTTGGATGTGGAGAATTTTCTCTCTGAAAGCATTATATCAATCTCCATGACTAATTGTTATGTCTTTTAATATTGAAGAATGTATCAATACATTCAAAATTTTGACAGTACTTACAAAGTGTTCAGTAAGAGAAAAAGAGAGGATATTTGTAATTCATATTGCTCTGCACAACCAAAATTCTTATTCAACAGTTTGTTCTTTTTCAAATACTAATGTAGACTGACAGTTTGCCTGAAATTTTGGAATATGATCAGTCTAATAAACTAAACTAAGCTATCAAATAATAAGGATATTTCTTCCTCATTGTTGATACTGCTTGTTTGGTATTCACTTATGCCTATATTTCAGTGTTGTATAGTGAAATTATGTGTTGATCGTTTAAAACTATTGAGGCTCTGAGCCTAATCTAGACCAATTAAATGTGAATTTCTGAGAATGGCATCTGGACTTTAAAGCCCTTTTAGCTTTGCAGGTGATTATAATATGTAAACAGGGTTGAGAAATACTGGTCTCTGTGTCATATAGGAACATTAAAATGAATTCTATTTTTCTGTCTTTCTCATAGTGCATCTGGCTTTGACTCCTTGCTATATTATCTCAGGATTTGTGAGATTCATGAGTGCAAAATACTAATTATTATTTTGTTTAAGAATTCTAGGGAGCCATAACACTTAATTGTACAAAGTGCCTAAAACATGAAGAATAACATAAAACCAGAATTGTTCTGGATTTCCTCTATAATCAAGCCAGAGCAATGAATGGAGACTTGATTACTCAAGACTGGGTTATTTTACACTGACTCACTGCCATCTTTTTATTTCACTTAATTCCTTTTGTAAGGCAAGTGCTTTACAATAATATGTATCATATATTGTATTATTTTGCTCTATGATGTGGGTTTTGAGCTCACAGATTTAAAAAACAAAAGCTGTTTTCCTTATCTAACATTTGCCATAGGTTTCTTGTAAGTGTCAGGGTATTAAAAGTGCTACTGTAAATATTATTCAGTCATAAGAAGTTGGAGATTTTAGAATGTAGTTTAATTTTGTAAAATATTGAACATTATGAAATGTCAAAAAAGATACAGATCTTTAAAAGAGCCTTTCTTGCTAAAAGTTGTTCTTGTGGAATATTGTTTTTTGTGGTGATAGAAAAAGGAGAAATCATTTATCCAATATTAAATTATTTATTTTTTAAAAAATCCATTTGAGCCTACACTGTGACAGACAATGTGTTAGATGTTTTGAGGGGAAGATGTATTCATGAAGATGATAAGGAAATATGCATATATTAATTTTCATATGGAAAATGTTTGCCTGATGTTTAAGCAGAAATCAGGCTCCACTTAATGACATTTCTTTATGCGATGGTTAAAAAAAAATCCTAAGATTCTAATAGCCAGTATAGTTTCTACCTTCTCTAAATTACCTACATCTCCAGGGGATGAGCCAACCAATACGTATGTGAAGAAAGGATAGTCCTGGCATTTAATTAGTCTTTGATTTTCTGAAAATTATTTTTTCAAAACTGTTTTGAATCTTTTAGTTACCTCTAGTTTTTAATTGTTTTTAATGCTCTCATTTACCTTGTTTTTCCTGGATAACTTGTTAATTCCCTCACCATTTATTTCCCACAGTTTGGGATGATCCAGGTGTCTTTTTCAGGTGCAGACCATTACCTAGAACTATTATCTTTATATTTTGTAATTAGTTTTGGAATAACTGTGAATGGCTTTTTATCTCTATTGACCCCATGCTTTTCATCAACATTAAGCTGTTTATAAATCTGTATATATACAGATTTTGAAGATATCCTGCACTTGAACTTTGGAAGCAGGCCACTCATCATTTTCCACAAATGTTTGTTTATGTATTAAAAATGAATAATAGAAATTTAATTGTTAGTCATTATTAAAGAGTGATATTATTTTATATTTATTAAGAAAAATTATTCCTTAAGGCAGAAGTTCACAAAGAAGGGAAATTTTCTTTCCCCAAGGATATTTGACAATGGCTGAAGACATTTTTTTTATTGTCCCTTCTATGAGATTCTATTGGCATCTAGTAAGTAGTGGTTAGGGATATTATCAGACATCTCCTAATGTGCAAGACAGCTCCCACATCAAAGATTTTCCAGCTCCAAATATCAATAGTGTTATAGTTGAAAAACCCAGTCTTAAAATAATTCTAAGAAAAAAGACCAGTACATTGTTGAATTTTTAATGTGTGCTTGAAAGCCGTGGTATTATAATTTTTATCTAGGGGAAAGGTAATTTAAAAGCATTTATATTTTGAGTCTTATTTCCTTTACCCATTAACTCATACCTTCTTACACTCTAGATTGAGTGATTAAGTATATCTCTTGTAAATGTTCAACTATGAGTGCTTTTCTTAAGTACAAATGCAAGCTTTCTTCTCAGCAACTTGTGCCAGATTCCATTATTAAGAAAACAAATATCCTGTACATAAAATGTGTTCTCATTTGAAAATAAATTACACATTTAAGAGATACCACAGCAATTTTCCAGATGTTTATTCTATCAAATCAAAATTACATTTATATGTTTACCATATAGACTTACTACAGATATTTAGATTTGATTTCTAAATTTGTAAGAGAACATTAATGAATGTAATATATATGCTAAGCTGCTAAGTAGAAATCCATATTGCTTATATGTATGTCTTTTTGTATTTGTGTATAATTTCTGTCCATATCATTTCTAGATTTTACTAGTGATTAATATAACACATTTCAAGGGATATTGCAATATTGTGAAAGATAATTAGCCATATCTATACTTCTTTAAGGAAAAAATTTTATTTTTTAACATATTAATATGTATATTTTTGCTTTAGAGCTTTAATTTCTGTTTGTGAAATTGACAAAGAACAGTGGAAGCATCTCTTTTAGATGCCTTCTCTGACTCCTCCAGTCTGAGGTACATCTACAGCATCCCAAATACACCCATTAATCTACTCTCAGGTTGTTTCAAAATATCTGTTCGTGTGCTGTCATCCACAAGGGCCTGTACATTTTTCTTTATACTGTATGTCTGCCACATTGCCTGGAATGTAAACATGAGTGCATGCTGACCAATAATACAGTGCGATCCTTTCTAAGGCAGAAGTATGCTCCGTGTTAATAGCAAGCTCCATTTGTTGTTTTGTTTGTTTGATATTTTTTTTCTTGTGTCAGTCTTGTTTCAGACCTACATAAGCATTTTTATTTTATGAGTTAGAGATGTATGTTATCTTCATCTATGTTCAGTCTGTGCTTATGCATTCCTAAAAGAATCTTGCATTAGCTCAGATAGCCACCGTCTCCCTGCAGCCTATGTGACTGTTGAAATAGCCACATTTGAAGCTGCAGAGCCTAGGTGATCTAACAGGCCAATGTTGGGAACTCCATTCTCTCCAAAGAATGGTTCAGGAATCCATAATTAAACCCTACACACTTGGGACCTTTCCTGGATTGATTATTAACTCAATGGATTTATATTAATCAAGTTGGAAGAGAAATTGGTAGAAATATATGCCCTATTAGAAGATAGGATTCTTTTCTTATCTTGTTCACTTTACAAGAAAAGGGAAGCTGCTGCTGCAGTTGGCACAGACAGTCATCTTGCTAGTGTAGAGAAAGCTTTTCTAATAATAGAGTTGACACAGAGAAGAGGGAAGAGGTGGGGAAGAGCAGAAAAACAGAGCTGGAGCTTTGACTATACCACACCCGAAATCTCTTCTACCTTTTGATTTAGATTATGTGAGAAAATGTCTTTCTATATTTTTAAGCCTATTGGAGCACTGCTTTCTATTACTTGTAGCCTAAGTAACAGCATGTTAGAAACTCCCAATCCCTTTTCTAAAATCATTCAGGTCTGTTGGCTTTTAAATATTTCAGGTTATAATCACCCACCACACATTCAGCTATTCTCTCTTCTCTCCCTTGCTGCACCTCCAACTATCTGTTTTTATCTATTGTTCTCCTTTCAGGCCTGCTGACACATGTCTTCTATTTCTCAGCTTTCCCTGAGTGGCATATCAAGACTCCTTTAAAACAAATGCATTCTCTCTTTGAGAGAAATTCTAGGACCATTTCTCAAAGCATTCAAATGTACACATTTTCTTCATCTTTCCATTTGTTGCAGAAGGTGCAAAGGATTATAGAATGCTGGCAGAAGTGTAACACAGTGTGGGAGTCTGCTTTCAAATGTTAATGTCATCAGTTAGTGACTTGGGTGAGTTGTTTAATGTTGTTGAACTTCAAATGCAGGGCCAGGGATTTAGCTCAGTGGTCCTGCCACCTGCCTCACGTGCGCAAGGCCCGAGTTCGATCCTGGTACAAAAATAAAATAAAATAATAAATGAAGAGTTGTGGTGGGGACTGTAAAGTTGGCAAAGCTGAAAAATATTATTTGACCTTTTAACATTTGACCAAGAATATTTGCTAACTCGTGATCTAAAAGCAAGCTTACGGAGGGGAGTGGGGGTGGGGGTGAAGGGAGGATGGGGACAAGGGGAAAAAATGAAAACCAAGACCTGGCATGTAAAGGTACAAGATCCCAGTGATGAATGTAACTGTACTGTCTACCTAGAATGTACCAATAAATTCAATTTAAAATAAAAAATAAAAACAATACAAGCAAGCTTAACCAAAGGCTGACAGTATTGTTCTGAGGCTTAAATGAGATAATATAGATAGGTATTACCAGAGTGTCTGGTATATAGAACCTGTCAAAATGTTATTTGCGATTATTATTGTTGCTGATAATAGTGATACTCATGGAAAGCTCAGTTTCTCCAGGTTAAAAGTTATTTGAACTAATCGATCTCACCATTTTTTGCAGTTGAAGGAAATGACTGTCATAAGGAAATATGATGCAGCCTTACTAAACAATATTTCTCAGTGGAGTGAAGAAAGCAATATTTATTTTTGGAGTCAGTTCCCCAGGTAAGGTATAAATATAATTATAAGGTTGCATATATTTGGTTGCATATATTTATACCACCTCAGTGAAATTGCGATACTTTAAATTTTATTTTTCATCCAGAGAAGATAAACACTATTTAAAAATTCATAATTCATTTCTACCATTAAATAATAACAATTGTATATCACACTGCATTAGAGGAGAGTCTAGTGTTTGGCCAGACAGTGGAACAATTAATAGAATCCCCATTTCCCCTAAGAGGCTTATTTGTCATGTCAAAGTTACTCCAGTCTGGTGCAACACAGATGGTGTTGTGACAGCACAAAATGATGAGTGCCGCATTGTTCCTTCTAATGATCTTCTTCTGCTCAATTCATCTTGTTTTGCAGCCTTGGATCTCTGCTACATGCCTGTTTTGAAAACAGGGAGCATCTACTAGGGAGGTCAAAGGAGATTCTGCATCCTTTGTTATGTTTGTGATTGCTATGTGGGTCCAGAAAGTGCTAAAACATAATACAGATAAGAATACATTATATATATATAAACCCTAGCTTTGTCAGAGAATGAAAGAAAAACATTTTTCAAAAAGCAATAGAATATCATATTTTATATAGAATTAATTTTGCTAAACCAGTATAATTATTCCTATGACATGGTGCTGGGCATAGTAATAAAGGATAGATACTATTCAGAGTAACATTGGTACAATTAAATTGTGATATATTCTCTTTTTTTTTTTCTCATTGAGTTTCTTGGTACATTTGAGGTATACAGTACAATTACATTCATTATTGGGATCTTGTACCTTTATATGACAGGTCTTGGTTTTCACTTTTTCCCCTTGTCCCTGCCCTCCCTTCACCCCCTCCTACTCTCCCCATTTACAAACATTTTATTTCCATTTTTTCATTTTCTCCTATTTTTTTCTTTCCCTTATTACTTTTCTCCTACTATTCTTTCTTAACTCATTCTTGAATGGACATAAAACTGGGTTAGAAAATTCAATGAAAAAAATGAGTAAAAACAGTGTAAATGTCAACAAACAAAACAAAAGAGTTCATATAATGAAAAATCTAAAAATTAAAAACTGACATTTAAATAATATATTATTAAAACAGACTTTGATTAAAATTGATGGAGTTGACAGTTTAGGAATAAAATAAAGTTATATTAAAACATACAGTGTTCTGCAATTTACCATGTGATTTCCACTCTTTTCCACTTTTGTAATTTCTGTTTGCTTAGATGTTGAAGCAAAGGTCAAATACTGTTTTCCTTAGTTCTGTAATTTATCCCTGAACATTATCATAGGAATCATGTTAGTAAAATTTAAAACACTTTTAGATCCATAAAATTCTTAAAAGCATTCAACATAACATACAATGAACTTCAGATTAATTATGTCTTAAAGCTTTTAAAATAATACTTTATAGAGGGGATTATACCAATTCCATACTGGTGAGAGGATAGTGTTTGTAATCTTTTGTCAATATTCAGTAGTAAGCTAAATTACAGTTAGCTGGAGCCATAGATACAAATTATCATCTAGCCAATTTTCTGTTTCTCTTTTTTAGCTAGAGTATCATAAAATCACAAATAAGTCTTTGTAAATGGCTTTAACAATTTAGTCACTTCAGTTACTTGAAACCAAATTCCTTTTTTTTTTCATTTTGGATTTTTTAGGGGGCTGGTCTCGAACTCACAGCAATCCTCCTGCCTCAGCCCCCTGAGTGCTGGGATTACAGGTGTGTGCCACCACGCCTGGCCCTTCAAATTCCTTTTGAATCACTTAAACTTTTGCATTCAGACTCTATATGCATTAAGTCCTGGTTCACTTTTGGATCTTTCAACCCTGGGAAGTCTGTTCTTTTGAAGCATTTGGACAGTGTTTGTAAATTTGCCCAATGATTACTTTTTAAAAAATATATTTCATTTTGCAATTAAAAATTAAATGTAGCAAAGAGTAAAACTGCAATCTCTAGAAATACTTTCACTTTGCTTTTATCTTCAGTAATAATAACTGCAATATTTTGTTGCTGAAATGATGGCTTCAGGCCTTCAAGATATTAAACATGTCCCTGAGATGTACCAGTGGAACATGTTGCGTACAGTCATTTCAATAATCTCCTGGGCATCATTGCTATCATAAAGTAATGTTATTCACTCATACCCCATTTTGAATTTGGTAAACACTTCCTCCCTTAACTTCTCCATTATACTTCAAAGTGGAAAAGTAATCTCTTTATTGCCAATATTTTTCATGCAACATACTGAAAGATTTATATACTAAATAGGTTAAATAGGATCATAATAAAAGATACTACCATTTAAAATAATGAATAAATCAATGTAGTAATTATTTTGTTAGTTATTGGATGCATCATTTTTGTTTATTTTAATACAAAAATGTTGTTCTATTAAGATTAATCATTGACATTTTTTAGTGTAGATGACAAAAGAAAAATGTCATCCTTTGTAGCACATTTTCAGTAATAAACCACATATAAAAGTATCATGCACATTTCCATTACATGATATTTAGCAAAACTTATTCATATGCTCTATATATCTATATATTCATGACCTTCCAAAAGAAATATGTTCATCCTTTTCA
>NW_022900936.1:39831201-39867333 GCF_012274545.1 Fukomys damarensis
ATATATATACATATATTTGTTTTAAACCAGGGTTTCTCTAAGTCATTAAGTTGCTCAGGCTGTGCTCAAAATTGTGATCTTCTTGCCTCAGCTTCTCAGAGTGCTAGGATTATTGTGTGTGCCACCATGCCATGCTAGAAGCATCTTTTTAGTTCTGTGATTGAGAAATATAATTTCAACTTGTTAAGCAACTTTATTTATTTATCTGCCTTAAAAGAAATTACGCCTGCTCTAATTAATATAAATGTATCTCCTAAAAGAAAATTACATCTATGGCAGTGAATCTGGCTGTATCTATATCCACAATCATTAAAGAAATTGCCTAATATCTCTGAGCTTCAGCTTTTTAATCATAAAATATAGATGGTAACATTTATCTCACATGGTTGTTGCAAAGATTAAATGGTGGAAATTATGTAAAATGATTCAGGAAGTTTTTTAGTTCTGTGAGTAAATAATAAATTTTAACTCTTCAATATATTGAACTTACTTTTTAAATCTCGGAATATAACTAAATTAATTATGGGTTTATTGCTTGAATGAATAGAGTAAAGTTCAGATAGCTTTCTAATTCCTTTAGTTCTTCTGATTCTGGGTTACATTAGCTTTGTTCTAAATACATTGTCAATCTATCAATGCATCCTCCTAAAGTTAAGTTTTCTTTGAATTTCTCAATAGAGTACATTCGTATCATTCAGGCATTAAACAAAATAATTTTTATAAACTGACTGGCATATTATAAATGCTTGATAATAGGAAATCATTATTATTGTTTGATTATTTTCCTCTATTACTTGTCTTTTATTTCAGTGGCAAGGTAAAAATATCTAAATACATAAAGTGATGTGTCCAAAGCTTTTCTTTTTTATTAATGTTCCACCCTTCATGAAAGTAGAGTAATTTAAACTACTTTAAAGAATAAGAAGGAACTGTTCAAAGGATTCTCTAGTAGCTAAGAGAGACAATGACAGAGCTGAGCACTGTGCTTCTTAAAACCTGTGAGTGCTGAATCTTTTCTAAGAGATCAACTTTGTCTCTATTTTTTTTTAATATATTTCACTATATTCTTTTAAGATAAACTTTTGGTGATTTTTCTGGTGAAAAAAATTGAAAATTACAAATTTAAGTTCAAGTTTTTAAATTCTTTGGGAAATTTGGTCAACATTTCCATACAAAAGTTCCATTAATCCTTCATGTCCATATTTGTATAATGATGAGGGGTTGGGCTTCAGAATGATATACTGAGGTTAAAGTCCTGATTTAGCACACATTAGATTTGTGACTGAAAAAATGATTTAATTACTCTCAGCCACTGTTTCTCAAATGAAGAATCAAAATGATAATATTCATCTGTAGTGTTGTAATAATTAAATGAGTTAACATTTAAAATACGTAGAATAGACATGATTTTTATTATTACTACTATGAAATCTCAATTTATAAGTAATTATATCTTGAGAATAACAGATCAAGAATCGAGTACCATGAAAATGAATTTCATAATAAATACCTTAACCTGAATCTTATTATATTTTACAGTATTTGACCTAATCTAATTTCTGACCTAAAGTATTTCACCTATATTCTCAATGTAGTTCTTTGGACTATTATTGCACTTTTTTGTATTCTTAAGTTTTAGTTTATCATTTTTCTATAGTCTATCTTTTTCTCTATATGCTTCAATGTATAGTTTCTTTAGATCTATTTCCATTTTATTGATCTTCATCCTGGCTATGTCTAGCTTGCTATTTTGTCTATTTATTGTGCCTTCAATTTTGGTACTGAAAGTTCTAGTTTTAAATTTTTGATTCCTTTTTATTGATTTTAAATTTCCACAAATTCATGCAACATTATTTTATTTCTTAGACATATGAATAACAAATATTTTAAATCTTATATTTCATAATTCTAATATGTGATATATTTCTATTACCTATTTTTGCATTCACTTTTTAATATTGTGGTCTTGTAGAAAAGGCATTTTTTGATTAAAAGGTAGACAACATGATCAATATATTTTGGAGATATTTGAGATTTCTCATGATATTACCTTTTTCTAATGTTGCTTCTAAAAAACTATGAGGAGATATTTAGATACCTTAATTAAATTTTTATGAAAGGAGTACTATATGTAATTATGTCTTAAAACCGCATTATAATTCCAAAAACAAAAGAAATCTTGGTCATTTTTTGTGGTTTCTGAACTCCAGTGTTGTGTACATACCCCTGGAATTATACCAAGTCTTAGCTTCTCAGGAACTGTTTTCTGTTTTTCTTCAGCTAGAATCTAGGTCACAGCTGAAAATCAGTAAATGTTTACCGAGGAAATGTCATGAGAAATACTAGATCTACTTCTATCCTTATTTTCTTTAGGATTTTCACCCATAATTCTTCTGGCTATGGTAGCTCTCTAGTGCTTTCAAACAAAAATTGAAAAATGTTCTATTTAGAGTCTCTGCATCTTCTCAGTGGGAAAGTTAGTATAAAATACTAGTCACCATGTCCATGTCTAGAAAAGTTAGTGCATTCTTTAAGAGAAACCATTTACATGTTGTCAATTTTCTCTATTTGCTTTCATTTTTTTTCAGCTTTAATTGAGTTTATTGGTACATTTTAGGGATACAGTACAGTTACATTCATTGTTGGGATCTTGTACCTCTACATGACAAGTCTTAATTCTCATTTTTTCCCCTTACCTCTGCCCTCCCTTCACCCCCTCCTCCCCTCTCCATCTACAAACACTTTATTTTCATCTTTTCATTTTCTCACATTTTTTTCTTTTCCATTTTTACTCTTCCCCTACCCATTCCATCTTCCCTACACCTTTAGCTCCTTTCTTCCCATTTCTAAATAAAAGCTTAATTTGTTGTACTGTTACATTTCTTTCTTTTTGCATGAAATGGACATTCACCTGCTTTCCTTTTGTGTGGTTTTAAATTCTAGCTCCTAATTTTTGTTTTCTTATTTCCAAAACTCATCTTGCTATTTAATGTGGGAGTTAAAATGTCTTAAAACTGACGTATTGAGTAAGGGTAGCCCTAGTATAAACACTCAAAAAGGAAAAAAAATCTAATTATCTAATATGAAATCCGATATCAGAATGACTGTTATTGCTATCATATACAGCCTACTTAAAATTCTGTTAATGGTCTCAGTCTGAATTTCCATAAATCACATGCTTACTTATCCTTCCTTTTATAAATTTATACAGCAGCACTTACATAAAAATGATGATATAAGAACAAATATTTATTTAGTGAAAGATTATTTAAAGCATTGAATACAAATGTCATCACACTGACCTCACTGCTCAAAATTATTTGGTCATGTAATTTTGCCTTAATAGAACCTAGTATCTCACTTTTCAAGTTTTTCTATTTCAAATTACTCTAACAAAAATGGTAAGTACCAGAAGACTCAGTGCTATTCTCAAGTCCTGTGTGATGCTTTGGTTAACTTGTTAAGGGTCATAGATAAACACAGCTTTGTTCACATTGTGTTGAAAAATGTTCTGGTTCAAATCTCATCACAGGCTTCAGCAGAGGTATGCTCTCAAAGGCTGTGACTTTTTTTGTTTCTTTTTACCAAGGCAATGTTCTTAAAAACTGACCGCTTTATTTGGAGATTGAATCAGCCTTGCTCTGTCAACCTCTTAGTTTTGGTGCTGAGATTGAATCACTGGTCCCAAGACCCCCTTTGTGTTTCATTTTCGAGCCCTTATTTCTTTTTCCATTAACAGTTCTTCTAGAGACTATTTCAGTCCATCAGAGCATCTATTACATCGGAATTTAGGGTTAAAGATGTGTTTCCTCTTCTCAAAAAACCAAAAACCAAAAACCAAAAAACTCCTTGCATGCTATATAAAGTTACCTATCTTTTCCTCAGGAACCAAATCTCAGTTATGATGTTTGCAAGAGGCAGACAGTCAGGCCACATAAGGTCATTTTTTGTTATCCTCTTGAAAATACTACCTGATTTACTTGACTGTTTATTATTAAGGATAATTAATATGTAAGTTAAAAAGATATTTCTAAAGGTGATCTTCTATTCATCTTTTATATGCATAATTTGGCAACATATCTGCTTCAATAAATATTTTTCAATTTTACCTGATCTATATTATTTTGAGATTTTTCATTATCACAGGGATAACATTTACACACATAACTATATCCAGTATGGGAAAAATACTGTAAAAGCCATAAAATAAATAATGTTCTGCAAAGTTGGAGCATGAAATAATTGCTAATTATAATTCTTAAAAAAAGAGAAAAGAAACCATTGCAGTACCTCAATTTGGAGCTGGACTCTTTTTGAGAGTACACATTATGTGTGTAGCATAAACATATTAAATTAATTCCAGATCATTGATGTATGAGTAGGGTTGATTTGTTTCTTTCCCAATGATGGGAAAGAAATACCTGACACAAAAAACAAATTAAAGAAGATGTTTATTTGGCTCATGGTTTTATAAAATTTAGTACATGGTTGGCTGGCTCAAGGCAGAAATGGCCTGGTGGAGAACAGCTGCTTTACACATGGCAGTCAGGAAGGAGATAAATAGATAGATAGATAGATGATAGATACATAGATACATAGATACATAGATAGATAGATTGATGGCAAGCAGAAATGATCCAGGGACAAGAATACACCCTTCTAAGGAGGCTACTCCCCCAGTGATTCACCTCTTCCACCAGCTCCATCTCTGAACAAATAGGGCTTTTGAGGAACATTTTAGATCTAAATCATGACACAGGGTGAATCCCAATCCCTCATATATTGAAGGTTGCATGTAGTACTGGTACTTTACTGTCATTTTTCTACAGTGAATTCAATAATTGTGGGAAACTATGACACTAAGGAAATCAAAATTACTTCCAATATATTGTCACTTGTTTTCATGTGACTAACATTTAGAGATAAATGTTTTACTTAATTTATACACAAGCATTCAATAATTCATCTATCAAAAAAAATGGTGGTGATCTGCTTCCTGCTAAGGATCAAAGCCAGGTATATTATATCACTGTATTTCTGCTAAGTGTTTCTCCCTCTTTCTTTTGTGTATTAATGAAAGAATCCAGGATGGCTATTTATTATGGCTTGCATTTATTTCTCAGTGTCTTAGTTCTTATTATGGAGAGCATCATTGGAAAGACATCATACTTTCATAGATGACTAATCTGTGATTAAGGTCTATCACCCATTGCTTCATCAGTAACATCTGGCATCAAAGATAATTCCATTAATTTCAAATCTCATAAAATGTAACATCATTACATTGAAGAAAAGACTGTCATTCTCTCTGGTTATAATAAAACATTCCTACTAGAAAGTCACATAAAGGCACTTTATAATATTTCCCAAAGATCTGTAAAATGGCAAATAAAGTTTTTGAAGCTATCCTGGAAATTTATTTCTTCATGACAGAAGAGGCTTAAATAATCAGGAAAAAGGTATAATTCTGAGGGATAGAAAATGCTTTCCAGTGTGGCTTCTAATTTGCTGACACTTATTTTGCTGATCTGTAACCACAGATACTAAAAGAACGGACAATTGATTTCTAATGAAAAATATATTTCCGCAGCTATATGGTTCATAAACATTATAATTTCCCCTCCAAATAATAAATTTAGATGAAAAAAATTTACAAAGAATTACATCACTTATAGTTTGAATTGATGAGAAAGCTTTACCGTTTTCTGAGAATAAATCAAGAAGTCATTTTCCCCCCAATCTGTAATGCTGGGAATTCTGATTTTATATTAGGTAACTGTTGCTCTAACAATAAAATATTTCATAGTAGTTTAAATAATAACATTAGGTTACTAAACTATTATGAATAGTGGTAAATACAATTAAAATTTTTTTAAAATTCTGGGTTTTAACTAAAAAATAAATTTTCTTAAGAATTTTATTTGTTCTAGTATTGAATGTTTTACTAGTTTTGAGTTTTGCTTACACTATCTTTTCTATAATACAATAGAAAAATTCTTATACTGTTTTTCTATGGAAATAATATTATTTTTAAAGAAATTAAAACAATCCTTAGCATGAGTGAATAATTAATATACTCTTCTCATTTTTAATATGTATTGTTCATAAAAGTCTATAAACTGAAAAATCTGTAAATATTAAATAATACCAGTATATATAGGCCTACACAGTTATTGAAAGCATTCTCCATGTTTAAGTAACATGCTTTTAAATGATGTATCCTCCTCTAGGAAACAGGTGAGACCATATTGTAAAGTGTGAGGTAGTTGAACTCATGATATAAAGTTGTTTCTGGAAACACTACACTATATTGAACTCTTACTGGCTTATCACCATTTTTTCTATATTTTTAAATACATAATGAATTGCAGAAAAGCTATCTATGTTAGTATCCTTTTTAAAAAAAAATCGTAATGTACTTATTTCCTTTAGATCTTGGATATCCTGTCTGGAGATAGCCATGGTAGCATATGCCTGTGATTCCAGCACTCAAGAGACAGAGGCAGGAGGATTGACATGAGTTCCAGACCAGCCTGGGCTACATCGTGAGTTCAAAATCATCCTGAACTACATAATAAGGTGAGAGACAGTGTCTCAAAAGCCTAAGAAAAATAAAAAAAAAATATTTTTCATTAATATCTCAGATGTATTTCAGAATATATTCAGAAAAATATATTTCAGATGTATTTTTCAGAAGCAAATCAAACTACAGCATTAAGTGATCATGAATGATAGTCCTAAGAAATTTTCTCTGGCCAGCAGTAAATAAATTACTTTGAAGCTTCCTGTGTGCAAATTGGAAACATAAAATCATTTATGGAATATTCAGTTTAGTGTTAAAAACCTGGTGGTAATTCTGGAAAAAAATTCACATTAAAAAAAAAATACTAACTACCTGGTTCTCTGACAGTTGATTTGCATCTGTTGTTTTAAAATCTTTCCCACACCTTCATAAGTCATTTTTACCTTTGAGGGCATTTGGGCTCAGAGAAGTTAAATTAACTGTCCATGGTCACATAGCTAACTGCATGCTGGAAAAGTGTTTCAAATATATAAATATTTAAGCTAAAAGATACAGTTCTTTCCATTATATCACTCCAGTGATAATTTTCAAGTATTAGGCTTACAAGAGCCTGTATCTTCTGAAAATATAGATCATCTATCGGCAACTATTAGACTGAAGCTAGTTTCCAATTAAGTAGGTTTTCTGTATGAGGAAGAGCTTCTGGACATAAAATATTTCTGTTAAACAGGAGAAGTAAGATCTTTTTAAGAGTATGGAGACGGATGCCAGTAACTTATTAGATTATCAACTCTGACAGATCTGATATTTTACAGTGCTTGTGAAGTAACCAGTTAGACTGCACAGTTCTATATGCACACATACACTTACACAACCCACACATCAGAACAAAAGATGTCTATGTCAAGAAATTGTTATTTATGGTATCTGATCCATTCTGGGGGCGTCTACATACAGGACAGGATCTTTAGCACTGAGCTAAGCCTCAATCTTCTGTGTTTTGTTTAAGGCCAAAAAATTGCTGCAGGAGCAACTTTCTTATATCTTGCATTCCTGGTTGGTCCTATAGGATAAGACAAAAGATACTTACCTGCAGTGGCTTGTACCATAGGAGAAAACCCCCAAACTTAGGAGATTCAGCTTTTATTGTGAGTGGGTGATGTTTTTATCCTCCATTAAGGAGAGCAATTATTCAATTTCCTGAAATATAAGCCAATCTCTTTTATGGCAGAGGATGGCATTTGTAAGGAAAATTCTCAGGGAAGGGAAGGAAAGACCTTTATCTTTACTATCATGGAAGGCCTGTAAACCCTTCTGAAGAAATATATTACCACCAGCTGTGCGTTCTCTGTTCAGCAGATCTGGAATATTCAAGACCTCAAGAAATTAATGAAAGCTTGTCACTCAATGTCTTACATCAGCTAATCCCTTTGTCTTGCTGGACCACTTCTATAACATCTGGTTTGAACTGCAGCCTATACATTCAATGAACTGCTCTTTATCATAGTTATTTTCTGTTATTTTCAGCTAACAATGCCTAGAGAGCTGTGTTTATGTATGAGTAGTCAATTTGTAATGATGTTACTCAACAGGAATGTCAGATATAGTGAGTGAAACAGTTGAGAAGAAAGAATAAATACAAGGTTATCTTTTGAAGTGCTTCCTTGTAGCCAGCCCTTCAGGAGACGTTTCATGCTGTGAATGTGGGTGACCTTCTGCTTCCTTGTGTATAGTGATGAAATGGTAGCTGGTATAGTATTGTAATATATCATATTGAGTCAGATATGTCAAGACTTCAATTCCCTCTTTTTTCTCACTGTCTCCATTTGTTGTTGCTTACATACCACCAAATCAAGCTATTCCCCCTTCACCTTAAAGATATACATTCTAGAAAATTTGGGCTGAATCAAAAGCATTTTGCATATGAAGAATCATTTGTTATAAAATCATCTTATTTGTACTGATTTGAATGTAAGATTTTAAAAAATCAAAATAAAGGTTATTTAGATCTAGAAGTCCTCTTTAGGCCTCATGCATTCAGAAGTTGGTTTTGGAAGGTGGCTGGATCTTAGGAGTGATGTACTCATCAGAGAATTCAGTAGCTGAGCATGCTGTTACAGGCAGGGTCTGGCTACAGGGTGAGTTACCGGGCCTGTGGCCTGGAAGGTGGAAGCTCCTTCCTTGTTTCCTCCCTTCTCTCTCTGCTTCCGGGCCCCCTTGAGGTGAGCAGCCCATTTCAGCAATGCCATTTCTGTGTTTAAGGCCGCCAACCGTGGACTGAACTTCTGAAGCTGAGAGCTAAAATAAACTTCTCCTCCTTTATGTTGTGGGTGGTATTTTGTCTGAACAAGGAAAAAGTGACTAAGACAATTACATTGGGCACACAATTAAATTTCTAAATTTTTAAAAAAGTGTTTATGTGTAAGAAATTGTAAAAAGGGAGTGGATATGATCAAAACCTGAAATATTAATTAATAAATGAAGATGTCATGTTCAAACCCATTAATTGTGAAATGACTATGCATTGATAGTTACAATAATTTTTAAAACTAGAATTCTTATGTGGAAAAATAGCAGTCTCTTGTTCTATTGCCTCTCCATTGCTCTTCAGCAGTAAATTTTATTATTTACTTAGTTATCTCCCTTGTATATGTATACAGTTTTAAACTGCCAATTTCAGGAGCCATCCACTTACTAAATGTTAAGGTGGTTAAGGAATTTTCATTTTTACAGTGCTCAGACTTACCTCTTTTGCTCATCCTGTTCTTTTGTTTCTTCTGTTGTTTAGTAATTGTCCTAGTTTAGGATTTACTCAATTTCATATATATAAAACATCAAAACCTCCTATACGTTTTCTAGGACAATCTAGTAAATACTAAAGCTTATATTATCATACTTCCAAATATCCCAGTAAGTTAAATGATCTAACAGTTCTGTCTCAGCTTCTTGGAAACCTGCTTTCCCTTACCTCTGCTCATTTGCTCAGATCTGGAGTCATCTCTAGGGCTGGTGCATAAATGTCATCCTGTTGTTTTCCTTAGTTTCTGTCCTTTGTAGGATATTCTATTTCCTGAATCTCATTTCTTTCTACTTCTTGATTTACTCTTTCATTTTGGTGAAGTACAGTCTCAATATTTCTGAAAAAGAGAGGTAAATATTTTCAGGCCTTTTACCTAAGGCCAGGTTATAAGGCTTGTCTGGGTTCCAGATAGGACAGAAAGATCACTTGTATTTGTATTAAATTTCCTTGATTCATACTAAATCAGTAAACAATACTAGAACAATATATGGTATTTACATATGAGTTTTGAATATGTGAGGCTTTGTTTTAATTGTGCTCAAAATTTCATGGTTAATGTAACCTACATATAATTGAGAAATCTCAGTGATCCAGATATTCCAATTCATAGCTGGGCAATTGCTGCTTTCAACATTGAAGAGTCTGCCTAATGCTTTCTATTTTTGACTGCAGCATTTCACCATTCTTATTTATGTGAAAATGTTTTCTTTCTTTTATTCTCCTGTGTGTTTGATTAATAGTTTGGCTGTATGGAACACTCCAGGTTGAGAATTATTTTTCCTTGGAAATCTGGATGTTTGGCCTGATAGCACTTCAGCATCAAATATTGCTTTTAAGTAATTCAAACTTTTCTTTATTCCATTGTGTAATATTTCTTCCTGTCTTGTAAAAGATTTGAGCTCTTTCTTTCTTAAGTGGTCCAGGTTCCCTCATTCAATAACAAAATTGAGTTATTAATTGAATTTTTGAACTGATTTACTTTGTACAAAATTGTGTGATCTTTAAAGCTGTGATTTTTAAATTTGTATATATTACATTCAAAAATCTAAATCACTCAACAGCTTCTCAGAGCTGGGGTCAAATGCAGAAATACGAATTCTTAGAGTACTCCAGTTGTCATGGTCTGTACTTGGGTATACGTCTTTGTAAGGCTGTTTCTATTATGCTGTTTAGTGGTCACTTATAGTTACAAACTATATCAAATTACTTTCAATTTACATGATTAATGATAGTGAAGTAATTTTTGTTCCTGTCCTTTCAGAAAGAAATTAGATAAAATCTGACATGACTGTGCTTTACTATAAACTTTTCAAAACTTGAAAACAAGAGGTCGTTATAAAAACAATTTCATAGAGTAGTTAGTCTACATCATGGTTACTTTGGATTAATCTGATTCCTATGTAAATCTCTAGTAGTCACCATTTAAATTTCATTCCTGTAACCAATCTCAAATTTCTTTCCAATAGGCAGTAACAACTTGTAAGCAAATGGAATTTCTATATATCCCATTGGCAGCATTATTTTATATTTTTCTTCATTTATATTTATAAAACTTTATGAGCCTGGGCTGTAATACAACAATGTAGTTCACAGTCTATTAGGATCACTGCAATCAGTCTTCTGAGACATCTGTGTGGACCTGATTCTGCAGGTAATGGGCTGTTTCAGTTCTGCTTGAGCTTGCCTTGCCATCTCCACACTGGCAACAGCTGCATTTTACTGTTATCACTTGGAATACATACAGCTGATATTCCTTTCAATATTCTTTCCCCAAAAATAAGTGGGATAAGTGACAAGAGCAATCAGTTACTTTGGAAAAAGGATACTCATAAAAACTGACGCTATTTGGTGCATTTTTATGTCATAAATATATTTATAAGGAAATGTTCTCACTGATAGACTCACACTCTAAAGGTTGTCTTTCAAAGTTTAATAGGCATTATTTTGGGTAAATTAACTTTTAAAAGTAAAACAGGCATATGTCCATCTGAAACAAAATGGAAGATAGAACAAAACAAAGTCATTTAGCTTGGGAGAAGATATAAAATTATCCAGTGCAAACTCTGTCCAACTATGAACTGTGTTTCAAATGTATTTTTCTCTGTGTGTTTTTATAAATAAAATTCCATTAGAACAACTAGTACAATTGGCTTATGTATTCTCTCTACATACCAAGGCTATAACAGTAGAATGGAATAGTTAGGTCAGGCACAATATAGATCACAAAGCCTATGTGGCCTTCTATAGAAATGATGATCTTTCATCTAGGTTTGCTACCTTTCTGAGAAAAATTCTCAAGAAGTTTTGAAAAAATATAGAAGTCTGGATGCCCCTACTTAAGTATTTAAATTCAGTTGAACTGAGCAAGACTTAGTACTTCCTATGTAATTTAAATATGTAGTAAGAATCAAAAGCTACCGACTATCTTCTGCAATAAATTTGCATTATTCACAAAACACATTTGTAACAGAGGCTGAGAGGCCATCACTGTCACTCAGATTTGTTAGATCAGTTATAACCTCTGATAAAAACAAATGCATATCTTAACTAAGATGACTTCCATCGTGATTGGATGATCAAATTAATGTTCTGTGAATGACCTGACATACCATGAAATGATCCTTGGGAAATTGAGAACCTTGTAAAATATATTTATTGTTATTCAGAGGAAGAAAACACTCATTTTCAGAGAACACATCACAGTGAATATTTTACATTGTGCCTAACAGATTAAAAAATGAGAAAGACTCAGTGCTTAACATAAAGGCACTGCAGAGATTACTTTCTTTAAATTAACTTTTTTTTTCTCCATAAGTGTGTACTAATGGTTCAGGAATCAGAGTGTGTCCATTTTGGCTTGTGTTAGCACATTCAATTAAACAAATGTATGATCCAAGTGCCATCAGTGCAGTGAGGTATCGAATGCACTGTAGTGAACAAGACGGATACAGACCTTGTCTTGCAGAAGTTTTCTAAAGACAGTATAGTGCACTAAACATTGTGGTAAGAGAAATCTAGGCCATCTTTGGGTAATATAGGAAAATCCTGATGTGATTTGAAAAATTTTCAAACTAAATAAATTCTAAATTGGGAAATTACAAAAAGATTGTACTGCATATAGTATGGTGAATTATTGTCAAAGGAAGAAAAATAAGAAATATAAATATAAGAAATTGTAATAACATAACACAGAGTACTACATTAAGGTGACTGGTGGGATAGATGTGAGTTTGGGTAGTATTAGGTTAGGATTTGAAGGCTTTCTTTTCAATGTCGTGTTGAGGAGTGTAAACTTTGCACAAGACATTAGGAAACCTTAAGAGTTTTGAATTGTGGAATGATATGATCAGTGGTGAGGAAATGTCATTAGACTGACAGATGTGGAAAAGATTAAAAAGGAGCAAGTCTTAAGATAAAAATTCAATCATGTGTCAAGTATAGCCTTTCAGGGCTCAGAGACTGGTTCAGTGACAACAGTGAAGGAGTTAAGTAGCTCAGTTTCAAAGATAATTTGAAGGTGCAACAGATATAGAACTGGGAGATTGCTTATATAGTGGTTGTAAAGAGAGGATTTGGGATGATTGAAGGTCTGGCTTCATCTTTGTCCATGAAAAACCATTCGGAGTATCTGCTATTGACCTGTGGCACTTAGCACTTCAGTTTTATATCTCTTGCCTCAAGTCGGATGGTAAAATAACCATAAAAAAGACTTTGGCTCCACTGAGACCACCAATACAAAGTCAATTTGCTTCATGACCCTTGAGGGGAGCGTTGATTTTAAGGATTTCATTTTGTAAATGGCTGGGGGTTTGCACTGAAATGAGCTGTGACACATTCAAAACTATCTTAATATTGCAAAATGCATAAGGCAAGGATATTTGCATACCTCTGTCTGACAGCCTTGGACAAGAAACTCCTTTTACCTTAAAGATCTATTCATCCTTCCAAATGATCTTACTTAATGTATGACTCATATTCATTCAACTGCTATACTTGGAACGTTTAAAGGATCCATGGGCCATTTACTTCTTTTAGAGATTGTTAGCAATGCTATCTTGGGGATTTATGCTTCCTTTACCATGTTTTCTGAACTGTGAGGTGGGTCTTTCTTATTCATTTATCCTAGCCCTGGGAAAGCAATAGCAGGACTAAGAGAAAAATAGTGAGACAAGCAATGTTTGTATTTATTGTGTGTGCATTGAGCATTGACAAAACGCTAGTATGCATTCAAATGATAAATATTCACCAAGGTATCTATCAGCTATAGAATTATCTGGTAAAAAATAGGTTTTATTTCATATCGATCCTAGTTTAGTCATACATCATCTTTATTGAACACAGCACATGGCTTGCTATGAAAGTAATGTGCTCTAGAGTTCCTTTGCTAAACTGTTGCTCTTTCACACTAGTTTTCTCTCTCACTTTCCCAGCCAAACTCTAAATGTAACTAGATATGGGGATTGAAGCTAGCTATTTTTTTCTCTTTTTTTGTATCAGGGATCCAATTCAGGACCTTGTGCTTATGAGGCAGGCAGGGTGCTACTGAGCTAAATCCCTGGCCCAAGCTAACGTATTTTAAAAAATGTAATTTCTCTTTCTTTTGCTGTCTTTTCTATAGACTGTAAAACCTTGTCGATATCACAAGTACTTCATCACCACTTCAATTTCTTGCCTTCTTCACAACCATGGTAGATGTTTGATCTGTATTTAAAAATTTAATCATATTCCTATCGACTCACTCTCACACTGAAATCTATTAAAGATTCTTTTTAGGTGTCTTATGTTAACTATGAGTCATTTTTCTTTCTCTTTTTTAATAGTACTTCTCTTATCTCCAAGTGTGAAGTTCTTGCAGAGTTGTTACTATTTTGGAAGGTTTTGATCGACTTGAGTTTGAAGTGAATCCACCTGTCATTGGCCTCCCTCAAAGCAGTAAAAGATTTGAAGGATTTTACTTCCAGTTAGTAGGAATATCATTATCTGTAGGCATAACAAGTGGAATTCTCAGTAAATATTGCTTCATTGTGTCTGTATAAGAAAATACATTTAAAAATCTTTTTCTTATGAAGATTGTTAGAGAAAAATCCAGGAGGCTCTTATGTTGAGAATAATCAAGTGACAAACATGAGAGTGAAGATTATAGGTATAAAAACATGGTTAATTTTAAAAATAAGAATATTCCAAAGATTGGAGTTATAGGAATTATTTCATAAAAATATGAAGCTTGAGCTGAAAAATGAGGGCTGGATAAAATTGGAATAGTAAGGGAGTGGCTAGAGCAGAGATGGTAAAGAGAGGAGACAAAATGGTAGCTACTTCAAATAGAGAAACTGCCCTAAATAAACAAATAAATTAACCTCAGGTTTCTATATCCTACTCTGTGTTCTTAATGATGTATTAGAAATTAATAAAGGACTTAACCTTAATAATGACATTCTATCATTTGCAAAAAACATATGAAGTATGACAGTATATGAGCTATATATGAAGAAGTAAGAAGTTATTACATAAAAAGACACATTGCCATTATGGACCTCCATATACTCATCTTTGTTTCTAACACGCTTATCCCATCACTCTTTACCTTTTCTGAAATACTTCTGAAAGTTCTCTTTCATGTGTTTATCAGGCACGATCAAGCATCCAATGAGTACTGCTACCAAGTGCCATCCAAATGAAAGGCAGGGTCACGAAAACATTGTGGTGTGTCCTCATGCACATTATTCACCAGATCTGGCACTGTGTAGTAACCTCTGGCTCTTGTCAAAGTAAATATGATCTTGCAAGGTAAATCTTTTTAATTCATTAAGGACATGGGGGCAGCCGCAACAGAGTAAAGATACTCATGAAAGAGGACTTCCAGAACTGCTTCGGAAAGTGACAAGAAAATGGATACATATTGAAGATATACTCCTAAGTGAAATAAATAAGTCACACATGTGTAAATACCGAATAGTGTCCCTGGTGTGAATAATCTGCAACAATGCATAAGATTCTAATAAGATTACTGACATTTAGAAATGGGAAGAAAGGAGCTAAAGGTGTAGGGAAGGTGGGATGGGTAGGGGAAGAGTAAAAAGGGCAAAGAAAAAAATGTGAGAGAATGAAAAGATGAAAATAAAGTGTTTGTAGATAGGGAGGGGAGGAGGGGGTGAAGGGAGGGCAGAGGTAAGGGGAAAAAATGAGAATCAAGACTTGCCATGTAGAGGTACAAGATCCCAACAATGAATGTAACTGTACTGTATCCCTAAAATGTACCAATAAACTCAATTAAAACTGAAAAAAATAAAAAAGAAAGAAAGTGACAAGAACAATGGGATACATTTTTTGAAGGGAGGGGAGAAGCAGTATTTTCAAGGGGATTAATGGATATGTATCTTTTACTGAAATACATTTTAAAAATAAACATACTCTGTATGTTTCAATAATACCTCATAGATGAAGTTATAGGGCATCATGTTAAGTAATATGGGCAAAGAAAGGCAGACATAGCATGATCTCATTTATATATAGAATCTAAAAACATCAAACTCACAAAAGTAGGGTATAATTAGATTATCATGGGATATAGAGGGAGGTTTTTCCTATTTAAGAAGAGAACAAACAGGTAAGAACTATTAACTAATGTAATTCATTATACTTACAGAATTGGAAGTTCAGGGTGAGAATGCTGCTTTAGCTAAAATGTTCAGGAAAAATATCTTTGAAGTGATGGAAGAGTGATATGACATTGAAATTCAGACAGGATAGAGCACAGGAAGAAGTCATGCAAATAACCGGAGATAAATATAGGCGGGGCAAACAGAAAGAAAACTTAAGAGAGAATAAACTTGATGTGTCTAAGGGACAGAATTACAACCATTATACCTTGAAAATAGTGGAAATGAAGATTAAAAAGAAACTTTGAATATAGGGTGATTAAAGATTAAAGTACATATTTATATTTTAGATTATTTTTTCAATAAACTTTATTTGTTCACATTTTTATAACATTTTCGTGTGTTTTGGTATTCTTATTTAATTTGAATTATAACTTTATGGGTTAACTGTAGGTCAGATGTTTGCAAAAGTGACTCCATCAATTTCTAATCTGTGTCAGGGATT
Source organism: Fukomys damarensis (assembly GCF_012274545.1). Taxonomy (NCBI): domain Eukaryota; kingdom Metazoa; phylum Chordata; class Mammalia; order Rodentia; family Bathyergidae; genus Fukomys; species Fukomys damarensis. The sequence goes on from NW_022900936.1 coordinate 39,847,629, forward strand.
CGCCCTTGCAGCAAATTCATCACTTATCAAAACTCACAGTAATCTTTTCTTTCTTTTTAATATTTAAAATGTGATAAAGTATCTCTGTGTTATTACATTTCCCAGAAGGCTTATAGTTTATGATGTTATATGGAGGCAATGCTAAATGAAGGAAATGCTAATAAAATTTAGCCATAGGTTCATTTTGTGTGAATATAAAATGAATGAGAGTTTTGCTTCAATGTGAGTTGATAAATTTTGTGGCATCTACAGCCTGAACCCCGAATATTTCCCTTACTTGCTGGTTAATTAGGAAAGTTAAATAAATCTTTCACCAGAACAATTCTCTTGTTCTGTGACAATGGAGGATCATTTTATGTGTTTTAAGTGGATTAAAGGAGTTGAGGTACACAGCCATGCCTGACATGGAGCTTAGCCCATATTGTTATTATTGCATGAGGAAGGCTTGAATGTGTGGGTAAGAATGTGGATGCATAGTCACCCCTTCATTTTTCTTTAGTGTACTTTTCCTCCTAAAGTTTGAGGACTTATTTGTCCGCACAAACAACTCTGCGCTGATTGAATGGGGTTGTACAACACCAAAATCATATGGAAATAGGAAAAATCGCTTTGTTGCCTGATTATTAAGTTCCACATTTTGGAGATTACTCCATTGTAGTGGCCTGGCTAGGCCCTTTCTGGAAGAAGTAACGGTGTGTGTTGACCGAAGGGCCTGAAAATATGCATTTAGGAAATTGTCAGTAGATCATTATAGCTATTGAAAATTTTGTCCTCCAAAAACTTTAGATATGCTGGTGATCTTTTAAAAATTCTCCCTGATCTTCAAACTTCTGCATTCAGTTAAAAACTTGCCAGAGGTTGTTTTATCCTTACTTCTTTAAATGACATGACTTGTATTTAAGCTTCACCTTTCTCCTCAGCTGAGTGAAAGTAAAGGCGATCAGAAGTTGAGTCAAAATGCACCTAACTATTTAAAAATCTTCTGGAATGATTGCAAATTTGATGAGAAACTTTCTTTTATTTGGAGCTAGCTGAAAACTTTATGTGGAGATTTGTAAGCGGAGTGTCTTATAGCACAACTCATCTTCTTCCACAGAATGAAAAAGCATAATTTGAAAGCTTAAAATAAAAGTTTTCTACTTTAGTGTTTATAGACTTGTAACCTTTCAGTTTCTTCCAGTGCTTATCAAACATTTCAATTACTTCTAAAGCTCAGATTTAGAAAATCCATAGCCATGATAAAAATTCAAGAATGCATATAGCCCTCCATTTATAAATGAGCTTATATTCCTAATAAATGAAGTATTCTCTTCAAATCCACATATTCTATGAATGATAGGACCCAACATAACAGAAATGTACTGTCCTTAGAATTATAGCAATTTCTATAAGAATTGATGAAAATTAAATGAGAATAAAACAATTAATCTTATTTCTAAAGAACATGAGCAAAACCAGAATGACACAATTTACTAGAATGTCACAATGGAGACCTTGTTACCCAGTCATACCAATTGTGAGTGCTCTGGAAGGCAATGAGCTTTGCTTCCTGCCTGTTTTCCCTTTTCTGCCATACTAAGCTGTCATGTTAATGGAGTCAGATTGATCTCTCAATCCCTCTCTGATGGAATTTCTGTTTATTCTTCCTTCATAGATCATCTAGCCTCTGAAGACTGAGTCTTCCAGCTCTGTTGTAACTCAGTATAAAATGGACTATACACAAGTATAAATGCAACTTTAAAAAATATATCTTTCAGAATCATGCACATAAGTTATCATCTTTCTGATATTCCTCATCTTTTATTTGATTCCTATGCCTCTATTCATTAACATGTTCTTTTTCTCTGTTGTGCCTTCTTATTAGCCCATGCATTTCTCTATCTATCCATCAAAATGTTTTTCCCCTTCATCCAGCCATTCACATATCATCTTGTGTCATCTTGAAATACTTTATCGTGTGCTATATCAAATAAGATTTGGCCATACAGACATAATTTAGAATTGTTGATAAAAATTTTAAAAATTCTTACATACATGAAAGTAATCACTCTGTCTTCCTAACACTAAAGCTATGTTAAGTAAAACTTTCATATGATGAATTTTTATATTTTAAAAATTTGAGGGGATAAATGACCACAAAAGAAAATTTAAAAGGTTTACTGAATAACAGTCATAATCTTGCCACATTGACATAAATACCACTGTGTTTTTACTAAAATTCCCTAAGCTATTTTCCCTTAAAAATACATGAGAGGATTGGAGGATGTTTTGGAGACTTTCTATATTCAGAGTTGTTACATCATTGTCAAGTCTTATGGAGTGATTGTTAACATATAGATTCCTGAGTAGCTCCTTCCTTGAGCTATCAGGTTAGTGTTTTGTGGGTGATTATTGTGCACACTGAAGTTCGAGAACCACTAATATACTGATGTTTTGGTAGTATTACCTCATTCTTATTGTATTTTTTGACCTCTTGTGTTTCTGTTCTAAAGTCTCAGCTAATTGTTTGCACATGGAGAGGTGCCTTCAAAAGCTTTTACCATTACACTGAGTTTATATTTGGTTTTTAATCAAAGTGAAACAGAAAGCTCAATAAAAATAGCATTTTACCAGAGCTAATGCTTTCCTGAATCCATAGAAAACATTACAAAGACAACACATATTGCACTAAACTTCCATATCCTGCTGTAAAAATCACAGCCACATCTGCCCAGGAACAACCTGGAACGGCGAGAAGGCATCATCGAGCTTCCTCTGGGCTTCAGTGGCTCTTTTGTCCCAAAGTTTTGCCTCACAGCATATTGTAGTGCAACTTGGAAACAGATGAGATAACGCAAATGACAGATGATAACTGCCAACAGGCTTCGGAAGTAATGAAATATTTGAAGGAAATGTGGTAATATTTGTTGACTGTTGTTTGAAAAGTTCTTCAGTGTGCACTAATGACATGACTTTCAAGACATAACTCTTTGCTATCAAATAAGGGCGGAGAGTTATGTATGTCTGCAGCAGGATTTTGTGGAAGGCTGGAAGAATAGTAAAATCAGCTGGTGGCTTCTTCTGGTGACAGATAGCTCAACCTTATTTCTTTTTTCAGAGTAGAAGCTGAACTGATTCCTTTGAATTTCATTTATATGTAGGTTTTCTTCTACCTCAAATAATTTTCTTTTCTGGACTCGAATAAAGAAACCACAAATTTTTAAAAATGAAAGATAATCTGTACTCAAGACGATCAGTTGTTGGATGGTTGTAAATATGCAGACCTATGACGAAAAGGAGCTTAAAGTTTCATAAGGTTTTAAAGTTAAAGTGAGAATACTGACTCTAATCTCCTGATTTAACTGTTTACTTGCTATTCTCTATTTGTTTGTTTGTTTGTTTGTTTGTTTTCTTTGTCCATCACTAGAATATCAGCGTTGTATGCCCAGCACCTTGTGTGTCTTTCAGGTAGTAGAAGCATGGAATATACACTTGAGGCCTGAATTGCTGCTGCAGCAGTAGCTCTCTTCTTTCCAATGGCAGCTCCTGTTTTACCTACCTTACAAAAAGTCTTATATTTCACTTTAATCTGTAGTCATAAGGCATATCATTTATGGCCCTCTGAGGATTGAGTTCTAATTTTCTTACCTACTATTAGCACTCAGTATTTTTACATATGTATTTTTCATCTTCTGAGAATTTTGATTTCCCTTCATCTGAATACTCCTCATTGCTCTTGAAATCCGATTTAGGCCACATGCCTGAGTCTCCTGTTAAGAGTACTTTTCTGATTTCTGAGTTGGAAGGAGTGTTCTTACACCAAAGTGTCATCAGCTTTTGTAAGCTGCCCCAGGGCACTCATCACGTGCTGTCTCACATTCTTGTATTCCACTCTGATCCTTGTGTGTGTACATTTCCTCTGACACTAGATGATTAATTTCGGAGAAGTAGCTATCCCTTCCATTGAGCTAAATATAAAATAAGTGTTGGATATTTATTTGTGAACAAATACATGGATCATATAGGAAAGCTTGCTCTCTTAGTTCTTTTGTGTTGCTATAATAGGAATTTTGGTGCTGATAAGTTTATAAACAGAAATTTATCTGGCTTATGGTTCAGAAGTCTGAAGATAGCACCAAAGTTCTATGAGCATCTTCTTGCTATGCCATCCTATGGAGGTATAGGGAGAGCAGGAGGGGATGTGTGAGAGAGAGGCTGAGAATGCAGGTGAGTGCTGCTTTTATTACAAGCTTTTTTTTTGTACAAGTAATATATCCCCATGATAAGGACATTAATCTATGCATGAAGGCAGAGCTCCCATGATCGAGTCATCTCATATTGGGACCCCACTGCTGAGGTTAAGTTTCCAACAAATAAATTTTAGGGAAGTATTTAAATCATAGCACCTGCAATGGAGAAGTTGTTGTATATACCCAGAAAAAAATAACATTTTCTATAGTAAGATACTTGCTTTCAACTATGTATACGTTATGGCTTATGTCTAGGTATCACTCCAAAGGCTCAGGTGCTCATAAGTGAGGCTTTGGGGAGCGACTGAATCATGGGTGTGTATTACTAGATTAGTCCACTGGTCGGTTTGGCATAGTTCTAGCTGTGCACAATGGGTTTAATGAAGAGGGAGGAGTCACCCTGGATGTGGGTGGCACCAACCAATAGGCTTGTAGCCTGGATGGAATAAAAAGAGAAAGGAGGAGGAACTCCTTCTGCTTCCTGCCTGCCTTTCTATTAGCTCTTTCTCCTCTGCCATGCCACAGTGCCTTGGAGCCAGGGGACTATGGACTGAAACCGCTACAAACTGTGAGGCAAAGTAAACCTTTTCTCCTTTAACTTGTGGATGTTGGGTATTTTTTCTCAGCAATAAGGAAGTACCCAAGACAGAAGATCTATTTTTTTGGCTTTGTATTTTGTCATGATTCTCTGTGTATTTCTAGCAGTCCAAGAGTTTATTATTGTAAATATTTGAAGGAATTTAAAAGATTCTAAAAAGTTGAATAGCTTGGCTAAAAAAACTAATACGAACTAAGTAAATGTATATTTTCAGAAAGTAAATTATTTTTTTAAAGTTTTAAAAGCTTTAATGAAGGTTATTTATTATTCCTAGAATTATTTGATTTGTGTGTCAAAGTTAATGGTTTTTGAGGTTCATTTTTGTCATCATAGAGTATGACCAATTTAGCTAACTGTAAAATATGTATTTTGGGAGTGATGTTTTCAGAAGTCAGAAAAGATGGTGAATGTTTATAAATATGGATTATAGTATATGAAGTACAAAATTTGTATGAAGCTATGGTATGATTCTGAAATACCTGGCTAGTAAATTTTCTCTAAATTGCAGATGAATTCTGAGAGTATATTTAATAAACAAAATAACATATAAATTGATCCCAGTATGAAGGGTTAAGAAATATTTGGAGAACTGCATGGGTTATTGAGACAAAACTGCCTGTTAAATACCTTGGAATGCTTATCATGCCATTTCAATATTGAGACTAATGTCATAATTAAGAACAACAGATATTCTCCTATAGATTATTAGCAATCATTGTTAAAAGTAGAACATGGGTTCAAGGGATTTCCCTGACTCAGAGCAATTCTCCATTAAAAAGCTGTTTTTAAAGAAAGTTTTAGTAAACATCTTCCTTGTAATAGATGACAAGTGTTTAGGAAAATAGAAATGACTAATGCATTGGGCTTGAATTTGTGTTGCCTAGAGTATAAATGAAACTAGTACAAGGTGGCCAATTATTTCCCTAGAAGATAGTCTAGGTTTAAAATTTTATCAATGCTCTTTGCTTTTCTATTCCATCTACTGCTGTATAAGAAAATCATTTAAAACTGACATATCTATATTTCAAGCTTATAAGAATATAGAAAACTTCACATATGCTCATTCTGTGTAGTTGATATTTTTTCCCATTTGACAACTCATAGAATGCAAGTAATTATATTTTTGAAATGCTTATAAGGATTTGAATATTCTCCCTTCCTCTTTTTCTTCCTTCTCTCTTCTTATCATCTTTTTATGATGAACAAGACATCTTACATAGCAAAACGTATTAAGTATATGTCCTGTAAGGATCTGTATAGTTACTGTGGGAGTGGCATCTAGGTGTTATGATTGATAGATGTTTAGAAAGACCATGATCCTTTTGGAATAGATGTCTTCTGAACTCCAGGATATGCTTCCCAGGAGTTTAATACTAAACTGACAGATATGAATTGTGAACAGACATATGTGACTGAAAACTAAGTAAGGAAAGAAGCTGTCTGCAGTTCTGAATCAGAGAACAGGAAAAAGAAGAGATGAGTGTGTCAGATTCACAGTATCTTCTACTGGGAGCAGATGGATTACAACTGTGAATTTGGGAAAGATTTTCATGAAAAGATCTTTTCCACTGCTTGTCATTTGGATTATTTACCTGGGTGTCAATCCTTTCAGCATATCATTAGTGATATTTTTCAGTTGTAATTATCCTGAGATATGTACTTTCTGCATGAGATTCAGAAGTGTCAGTACTCGATAACCAAATCTTGTGAAAGAAAATTTAGGTCACAGATGGAAAACATGTCAAAATAGAAACAAGGAATCTGGGGTTGGAGAGACCTGAAAGCCTAATAAGCACACAGAAATGGGACTCTGGTATGTCCTAAGAGGGGCCCTGTCTACTTAAATTATCTTTGGACTACAAACTTCTATTTACATATATATGTTAGTATGCAATTGCAAGAGCTGAATCAGAGTAAGGAAATTATGTGAATGGTGTGTTACTGTGAGTCCTTGGAAGGGGATGATATTTACATATAGATCTTTGGAATAGGCTAATGAGAATAAGAGAGGACAAATGAACTATACAAGGAAATGGGAGAAGAAAAGATGGAAAAGGTGGGAGTGACCAATATATCCTAATGAAGACTTAGAATTTTTTAGAGAATAAACCACCCAGCATTTACTAGGATGAAATGGTAACAGATTGGTACAAAAAGATAGATAGCTCCTGTTTAGGCCTTAGAAGAAATAATGGTTTCCCCCACTTTTTTTTCCCCCTGTTGGTTGTAAGCACAGTGTATATACTTGTGGCAGAACTGTAGACTGTATCAGGAGAGTGTCCTATAACTAGCCGACCCTTAGTGAAAAATCACATTATCTCCAGTTATCTTTTGGTTTTCATAAAAAAATTTTCCCTGAGCTTATATTTATTTGCAATGTACAAAATCCTATTATATATTCCTAATCACTGGCAATTCATTTACATCTGCTGCTATAGGTAACTAGTAAAGTATTACATGAAATACCATAGAGTTTATTTATCTAGTTCTGATTATTGATATTAGAATAATAATAAAAGTTTCTTAGGTTCTGTGGCAAACATAAGAATAGTACTGACCTCTGAATGGTTGGATTTGACTGTAGTCTGATTGATCAATTGATGGCAAATTGGTCATTTGATGGCAAATATTAAGAGGATCTTTTATGGTAACTCTTGCAATTAATTGATATTATGAGTTTCATATTTTACAGAGTTCATTTATAGAAAAGAATATCTGCCAGTGTCTGATTCAACAAATTCTTCAAATGAAAGAATAGATTCTTCCTAAAATGGCTCAGGCTGATCAAATTCATACTTCAGTTAGCCTAGGTACTAGGCTAGTTGTAATCATTGTTTTCTTCTGTCAGAAGTATTGGATTTTTGTAGGAATATCAACTTTAATACATGACTCTCAATACTTCAATAGTATAGCTTCTCACATGTGTTTTCAGTCACATGATGTTGACTGAAGTACAGTCCTACCAATAACCACCCAACCCTCTGAAAGCGGCTCTCGGCATTCAGAGAGGTTCAGGAAATTCTTGTCTAACAAGAGAGTCATCCTGTGTGTTGTCCTCCTGATGGATTTGTAATTAGTGGGTGTGTCTCTAGGGCTGCATTTGAACAATCTACCCGGCAGGGTTCCTCACCTTTCTCTAAAGGAGCCGTGCTCATGACTGTGAGTAATGATTAGAAAATAATCATGGAGCTGGGGAGAATCTACAGATCTTTCAAGATTCCTGTTAAAGTTCCTCCTCCATTGTTGAACTTTCTCTATTCATTCCAACCCCCTGGTTTGCCCAAGCTGACTGCCTACAACACTTATTATCACATTGTCTCATTATACATTTTATCCATGTGCAGTCTTTTATATTATGTAAGTGTTTTGGAGCCCTGTGCTATAATTGCTTACTTTAGATAGGAGAAGTTTGCCCTTCTAACTTTTGTTCTTCACTATGAGGTCTATGAAAAGCCTAGTCCATTATTTGAATAAATTGTAGCCTTGTTGAACAAATGAGATGTAACCACTTTTAAATATTTAAGTCATTTAAAATTAATGCTTTATCATAATGAACAAAATGTCAAAGTCACCTGATTATTATTATTAACATACATCCAATGAAGTGGATCAACAATGAGTTATAATAAAGGTATTATTTTCAAACTTGAAGAGCACATGAATGAATACATATTGTTAAATGATGAATTCTTTCTAGATCTATAGGAACCTATGGTGTTTAATGAAGCATCTTTCTTCTAGTTCTTTTTTTTTTGATGTATTTGAAAATAAGATTGTTTCCTGCTCATTATTCTTGAGAATACCATAAACTGAGAGAGCCAATTGTCTTGAGAAGTGATAGAATACTTGTAGTTTTTGATTTTTTTTTTTAAGAGAAGACCTCTACCAACTTAAAAGCATAAGAAGATACAATTGTAGGTTTAGCCAGTAGAAGAAAAGTGAAGCATAATATATCGGGTTAACAGGAAAGAATCATGTGTCACTTCCTGCCTGAAAATCCAGGAAATAATTTTTCTAAGTACATATCAGACATGATTTAATCTTGAGATACAGCAAAAAATAGAGAGGGACTCTCTATGTCTCTGATGTCTAATTATATCCCCTTTGTTAGGATACTTAAATGTTTCAGCTTCTAAAGAGAGTCAATATTTTCTACTTTTCATTAGTTGTTCACTAAAAGGTATTTATTTCAGACCTCCCTATGTACAAGACCCAATTTTAGGAACTAGGTGATTTATCAGGAGACAGAGTTATTTGATCTCATGGCTATTTCAGTTTAGTATAGTGTGTGTGTGTGTGTGTGTGTGTGTGTGTGTGTGTGTGTGTGTGTGTGTGTGAGTGTGTGTTGGGAGAATGAGCAAGTTCAGAGATAAAGAACATTCACATTCAATTAAAATAGCTATTATTATCCACTAAGAATTTTTCATATATTTTATAATACTATAGTCCATATTTTAAACATGGGGAAATTGATTTCACAAGAAATTGACCTGACAAAAATGAAATGTTAACTTAAAACTCACAAGTTAGACAGCCTAGAGCAAGTATTCCCTCCAATAAATACTGTTATCATTCCATTTTCTTGGCATTGCCCTTCATGAAGTACTATACTATTAGGCTACACCATGTGTGGATTATATTAGGAACTATAATTCACCATGTACCAAACGTAATCCTGTATTTATGTTTCAACTTAAAAGTTTTTCTATTTTACCATGGTGCAAAGCAGTATTTACTGAGTAGGTAATGTATTTCAAAATTTGTATTTTGATCTTTTCCTGGACTAATGATAATGAGGTATGATACTCTCTCACGATGCAAAGCAGTATCAGTGAATAGCAGTAACCAGTCAGCTACAACATAACAAAGGTGAGTAACTGATACTCTTAGGGTCTGCTGTATTGCTAAGCTATCTTTGGTGGGTTAGGTACATTTAAGTCACTCTGAACTTACAGTATTTTCAATTCAACATGAAATTTATTGTGATTTAAGTTGGGGAGTATCTATATGTATTTTTATAAAAATGATTTATAGTGATCATACAGCTCCAATTTAGCAGACAATGTATTTTTCCATCCTTCTATCCATTGTCTCTATTGGTTGCCTAGCCTCAGAACTGCTTGCTTAACACATGAATAAATATATGACTATTTTAAGTTATATGATAATCCTTTTGTCTTACTGTTTACTTTTTGTAATCCAAGAAGTATTATTCAATTCACATCCCCTTTGTTGAGTTAGTCTTTTAAGGGACAGGGTTTAAACTTTGTCAGATATAAGTTCTCTTTTACCAAGGACATGTTTTGCTGAAGAAAGCTTAAGCGATACATTTCAGCAAGAATATTAGAAGACTTCAGGCTGGCAACAGGCCAATGGACTTGGCTTGCAGGATTCCTTCATCTCCTTTCTTCAAGTGAGATATCAGATGGGAATGTGTATTTAGTCATGTCAAGAGGATGTTCTACCTGGTGTCTAGTACCTCCAGGTTATGACTTCTCAAATTTCTTTTTCCTCAGCTACATTTTGAAAATACTTTTGTATCACTGCAAAAATAATTTCAATTTCTCTGATCATCTAGCTTAAGGTATTTTTTGTGTGTGTGTTTATGACCAGAACTTTCTTGTTACCTTGTCCATGGATAAAGTGGTAAATGCATTTGAAATGGATTACAGATGTGAAAGTATGACCAGTGTGTGCAGAATGTTCTGTAAACAAAATTTCTTTTGCTGTAGAAAGTCCACCAGGGTCTCTGTTGTGGAGCGAGCTAGCCTTTGCTTTGTTTGTTGCTGGATAACCCCTATTAATAGTTATCAGTGAGCTAGTTTACAGTCTGATGAACAGCAAATGAAGTGATGAGGTCAAATAAAAAAATGACTGAAGAAAGCCCTACTGTGTGCAAGTCACTTCAATACTTACTCAACAAATGTGAGATTAAGGCACAAGCTTTTGAAAATCTAGACAAAATTTTAGGTCCAATTTCTCATATACCAAGAGGCATGAAGTTGTTCTTATTCTCTTGTAAATTCTGGCTCTTATAATGGTAGGGTTTGATAGTCTCTTCATAAAATGGATAAAGCATAACAGAGTTCAAATTTATGAATATCAAATAAATAAACTGATGGTAATGTACAGCTCTCTAGCAGTTTAGGCAAAAGAGACAAATTCAGATCTAGAAGAAACTTAAATATAATAATGCCATCTATCAATCTTTGAAGCTTGCACACTTTATAATTATAACTTCATTTGGATTCAATTAACATTCCTGGGAGGTAGGTAATAGGGCAGGTATTATTACTCATTTTATAGATTAAAAGGCAACAAGAGTTCAATGTCACTTTTCTAAGCTCCATAGCTAGTGTGTGGGAAAGTTGGGACTCAAATTTAGTTCTTTTTATTCCTGACCCGGCATCTCCACAGCACAGTAGTGTCACTCTCTACTTTGTCATGCGCAGTCACATTTCACTAAGTAGGTGCAGATGATCTAGATACAGTTTTTCTTTACTTGCTCTCTAGAACATGAAAGAATCCATCTTTTAAGAGGTAACTATAAAAATTGAAAATGTGTATTTCCAAAAGAAAGTCAGTGTTAATCAGTGACAATGAATTAGGAATCCAAACTGATTTTTCTGAAAACTGCTGTGGAGTTTAGATTAAGTTTATACAGAATCAGTGACTGTGAACTGGGTATGGATTGAAAGAAAAATAAGTGGAAGGATATAAAACAGGAGGGCATGTGAGTGACAGACATTCACTCTCTTTCAGGTAGAGATTCTCGTACTACATGGAGGGACAGGGATGTGAAGACTGCCCTAGTTAACTTGCCCACAAAAGTTGTCTCTTAAGTGTGCTTTAGTACATATGGTAAAATGAATTTCTGGCATGAAGTGCGTTCTAAATAGTGAGCTTCTTTTTAGAGACGGGAACAGATTTTACAGGTGACAACCTGCATGTGCCATGGGGCCGATATATCCCTGTTCAACAAGAAGTTGATGTTTAACCTCTTCCTGGCCTCAAAAACCATTCAGTGATAGGAGCCAGGTGATTTCAGATATTTCAATCTAATGTACCATCAAGCCTCAAGGCTGCCTTGCTCTATCTAGTGAATACTGTCCCTTTTATACAAAATGAAGCTCTTAATAGACTGGCAAAGAGGCTTTTAAAAAGTGGACCAGTAGGATTCCAATGTTCTGTTCATGGCAATCAGGCTGTTTCCTGGCAAGCTGCCCCAGTAGAACTGGGAGGCCTGTGCATGTTTCAGCTCAGCCCAACTCCAAAATTGTTATGCTTATTACCTTGTGGTGTTTGGAAATTATTCCTGCTCATCTGACAAAGCAAGAAAAAAGAAAAAAAAAAAAAGGTAGAGGCCATATTTGCAGAAGTATGGATTGGTCCTGAAGCCCTGAAATTTCAACAAGAAAGATATCGATTTGGAAATAATGTTAGCTGTCTGTTTCTTTACAATTTAACTCAAAGGTCTTTTAAAGTAAAATGAGTCTTATCTCTCTAAACTATCAACGTTTGCATCTCTTCTTTGTCTCATTTATATTCAAATCATCTCAGACTAGAATTTTCAAAGTAACTTGACTTTCCTGGTTTGACGATGTACTCTACCATTCCTTACATGATTACTCTGAAACCTCAAAAAACTCCCCAAGAGTTTCTAACCTTGGCCATTAATATTCTGTTTCTTAAACATCATCCTCAATGGAACCCATATGTCCCTTGCATCAGCTGTTAATGTCCATTTGGTCACCTGTCATGTACCCTGATGGCATAGTCTCTTCTCTTTATCATGCCTATTAAAATATCACTTGCATTTTCGTAAAGCTCTTGCTGACATTTGCAGTCTTCACTCTTCTTATATTGTATTACCCCACTTAGCATTCAACATTCATTACTGTCTTGCATTTCATATGTGTTAGCTCTGTGTTTCAAGCTGCTGTGTTACAAGAGTCATGCTGGGCGTAGAAGAGGCACAGATCTATGGGATGCTAGAACTGATTGTCTGCTTCAGGCCTTGTTGGGAGCCATTCTACATCATTTTTGGGAAAAATCATTTCATAATTAAATTATGATTAGAGATGTCTTCTTGCATGCGGACTGGCTATAGTATGTGGAAGTATAACTCTATTTTGGCTCTGGTCACAGCTGAGACCTCAGTGGTCTCATGATGCTGTGACCCTCAAGGGTAAGATTGCATCAGCTGAAGACATCCTGATTCTTTGAGAACTGAGTAGTAATAAAAAAGAGAAAGGTTTCACGTGGGGAGTGACAAATTCCTTATCAGCTTAACTCATCCCACCTACTGTTGTAAAAACATTTCATTCATCTCACTGTCCTACTAAACATAAGCTCTTCATCCATCAACCTAAGATTCTCATCAGCATAATAGTCTCATAATCATATGGTTACTGTTACCCTCTTAGTCATTTGATACTCCCTACCATTAATGTATGAACCCAATAAATAGTGGCAAGCTCAAGGTGTCTGTCTTTGCCCACTCTGAGGTATTGAATTCTGGATCTCTCATATACTTTTTTTGTTGTTTTTTGGTGGTGGTGGTGGGGTTGGTACCAGAGTTTTAACTTGGGACCTTGCACTTGAGAGGCAGGTGGCAGAACCACTGAGCTAAATCCCCAGCCCTCCCCCATATACTTTAAAATTATGAAAGTCTCTATTGTCTTTTTTTCTTTAGCTCACACTGTCCCCCTTTCTAGGGAGTCAGAGGATTGATTGGCCTCTGATAAGGACTCTTCCTTTATGGCTGAAGAAACTGAAGCTCAAGAATGGCTAGTGCCCTATTTATGATTTCTTGATGAGTTGGTGGTAGAAGCAAAATGACAGAACTAATAGTTGAGCTTTTTGACTATCAGTATTTTATTGTTTCTACCAGCTTACACAGCAGCCATTTGATAATAAAGTGCATGTTTTGATACAGCAAGTGCTTCTTCAGTTACCTAAAGCGGCTCATTTTGATTAATCATCATTGGTGGTAGTGTTCTGGAAGACTACTTATGTGTATATATACTATACATTATATATAATAATACATAATATATAATATATAAATATATATATGTATAAATTTGGGGGCTTCATGACTCCTAGAAAATTATATTCAATTATTTGGACTTTATGAATTTTAAAGCAATATCACTTTTCCCCCATGTGAAAATGTGACAATTCATGAAAACTATTAGTTTTGGTAGGAAAAAGTCACAGAAGGTGGTTATGTTAAATGTTAAATATTATTACAGCATTAAGCGTTACTAAAGTCACAATTTAGGCTGAAGATTTAAAGAAAGTAGAAATAAAAGTTATTTGAGAAAATATTTGCTTCGTTTGATAAAATTCAGTTGAAAAAAAATCAGGCACAGGAATTATTTCAGAGAATTGGTACGATTCCTCCGTCGTTGATTAAACATCATCCAACAGGTTGATTTGGGCTTACACTTGGCAGTTCTCATGCCATTCTTTGCTGTTATGCCAAGAGCAGAGACTTTAATGAAAGGTTCTTAGTCTGTTTAATCTTTCAATTATTTTTATTTGGGAAAGTACAGTACTTTATAACTGGTTAGAGATTTTACAATTGACTTTTGTAGTTTTTCATTTTATGTCACACTCTAATGCACATAACATGGAGCTGTTTATTGCTATATTTAACGATTTTATTCATATCCTGACCTCTATTGTACAGGTTTACGGATAATCTTGAGAGAAATGCCAGGAAACCCATATTTGACAATCGTATTCTTGGTGACTAAATAGATAATTTTCCACAGGTTACTTTACATGTTGAGAATGAATGTACATGCAATTGCCTACATAAGACATACATGTATGCCCACTTAGAGACAGGTGCTAAATTATTTGATTAGTCAAGGCAATATATTTCAAAAAGTCACCCAAGTTCTTCAAATATAATCAGCCTAGTGCTTCAAAAGAAAAGGTAATAATTCATTCAATTCCATTAAACAATTTTTACTCCTATTTTTGCTTTTTAGACCAGACTATTTCTGGGACACTGGGCATAACTCTCCAGCAAACTGTAATATTTACAGTTTGTCTTAAAACCTAGAAACAATTGATTCTATATTTCAAAGTAGCTCTGTGGATGGAGTGTGCATTGAAGTAGTGATTCTCCTTATTCTTCTGATATAGGTGAATCTTGGAATCTGATATTTTTTCAAGTTTGGTATAATATTAGATTATAGCCTGAGAATTTACAACTATATAGGCTCTTTAAAGTTCACTCCTTTTTGTCTTTACTCTTGAAACCTATAATTGACCTGGAGGCCAGAAGATTTCAGATACTTACCTGAGAGTAAAACCTACTGTTCATGGTGTTAATCCTAGGTTACATTCTCTGGAAACAGATGATAAGATAGAGTCTGTGATGCAACTGTTTATTAGGGATCAACATCTATGAAAGAAATAAGAAAAGTAGAACAGGACAGAGAAAAGGAGAAGTTGAATTTTGAAGCAGTATTAACTAAACTCCAGCCCACCAGGTGGGGAAGTCTGGGGTGAACATTACTCATCAAAATGTCCCAGGTTGGGCCAGCACCTTTCTCAGTTGCCAGATGTTGGCTGCCTTTGAAAAGTACAATCTTGAGTCATCTGGCTCTCTACTCCTAAGGTAGACCCATGTTCCAGAACCCAGAAGGAGCTGCCAACTCAAGGTTGCCCTCTGACTGCGCTCTCCATAGCCAGACATAAGAGTCACTTTTCTAAGCACATACCACTCTTTGTTATTCCACAAAGGAGATCAATCTGCATTTCTTCTAATCCTCTGTATCTCTTTCAGAACTCATAAGGTTTTATTGCTTAAAATTAAGGAGATCATAATTTAGACCATGAATGGTATTGAATAGGGTAATGACTTCTACTGATCCCTCTTGCACCTAAAACATATCTAGCAAGTATGAGTGAGACTCAGATATGTTTTCCCTCCATTGTTCTTTGTTCTCAGTAGGGTTTCTGTGACCCCTGTTTCCTACCATATGTAGATAAGGTGAATCCTAGTGTACCTTCCTATCCAATTGTGTAGGTTAAATGTATCTACCTCAACAAATGAGTTAATGATGAGTATCTTGCCACTGTATCCTTCTTCCTACTTTCCCAAATCTACATAAGGCCTGTTTACCCCCAAGACTGGACTGAATACTTATGAAGTCCCTCATCAGTACACTAGTAAAATAAACCTGCCTCCAACTTTCAGGATGTGTGCTCAATTCTTTTTAGCCTTACTCTGTCATACTACCTAGAGCTACAACGCTGCGAGTTATATTTGCTACAATAGTAGTAGTAGTACAGAAACAGTTATTCTAATCAACATCTTAGTATATCCTGCTAAATTTTTAGATGAAGGCACTGAGGGCCAGAGAGATTACATGCCTCAGTCAACATTAAATTTCTTGTTCATCGATGGCAAAAATTACATCCGAGAAGTCATAGATTACAATAAAAACTACCAGCCTCTAGTACAGCTACATTTAAGAATTACCCTTAAAATTATTTAAAGTTTTTATCTTGATGTTTTGATCCTAATTATAAGTGAGAATTATTGCAATATGAAGTGTTACCCTTGGGTATTGCCCAAACTGTTTATTTCAATGCTAGAGAGACATCTTGAAACATGGGAAAGAGTGGTACAGGCTTGAAATAGTGTTTTTCATCTGAAGCATATCCTTTTAAATAAAAAGCCATTTTAGTAATTAGCACTCCAATGTACAAAAGGACACCATTAACAAAAGGAAATTACAAAATATATTAAATTACCATAGCAAAAGATCACAAATTATTCCTTAAAAACACATTTCCTGGAGGTACACATAAACAATTAGCAGTAAGGTCACCCTTAGGTTAATAGTATGTTTGCATTGTAAGTTTCAAGCTTAAAAAAGAAAAAAAAAAGATACTCTTCTGAGGACCATATTAACAGTCTTATTTAAATAAGAAGAAAGCAGGTTTTGCCATTAAACAGTGCTTTTCAGCCCTGGATAATAACTGTTTTCAATATAAATCAAGTTTTAAAGTAAATGTAGTTTTAAAAAATGCCTTTGTGAGTTTCAGAGCAAACTAGTGCTTTTTATCTTGTATGGGGCACTTTCCTTTTTCTTTTTTTGGTAAAATAATCCTTTTTATTATTATCAGTCTGTTAAATCTCACATTGTACAATCTGAGTAAAGAGAGAAGCAACACAGATCAGATCTCAGCTTTAAAGTAACAGGGATAGTACATTTTTTTTTTTTTTTTTTCCTTCAAACAGGTTTAGGAAAAGAAATTTTTTTTTTCTTTTTGCCTTCAAACAGGTTTAGGACTAAATTCTTGTATTCTAGGTGAACTGAAATTTCAATAAGATTAAAATTGTTTTGTAGACTGCTACTGGAAGAATTTAATGATGCATAATGTGATCAAATATGTCTCAAGCTATTTGATTTAGAGAGCATATTCTTTGTAATAATTGCAAAACACAAGCAGTGTTTGCATGTTTGTTTTTACTTTTAGTATTAAATATAACATGGCTGTCAATGTATTTTAAAATTTGATCTAGTTTTATAAAATAAGATCATTTACATTTGAATCAACTTTTTGTAACCTCAACTTCATATATCACTAAAATTTCTTTCTTCTGCAGTGAAATTGTTGTAAAAGAAGCATTGTAGCCATTAAGCCAATCAGTCCTTCTTGAATATCACAATCAAAGCAACGTACTGCAGAAGGATTATGGTTCTGTTCCCACAAAAATACCTTATTCTCATGTCCAACCACAGTTCCCAGTTTCCTCTCACTGCTACCCTTGTCTAAAATCAACAGTCCAACAAATGTCCTACAGACAAAAAGCTTCTTGTTATTAAATACAGTGAACTCTAAAGTGAATTATTCAGGTACATGTCCTAAATGTGTTTTTTTTGTCTTGTTTGGTAAAAGTAATTTTGTAAACTTTGTGTAACGGCGAGAGAATAAGGCCACGTCTTGCAGTAGGAAATGATCACACCTCACAGACCCAGTGTGAAGGTTAGGCATCACCTCTACTGCTAACAGTGACTTTGGGGAAAGCAAAAGACCCTGAACAGTATCATCTATATGAGAGGCTTTCAAACACTCATATGTTGAAATCTTCTCACCAACATGTTAACATTGGAAGGTGAAGAGTGTGGGAGGTGATGACAGCATGAGGGTGGAACTCCCATGATTGGGCTTTGTACCCTGACAACACCATGTGAGGGAATATCTACAGGACTCTGTCTATAAACCAGAAGAGAGGCCCTCACAGGCACCTAATAAAGCCTTGATCTTTGACTTCCCAGCCTCCAGAACTGTAAGGGATACATTTCTTTCTTTGCAAGTTATCCAGTTTATGGTATTTTTGTTACAGCAATCCAGACTATATAATAAAAAATGTCCGTAATTTTAAAGAGCTAAAACAAATCCCACTATTAAAATAGGCAGAGATAGAAACAAAGGCAGACATGAGAGAGAGGGAGGGAGGGAAGGAGAGAGAGAGAGAGTGTGTTACAGACACAGAGGAACAAGCAGAAAGTATTAACCAGCAATGAACAGAAGCCCAACCAGAAATTAAGCTGTTTTCAGTTTGGAACCATACAGTTAGGTAATTAACATCTGTTTCTTGACTACCTAGGTAGAGACAAGTTAATGACATTGTCGACAGGACTTTATCTTTCTTTCTTCAGTAGCAGTTATTCTGATTTCCTTTGGCCTAGAGGGTGAAGAGAAACTGGCATCTGTTTCTAAGTCTCTATTGAAGCTTCAAAATGGAAAATAATAGCCTAATTAAATGAAAGGATTTTCCTCCTGTCCTGAAGCTGCTGGGAAAAATGCAAACCATTCATTGGAATGTTCAAGTTTTTGTGCAGCAGAACCAATAATGGATAAAAGTTCAGGTGCTCTGCAATTAGTGCTGGGCAAGTGCTTCTGGCAGGCATCCAATTCCCAAAGACACAGCATTGCTAAGGTCTGCCAAACAGCATCCTTAGAAACCCTCATTTTCCTTCCCTTCAGAAATCTGAATCGTAATTGCTGTATTCTGAGACAAATGGAGGCATAATCTGCCTCCTTGCAGTGTATATTTCCAGAGGGGTGTCTCTCTAGTGTGGCAAGAAGGCAGCTCTAATTCTTCCCAAATCATTGAGAGCACACACACACACGCACACACACACACACACACACACGAAAAGAAAAGAACACATTACATGAAATGCATCAACATGCCATTATTTATCACAGCAGGATCTGTTGATCAGTCACATCAGACTAATTCAGAGGCTCAGGCCACATAAAATCTCCCAGGTTAATGTTCAGAGTCTAAATTTTTATAACAAATTGTGTGTTTCTTCCTCATGTGCAAACAGGAGACCCGTTGATCCTAGGTTACTTTTTCACTCAACAAAAATGCATTGAGCAGTTGTGCATTATCTGCAGACATTGTCTTTTTAGGAGTGAAAGTTAGTTTACATCCTCATCAAACCTATACACTGAAAAATAGACGACTGGGGATTTGGCTCAGTGGTTCAGCCACCTTCCTTGCCAGCACAAGGATCGGAGTTTGATCCCTGGTACAGAAAAAAAAAAAAAGAAAAGAAAAGAAAAAAGAAACATTTCTTAGCTGGGCATGGTGGCATATGCTGGTTATCCCAGCACTGGGGAGCCTGAGGCAGGAGGATCACTGCGAGTTTGAGGTCAGTCTCAACTACATAGTGAGACCCTGTCTCAAAACAACAACAACAACAACAAAAAGAAAAATGGAAAATAAACAATTAAATAAGCAAATTCATTACTACAAACTTTGGTCATTTCTATAAAGGGGGAAAATGTTATCATCCAAAGTAACCTGGGGAAACAGGAAACAATCAGG
>NW_022900936.1:39868310-39900895 GCF_012274545.1 Fukomys damarensis
TTCTAGGAGAAGCTTGCGGCAGATGGTTTTCCCGATTCAAACTAGGCTATTCTCATCCGAGGAGGAACTCTGATTAATGTCACTGTGAATGGCAGATGTTCTCGTCAGGGGAGGTCTGATCTTCACTCTGAGCATCACTTCCTGGCCTCAATGTAGATCCCTCAGCCTGGTGGCACAAATCCTTCATCCAACTGGTGTAGGTTTTCTGGCTTCCGCCACTGGCCTTTGGGCCTTCTGGGTGCAGATCCTCAACATGGACAAGCAGGAGACACTGCTGTGGGCTCTAGGACACTGGCTGGACAAGGGGGGGACACTGCCTTGGACTCTAGGTATTTAGCTGGACTTGGGTGAGACACTGCTGTGGGATCCAGGCCCTCAGCTGTGTTCTTTGCACCTTCGGTGTGCAGTTGATCTCTCTTGAACTACTTTGCATTTACTTTTTTAGGTAATTATTATAAAATAATCCTATAAATTATGAATCCTGTAATGTATTCCCTTGACTAAGCCTTGACTACAACACAGGGAAATCAACCAAAATATTTTTAAGCAGATGATAACTGAACTATGCTTTTGATCAGAAATAAAAAAAAGACTAACAGAAAATTAGAAGAAAGAAATTCCAGGTTAAAAGCAGAAAACAGACAAAAATGAAAGAGTAAGAAACCATACAATAAGGAGGAAAAATATGAATATGAACCTGTTCAAGATATAAAAATGATAAATAGAAAAACATTGAAATTAGAAAAAATCCTGATAGACTTGGTGAGCACTTAGAACTTTATTCAAAGGCAAGGTTAAGCCATAAGTTTGAAGAGAGGAATAATATATTCCAAATTATAGACAAGGATTAAACATTAGACATACCTAAATTGCAAATAGTGTATAAAATAACTAACATTAATTTTGATTTTATAATCTTTTAGTGTACCTACATTAATAAAAGTCATATTGATCTCTAAAATTGTGAAACTTGAATATCATACTTTGCCAAGATCCAGCTCAATCATAATTACATAAGCCTGAGTTTCTTTTTAAAGGAGGCAGTCAGAGTAGATTGGAGGTCTTATCAACCCATACTCATGGCGCCTGGGTAACCTTTATTTATTTTGTGATTATTTTCAATATTTAGTAGTGTCTGACAAATTCCATAGTTAATGAATGAGTAAACAAATAAATGACTTGTAGATCATTGCTCTAGTGTAACCAAGTTTGGATATTTGAATTTTGAATTATTTTGTACATATGAATTTTTGTATATTTTCGTGGTAAATCTAAGCTGGTTCCCCCAAATAGGTTGAATCTTCATAAATTAGATGCTGTAAATAGCATTCTTACTTTAACATAGCCCATTTGCAAATAGAAGGATAGACTGAGTGCTTTTCTATCCAATTTTGCTCAACATAAATAGGTAGGTAGAGACATGAAAAGATAGACATCTAGACATAGGCACATGGAATACACATAGATATTGACATAGACCTAGAAAAATAGGCTGGTATAGACACCCATACAACCATATGAAGACATATCTACCCGATTTTCACCTTTAAATTCATTTTTTAAATTAAAGAATATTAGGAACTGCATTTAACAAAGTGAAGTTAAAACTTTTACTTTGTCTTTTTCAGATTGAAATAAAAGCATATTAAATATGTTATGTTATACATATAAAAACTCACTTAAATATAATTTATGATAAATTTAAGCAGTAATATAAAGTCATCTTGTGATAGAGATCAAGTTTCTTCTTACTAAAACTTCCTTCACACGACAGCTGAAATTTCTTTAATTATCAGAATATCTAGAAAACACTTTCATGAGTGAGGTTATTATTTTTCTTTTCTATGTAATTATTAAATCTCTAGAAACTTATCATAATCATCTATTTCCAAATAACTTGCAAGACTAAGAAATCATCTCCAATTTGAGAAAAAATATAAATGATGTAAAACTTGCCCAAGTAAAAAATATTGAAATGGGAAATAGTTTTTGTTCAAAAAATGTGTATCACAACTGTTGACATCTTGCAATACCAAAAACGGAAAGATGTTAAGCTGTCAAATAGTTTTCCTAGCAGGTTATACACCTTGAAATTACAATTATCAGCATGGACTAGAATTCTCTCCAGCTGCTCTTTCTTGCCAAAATAATGAACATTTTAAAGGCACTTTTAGACATCCTATTACCAATTCCCAAGTTGAAAATATAGTAATAAATTGTTAAATATATGTATAGGACTGCAGATACAGATTTTTTTAATGATCACTTAAAAATACATAGAGTGGAATGGAGTGAGTTTCAAAGATTGATTATGTACAGGTACAGATTTCCAGCAGTGAATGTCATTATATTGTATACAATAAATGTACCAATAAAATTTATTTTTAAAAAGTCAAATACTTTGAAACAGGATGATTTGGTGATGTTTTTAATTACCTTACTAGGCAGAATACTTAAGAATAATTACATTAGTGTAGCAAAGCAAAAAGCATTATTTTATATTTGAAATAATATATTTCACAGTATGGTAAATTTATTACAATTATTTCTTTCAATCTGTGACACCTTGCCATAATGATTTTTGAAGGCCCAGTTACTGCTACCCTGAGCTTGACTGTGTGATCTGGTTCAAACAATGGAATGTTATCAAACATGATTCATGCAGAAGCTTTCACAGTGCTTGTGAATTAGGAGTTGTTACTTTGGACTACTTTTAGAAACTCTTACTGCATTGCTATGTCAACAAGCCCAGGGTAGCATGTGGAATGACAGAATGCATAGATGAAAGATAGTAAAATGTGTTGGCATAGTTATCCAAGAAGAGACAGTCTGCCATTTAATCCAAAGCTTGCTATAGACAAAACAAGCAAATAAGCAGAGATCATCTGACCCTGACCATACTAGCAAAGCCACTCAGTTGAATCCAGAATAAATTGCTGCACTACAAAATCAGAAACTAAGTAAATTTTGATGTTTTCAGTCACTAAATTTTAGGATGTTTTGTTACAAGGCAAAAATTAACCAATATATATGATTAATTTTATTTCAGCAACCTACTGATTTAATATTTATTTGAATGCAGAATTTAAATAGGTAAAAGTGAATGATATTCCTATTAAGAAAATTACTTATTTTATTATGTGATGTTTTAGATGTTTGTGCATCAATTAGTCTGGTGAGATTTGCACTAGAAACTGTAAAATATACAAGTTTCATTATTTTACTACAAATAAAATTTTATATATTCTATGATAATTTAAAAATAGTTTCTCCCACCCCCTACTTGTAAAGAGACGAAAATAATATGCTGCATTGCAATAAGAATCTTGAAAGTATATGTTTCAAAAGTGAAGGATTTTAGGAGTAATAATTAGATAAGCATCAAAAGAATTTTAACTGAAACAATCAACATTTACTTTTTGAGAGTTTTCTGAGTAGACAGCTAAAGTAGCAAAAAATTCTGGTAATAGACTCTTATGAGCCTTTGATTTGTGGACAGCAAATCTTATTATTTAAGTACTGAATGTACTGTTTGTATTGTTTTCCTGATTATGGAAGAGACCAGAATGAAATTAATTAAACGTAAATACTCCACACTAAGAAATGTAGCAGTCACATGACTTCATTTGGTTATTGCCTCTGATGAATATATACTTACTTGGGAAAAATAATGCGTTATCTGTAAGTATTTTGACAAATATGCATTTAAATGCACACAAATATTTTTTCATCCATCCCTAAGAAGTAGTTTTCAAGATACTCAGAGCTGAGATGAGGAAGATTGGGAATAGATGACCGCTATAAAATGGGATCGAACTGATTTTGACAGTGGAGCATGAATAGGTTATAATGTTATACAAGACCAATTAAGATGAACTGATACAGAGCTGTTTTGCTTTGAGGTCAAAGGGCAATATTACAACACGCAAGAGGAATTCTTTCAAAGCAGTGCAAATATCATGCTCAGCATATTGGAAGCGATGTCAATGCAGGAAAATAAATAAAATTTTTGGAAATGAATATTTTAGTTGAAAGTAACAATACAGCATATTTCTTTTTTCCTTCTCTAGTCTTGCAGTTGAATAGAGCCTAGAGTTAAGGGATCATAGACATGGTAATGCAAACTCTCATTAGAAGGAGAAAAGCTAGCTGTTTAAATCAAGAGCAAATAGGAAAGCCCATTTCACAAGTACTCTCAAGAGTGTGCCTAGATTTGGCTTTGGCGAGTATAAATTAATCTTCTATAATTTCCCTCAATCCACATATTCTTAATAAATTGTTTCAAATTTCTACGTTATGCTTTCACTATTGGTAATTGAGAAACATGACCAGGTCTATTTTTTTTAAGGTCTATTGTTATAGAAATGAGAACATATTTAAAGTTCATGGGAAGTACAAGGCTGAGATTAGTGTTCTTGTAGAGAGGGTAATACAACTCCAAAGCTACAATTGGCCATTTTGTGAGGTGGTTTAAAAGGTTTAAAATCAAGTGCTAGGACACTTGGATTGACACTTTTTCAGTAAGAAAATTCTTTTAAGAGAAAGTAAAATGAGAATTGATATATTTTCAGTTCCTTTAAGCCCGTGTAAGCAGATTCAACAGTTTGCTTTTGGATCGAATAATATATTTCGACTGTTGAAGATGAGAGGAAGTAAACTCAAATTTCTATATCTGCCAGGAATGTAATATAAATGAGCAAAATAGCCTAGATATTGTAATACTTCTAGAAGAATTTGCCCTTTTGAGCTAAATTGTATCTTCTTGCTTTGCTAGATTTTAAAATATAACAATTATTTGCTTGCTCATAATTTTGCTATAGGGGAGAAATACTGGCACATGGACAACTGCCTAAGGGCCAGGAAGCACAGCAGGATAAAGCAGGCTCAGGAGCACAGGGCCTTCATCCCAGTCATTCCATCTTGTGGCTGAGAGTTGCCCTGTGAGGTTGTGAGCCCACTCCTGCAAGTTAGTTAATTTTTCTTAGCAGAAGATACAGAACTTAATTTTATATGAGAACTCCTGATTTTTAAGTTATGGCTGTTAATTCAACTTTTATGAGTTACTTTTGCCAATATATACATTCCTCAATTCAGCAGTAGCATAACAATCTCAGCATCCTTTGTTCTTAGCTCAGAGCACATTTCCCAGAGGCAGAGAATGGGGCGTGATTTATGTTGCCTGAAGCCCTGGAAGATAATTTCCTAGTGAGTTGATAAACAACTCTTTTTTTTTTCTTTTACCTAGAGCTTAAATGATTATTTCTCTTTTGCCACAGGCCTGTGAAAATTCCCCTTTGATGTATCAAGGGATGAAGGAAGTATAATATTATGGTTTGCTGTTCAATAGATTTCAATATCCACATGTCAAATCGCTATCACCCAAACATAACATGTATGTGAAAACAAATGACTACTAGACGTGCCCAGCAATTTAAGCAATATTTAAAATACTTTTAACAGTGTAATTGTGGGGAAAGTAAAATTAGAAGGCTGGCCATCTTTTACAAACCCACCACTTATAGAACTAAAGGGGCTTTCAGCAAACAAAATACAAAATGCAAAAACAAAACAAAATATAACAAGGAAACCCAAGCACTAAAAAGAGTTTAGATTGCAAACAGGGTAAATGAAATATTATTATTTTTCTAACTTATTTTTTAGGTATGTTAAGGGATATACTTTATAATAAAATTATCTACAGTGTAAGAAAATCAAGAATTAGAAAATATCATACAAAGGGGACTTTTCAGGAAGCTTTCAAGCAGCTTTAATGTGTATTCTTGGATTTAAGGAAAACTTTCAAGTTAGTCTATTTGAGAGAGAGTAAGTTTTCATATTTTAGAGTCACTTTCTTTTGTGCAGGATGTAAATTTTTTGTCATCATGACAAGAATGTTCAATGATGGCAAAGCATTTTTAGAGTATGAATTGTTTTTATAGAACATTTTGAACATAGGTTAATAGGGTGCATTCCTAAAATGCTGATGCTTTTAGGAATCATTAAAATTCATGTTTTATTTTCTGGGCCAAAAAATGTCTGTTACACGATTTAGTGAAACATTTTAACCATTCTCCCTTCCTTTATCATCTCTCTATCTCATCAGATGAAATTGTCCCACTGCTATCCATCAAGTGGGAATCTTTTATAAATCTATTACAAGTCCCTCATATTCCAATTATCTATAACTGCATACAAACCACCCAAAATCTTGTGACTTACAAGAACAACCAAGCATTTTTAATTGAACCAGAAGTTGTGCACAGCTCTAAAGGGACTGTTGATCTCTGTTCTCTTCAGGGTCTGTTGCTGAGTCAGTACTGTGCCTAAGAATTCCACTTTCAAGTGGTTCCCTTAGATGGTCTTTTTATTGATTATTGACTGTAAGCTCAGCATAGGACGGAAGCAAAGGAAACTGGTATCTCAGTTTCTCTCCATGAGATCCCTCACATCATAGTAGTTGTATTCTAGGAAAAAGCAAAGGCAGGAAGTGCAAGCTAGTCTCTCAGGGACTAGCCCTAGAGAATGGAGTCTATTCAGATTCAGGTAGAGGGGACATGGACCTCACAAATTGATGAGAGAAATATAAAAGAAAAAACTTTGCCTACCTTTTAAATTTAATTTCCTGCCATTACCATCCCTCATGCTATCTATATTCCCCATCTCCAGCTACTTCATGTTCCTGTGAATCTCAAACACGTAACACAAATTATTCTCTTCCTCTCTCCCCCACACCCTGCTCCTCCTCCTCCTTTTAAATATTCTTTCCTGTGCTTTCTTGCTGATCAACCAGAATACCATTCATTTGGTAAACATTTAATGGTATTTGAAGAATAAGCCACAGTATGCTATTTTATTTGAAATATTTCCTAACTCTCTTCACTAGCTAGAGTTAAGAATACTTTCCTGGATACCTATTTGTCATCTAAATATATTGTTTCTTGGTCAGTTTCAGCATAATGCCTAATGCATTGTGAGAATTGAACAATTATCTGTCAAATGAATTAACTAAGAGGAACTAGGAAGAACTGTTGAGAAATTGAGCTCATAATAATCCTGGAGTTCAATTGTCTCCACTCCAGCATCTGTCACTTTGGACAAGTTACCATATACAGTTTCCTTTACCTGGTTTTCTTCACTTTTCAAGAAAAGTAACTATGTTTTTTACAAACTTCACAGGGACACATGAAAAGAAACATTGTGTATAACCCCATATATATAAGTGAAATACATAATTTAAAAATTATCTTTAGTGGAAAGTTAATTTTTTCTTTGTAAAACACTTGACCAGATAAAATTGTTGTCTTAACCAAAGCCATTATTCTAAGAAAGATATCTTGATATTATTTTAGTGAAGTTATAAATCTTTCAAAAACCTCCTTAAGCAAACCTTTGGACCCTTGATTAAGATCCAGATCCTTAGAAATGTGCCCAGCTGTGCAGTTCTCATAGAAAAATAGGGCATGCGGTGCTTTTGTAACTCACCTATCTCGAGTTGCAAACACTTGTAAGAAAAAATCAATTTTGTCAGTTCCAAAGAACATAGGAAAAGAGGTTTATTTTAAATTTGTCATGTAATTTGAAAAAGAACACTTGAAAATATCTTTTCCTTATGTGATGGTCCTTCTGGTGATAGTGCCTGTGAAAGCTGTTCTCTTCTAAAATGATGCTGCTTCATTTGAAAGTGAGTAGATCTTTTCAATATTTGGGAAAAAATGAGAAAAATGTTAGAGATATTGACCTGAAAGGTAAGACTGAGGAGGAAGAGGGAAAAGTGAGGTGGAATTAAATAGGAAAAAGTGTATCCTGGCACATGATATCCTGGCACATGACTTGCAAGGAAAATGGACTAGGCAAGTACCACTAAAAAAAGCTGTGAGTTCAGGATGTATGAGAGCAACACAAGGAGACAAAATTTAGGTCTGTGTGTGTGTGTGTGTGTGTGTGTGTGTGTGTGTGTTTGAGTGCGAGGGTTTATAGCCACTACAGGGGAAGCTTCCATAATAGAGTACAACAGTCCGGAAAGCATTCTGTGCAGACTGCTGTATGTATGGAGGAGGAGTGTACGGAAGAGCAACATCCTAGAAGGAAAGATTGTTACAACATTGTTGAGAAAAGGAAAGGCAATGAAGCTGTCTGTAATCAGGGCTGTAAAGTCATCTATCTAAAAGGGTTAAAGGTATAGGGGAAGTGGGAAGGGTAGGGGAAAGGAAATAAGGGAAAAGAAAAAAAATAGGAGAAAATGAAAAAATGGAAGGAAGTTTTGTTAATAGGAAAGGGGGGGTGAAGGGAGGGCAGGTGTATGAGGAAAAAATGAGAACTAAGACCTTTCATGTAAAGGAACAAGATCCAAGTGATGAATGTAACTGTACTGTACACCTAAAATGTACCAATAAACTCAATGGGGGAAAAAAAAGGGAATTGCATGAAATCAAAAGGCAGGGATGAGTTTTAAACAATATTCATACAAAAAAGACAGTAAAGGAAGAATATATAAAACAAAAACTATGTAGTCCTCTAACATGGTACCCCTTGTCTGGTGTGAACTTTAATTCCTTCAATGTGAAGGGTATATTATTGCTAGTTGTTTAGAGTATACGTTACATTCTTGGCAATTAATATATGCCAATGATGTTTGCTGTATCGAAGTATAGTTTTTTTGGTTTTTTTTTTTGGGATTGAACTTGGGTCCTTGCACTTGCAAGGCAGGCCACCGAACCACTGAGCTAAATCCCCAGCCCCTCGAAGTATAGTTTTAAATTATAATGTTATTGGTCTTAAGGAACAAATTACTTTTTAATGAATATATTATTAAAAATTTAATTGACACAAACGTGTGTGCATGCACACACACATATAATTATACATATTCCTGTTACAGTGCAATATTCTCTCATATATAAGAGATGTAATTGAAATGTATACCAAATGTTTATATTTAAAAAATTTTTACAGTAAAAGACACATTGCCATAAGTCTCCCTCAAAATACTACCCTTCTTTTGAAGACACTTATCCTGTTGTTTTTGCCACTCACTGGAACAGTTCTGGAAGTCCTCTTTTGTGTGTGTTTTTATGAAGTGTGATAAAATCTATGGAAAATGATACTGCCAAGTGCCATCAAATGTAAAGGCGAGTTCATAAAAACATTACAGTGTGTCCTCATCCACTTTATTCACCCAGTCTGGCACTGTGTAACTTCTAGTTTTTCCCCAAAGTAAAAATGACCATGAAAGGTAGATGATTTGAATTGATTCAGGGTATAGCAACCACAACAGTATAATACATGAAAAAAGGACTTCTAGAACTTCTTCAGAAAGTATCAGGAATGATGAGATAAGTGTGTTTGATGTGAGTATTTTAAGTAGGATGAAATAACAATCCTCTTTCCAAACATTTTAGAATATAAATTGGATATTATTTTCTCTAGTCACCCAATTTTGATGTGGAACATTAAAATTCAATCCTACCTGACAGTACTTTTATACCTGTTAAATAATCCTTCCCTGTATCCTCTTCCTTCTGCCCTTCTTGCCTCTGATAACCATTACAATGCTCTTCTTTGAGAACAACTTTGTTGGTTTTCATGTACATATGAATGAAAATATGCTATTTTCTTTTTGTGTCTCACTTATTTCACTTATCATACTGTCTTCCAGGCTTATCCATGTTGCCACACACACACACACACACACACACACACACACACAAAGAAAACAGATTTCATTTTTTTAAATAATTGCTTGATAATATTCATGTGTGTGTGTGTGTGTGTGTGTATCTGTATACTGATTTCTTTTTCATTGAATTGTATATTCAATAGTGAGACTGCTGGATCATATGGTAGTTCTACTTTTAGTATTTGAAAAAATTCTATAATTCTATAATGTTTTCCATAAAGGCTATACTAATTCACATTCTCACCAAGAGTACAGAAGAATTCTCTTTTATTTATATATTTATTTATTTTTGGTATGGGGGATTGAACTTGGGTCTTTGCTCTTGCAAGGCAGGTGGCAGAACCACTGAGCTAAATCCTCGACCCCAAATTCTCTTTTCTTTACATCTTGCCAAAATTTGCTTTTTGTGTTTTGATGAGAGTACTTCAGACTGAGAGTAGATTATATTGCTTTATGTGTTTTGATTTGCATTTCCTTGATGATTAATGATGATGAATATTTTTTTAAAAAACTTGTTTACTTTTGGCATGCCTTTTCTTTGTGTTACCAGAAATAGAATCCTTTGCACTAGGCCATATTCCTAATCTTTTGCATTTTTAATTATTTGCTTTTTAAATAGGCTTGTAATATAATGCAAAATTGGCCAGGCTGGGCCAATTTATGATGCTTCTGCCTAAGCCTATGAGAGTACTGCGTGAATATCATTTTTTTCTTTCAGAATATTTATTTATTCAGATCACTTGCTCAGTTTTAAATCAATTATGATTGCTTTATTGCACTTGAGTTTTTGAGTTGCTCATATAATATATTCTGGGTATTAATCCATTGCCAGATGAGTAGTTAATATCAGGTATAATGGAGCATGCCTGTAATCCCAGCACTCTGATAGGCTGAGGCAACAGGATCCATGAGTTCAAGGCCAGCCTGGTTACATAGTGAGTTCAAGATGAGCTTGAACTACATAGCAAGAACAAAACAAAACAGCCTGCAAATACTCTATTCTATTCTATAAAATTTTGCTCTGTTGATTATTTTCTATGCTGTGCAGAAGATTTTAATTTGATAAAATCTCATTTGACTTTTTTTTGGCCATTGTTTATTGTGTTTTTGTGGGTCTTATCCCAAAAATTTTTGCTAATACTAATATCCTGAAGAGTTACTGCCATATTTTTTTAGCAGTCTCTTACTTTCAGGTATTACATTTTAGTTTTTGATTCACACTGAGTTGCCTTGTGTATATAATGAGATATGGAAGTACGGTTTCATTTTTCTGTAGATGGGTGTCCTATTTTTTTCAGCTATGTTTATTGACGAGACTGTCCTTTCTCTAATGTATGTTCTTGGTGTCTTTGTAAAAAATAAATTGGAAATGGAATTAGTGGGTTCATTATTGTGTTCCATTGGTTTATGATTGTGTCTCTATGCTAGTAGAATGCCATTATGTCTTCTACAATTTTATAGTCATTTTAAAGTTAAATATGGTGTCTCTACATTCTTTTCATTCAGGATTTCTTTGGCTCTTTGAGGTCTTTTGCAGTTCTGCGTAAGTTCTAGGATTTTTTTCTATTTTTTGTGAAGAATATCATTGCATAGATTGCACTGAAACTAAATATCATTTTAAGTACTATGGATGTTTGAACCATATTTATTCCTCTAGTCTATTACCATGAGAAAACTTCCATTGTGCATGTATGTGTGTTATTTTCAATCTCTTTTATCCATGCTTTATAGTTTTCATTGTAAAGATTTTTCATTGCCTTGGTCAAATTAATTTCTATGTATTTTATATATTTATTTCTGTGGCTATTATAAATTGAATTGTTTTAAAACTATTGCAGAGGCGCTAAATACTATAATCAATAATCTAGTTTAAATTTTTATGGAACCTCCTCTTTCACTAACAGAGAATACCTATTTTTCAAATATTAAAAAAATTATGAAAGTTTCTCATATCCTAGATTGCAAAGAAAGTTTAAACAAAGGCCCCAAAAGCCTGAATACTTATTCTTTCATGTTGATTAATGAAGCTAGATATAAAAAACAGTATCAACTACAAGAAATATTAAACACTCTATTGAAAATGTTTGTCAAGGAAATAAAACATTTAGAGATTAATAAAAGTAATGCAAACCAAAATTTATAGGTTGTAGCTATTAATTCATGCAGAGCAAAATTAATAAATTTGAGTACATTTATTTTTAAAGAAGGATTAATGAACTAAAAAACTTTATTTTTAAAATTTTTACAGAGAAGTACTAATAATTTTGTATTCTTATTTATAAGCCAAATATTTACTAATTCAGTAGATATATAGTGCACAATTAACATCCTTTTTTTTTTTGAGACATGGTCTCACTACGTAGTTGAGACTGACCTGGAACTCACTATGTAGCCCAGGGTGGTCTTGAACTCACAGTGATCCTCCTGCCTCAGCCTTCCAAGTGCTGGAATTATATGCCTGGCCATAATTAATATCCTTAATGAACTTTAAACATCTGAACTAAGATATTTTAGCTATATTTAAGTGTATCTAAATCTTGCTTGCTCCTTAAAAAGTCACTACAAATTACTACAAGACAGGAGATGACAGTCCCTGAATTTACTCATCTGTATTCCTACATAGGTACAGAAAGGAGGAGTAAATTGCATCATCAGCCTTAAAGGACATTGCTTCTCTTATGTACTAACATAATTCCTCCAATTATGTATTTGACAGAAATTATATTTAAAAAGATGACTTCCAGTATTAAATTGTCCCTTTTAATTTTAATCTAGAGTTGTTTAATCTACTGCTGCGGTAGGGCAGACACTCTTACTGTAAATGTAAGACCATTGAAAAGCATCTCATTTCACAGGTAAAGACCAGGAAAGCAAAGATGGTATGGTTAACATTTGTGTGCAATTACCTGTTCTCAATATTCCCATGAACCTACGTTGACACCAAGAAAGGAATACAAGACTGCACTGGGCAGGAATCCACATGACTCTAACTTTCACAAGCCCTTCATCCTGTGCATCACTGTTCTATAGGACAGGTGGTATTTAGCAGGGTCCTAGAAGTTTATTTTGCATTTCTCCTGTGCCTCATTTTTCTCAAGCAATAAGCTACCCTAAAATGTTATGGAGATGAAAGACTTCCTGAATATTAGCAACATTCTCAACAACCTGAAATAATTTCTCAAAAGAGTTCCATAGAAATTATTTCAAAAAGAGTTTCCACTGGGAAAGCAATAGATTTTTCAAGGCAAATTCAAACCTTTTTAAGATAAATAAGAGGAGTGCTTTCAAGTTTTTTCCTTATGAATTTCATAAACATTGAGAATGAAAATCATTTTATATTTCTGATTTGACTATAAGATCTGATTTTGCTTGTAGCAAGTGATGTTCAAATTCACTTATGTTTGCCTGTAAAGCATCTTTGAAATAGAAAGGATTTGTATTTTTTTTTCTTAAAGGAAAATATGCAGTACTCAGTTTTAAGTTTCCTTGAGCCAGATTTCCTAGTTCTATTTGACAGTGCTCCTTAAAATGATCTAGTTTATGGACAAAAATTTTCCTGCTAAAATAAAGACAACTTTGGTGAATCATTATTACAGTCATACACTCTAGATTCAACCACTTCTGGAAAAGCATGAATCTTTAGGGGGGCATCTAAACACAAGCCATGACTATAGATAACTTAAAATTATATATGTGTTTCACACTGTATTTCTATCAGAAATAACTTTTCTAAAGAATATGTCATCTCAGCAATAAATATACTTTATATGTTAGAAATATATACATAGGGAAATGGCTTTCAAAAACTTTTATGAATAGACCTATGTGATTAAATCACTTTTTTTACAGTACATAGTCCTTCCTTAGCTAGTTTTCTTTTCTGCTATTCAAGGTGCCCATAGTCAATGGCAGTCTAAAAATCTTAAATGTAAAATTCCAAAAATTAAAAAATATTCCTAAGTTTTAAATTTTGCACCATTCTAAGTAGTGTGATCAGATCTTGTAATATCTGACTCTGTGTCACTTGGAATGTTACCACCTTTTCCAGTGTATCTAAATTGTATATGCTATCCTCCTGTTAGTCACTTAGTGCTAGCTCTGTTATTAGACTGACAATCATGGAGAGGTAGTACTTGTGTCCATTCAACTGTTTATTATTTCATAATGGTCACAAAACACAGAGTGATGCTGGTAATTCAGATATGACAAAGAGAATTTATCAAGTGTTCCTTTAAATGTAAAGGTGAAAAATTTCAACTCCATGAAGAATAAGAAAAAAATCATATGTTGAGATTGCTAAGATCAAGGTTAAGAATGCAAGAATGAATCTTCATTCAGTGAAATTGTAAAAAGGAAAAAGAAATTCATGCTAGTTTTGCTTAAAAGTTTTGCAAAAGCTACAGCCATGGAGAATGATAAATACCTAAGGTGTAAAGGCATTAAATTTGTGTTTGTCTGTATAGGAAAAAACAAAGTGTATATAATGGCTTTTGTATTACATATGGTTTTAAGCATCCTCTAAGCGCCTACAGATAAAACACAAGTGCTCTGTTATAAAGCATTTCACTTAATATATCATAAAGATAATATGGGTAGAGTACCTTAATTCATATTTTATTGTTATTTTTCCAGATATACTCTATTCCCTATGAACTCTCATTTCTGAGAATTACCTTCTTTGATTGTTTTCACCTTTGTAAATATGGTTTTATGGAAGTTTCTCTGTTAATTTTCCTCTGTCATGAATGATAGAAATTTATCCAAACAAGGTTGGTCAAAATATTTCTTTTCTTTTTTTTTTTCGGCTTTAATTGAGTTTATTGGTACATTTTAGGGATACAGTACAGTTACATTCATTGTTGGGATCTTGTACCTCTACATGACAGGTCTTGGTTCTCATTTTTTCCCCTTGTCCCTGCTCTCCCTTCACCCCTTCCTCCCCTCCCCATCTGCAATCACTTTATTTCCATCTTTTCATTATCTCACATTTTTTTTCTTTTCCCTTATTACCCTTCCCCTACCCATCCCACCTTCCCTACACCTTTAGCAGTCAAAATATTTCTAAATTTGGAAGTTGAGTCCAAATCATATTCAATCTAGATGGCCAACAGCGTAAGACAAGAAGCTCAAGACAATACAGTGTTTATATGTTATGTCTCATAGGGAAACGTATCTGTAAAAAACAATAGTACAAAATGAAAGGTAATGGACCAATAAACTCAATTAAAGCTGAAAAAAAAAAGAAAGGTAATGGAGAATAATGCAAAAGCAGAAAAGAAACATATAGGAGATATTTTGTCTACATGATTCTGTGGGCTTTCTACATTTCACAGTCACTGGGATTGATAATATTAATCAAGCTCCTTACTGCACACTTTGAATTTCCATCAGTTTAAATAAAATTGTTTAAATTAATGCAGCTGTTAGGAGCACGGAGCATTATTTTATAAATGTTTCATCTCTTAGGTGATTAGATATTCTAGGGTCAGAGTTTTAGTTGACTCCCTAATTATAGAACAAAGCATAGAAATATGATTCTAACCTTTTAAAAATAATTTTTCTCATTTGTGTAAAAGTACATGTTTATTGAAGAAAAGATACATAACATTCAAGAAAATATAAATCAATAAATAAAAATCACATATTTCTCCATTTCAAAAATATTTTATTAACAGAGTACCTTATCTTATACCTGTTTAGTAGACTTACAATTATGTCTTATTTTAAGTTTATACAAACTGAATATTATTTTATTGAGCATTTACCTCACATTTAACATTATATTTTAAGCGTTTTATCATTTTACTCACATTTTATCTAAATATGCTTAAAAATGATGATATCAAGTTCATAGTACAAATACATTGTATTTTACTTACCAATCCTTTAAGATTGGAAATTTTTTACAGGTTTGGCTAATATACATTCTTCTGAAATGAAAACCTATTATCACAAATTTTTGACTGTGAAAACCAAATTCTTTGTTTTTTTCCATAGGATAGCGTACAAGCCAAATTATGGTGCAAAAAAGTCCGTATCTCACAGAAATTTCAGCAGTATGGAATACATTTTAAGAATTGCCTAAAAAAAAAAGAATTACCTGAATATAACTTTATAGTTTGTAATCATTAGTTATATAGCTCAATAAATGTATATAAACAATACATATAAGTGAAATATATTACAACAAAGTATATTTATACAATCAACAAACGCAGAAAATATGCAAACCACAAAGTAAAAAATATAATGGTGATAAAGTGTAAAATATATATACATATATATATTTCAGAAAATATGCAAACGACAAAGTAAAAAGTAGTGATAAAGTGTGAAATATAATATATATACATATCTATGTATACTGTGTGTGTGTGTGTGTGTATATATATGTAAATAAAACAATGGTATGGAAATGAAAGTAATTCCAGGTGTATAGATGAGTATACAAAGAATTTTAAAAGGTATGTTAACCTGTATAGGAAATATAAAAGTACCTGAGCAATTGAGAAATATGATATCAGAAAAGAAATGATATATAAAAGATGAAACAAAATAATATAAAGGAGAAAATTACTATTAGAGGACAGTTTTGAAATAGTGGTTAATTATTGATCAATATGTACACGATGGAAAGAGGTGGGATAACTAAAATTATGAATACACCAAACTCTGGTAAATCTATAGATAAAAGAAAAATAAGCAGGTTTCTCTGTGCTCCTTCCTTTCCAGATTTCTTTGATAATTGCCTTTGCTTTTGTAAATAGAATTCAGAGAAAGTTCTCTAAGGTGAGAGAGGTGATAGATAATAGGTGAAGCGATAAGCAGCCACAAAGAATAAATGTAGGGTTTGCTTCACAGGCAATTGCTTCTTGAGAAGCAGAATTCATTATTTTCAACCAACTTGTCTACGTGCCCTCTTTGAAGTTTTGTGAAAGAAGGTTGTACACACTTTGAGATATTGCATGTCTTCCAATAATTCCAAAGTTTGCTGATCAGAGAAAATGAACCAAGTTTAATAAATTAATCTATCATATAGAACTTCATAATATTCTCACTCTCCATGTTTGAAATTTTGTCTTAAAACACTTTATTAATAACAGTTGATTTAGATTTTCAGTGAAATCAGTTGTATTTGATGTGATGAATTTCATTAAAAGGTAAAAAGCATTAATCATGTAAGTTTAAAGAACACCCTCTTTTTTCCTTGGAAGGAAGGCTTTATAAAGAATTTGAATTTGCTTTAAAAGGAAATGCTTTATTGTATTTTTTCAGCTTTAATTGAGTTTATTGGTACATTTTAGGGATACAGTACAGTTACATTCATTGTTGGGATCTTGTACCTCTACATGACAAGTCTTGGTTCTCATTTTTTTCCCTTACCCCTGCCCTCCCTTCACCCCCTCCTCCCCTCCCCATCTACAACCACTTTATTTCCATTTTTCATTATCTCATTTTTTTTCTTTTCCCTTTTTACCCTTCCCCTACCCGTCCCTCCTTCCCTCCTACAACTTTAGCTCCTTTCTTCTCATTTCTCAATGTCAGTATTCCATTTGACCCAGCCATCCCTCTGCTGGGTATCTTTCCAAAAGAACTAAAAGAATCATATCACAGAGAAATATGCGCACCCATGTTTATAGCAGCACAGTTTGTAATAGCTAAATCTTGGAAACAGCCCACTTGCCCATCCGTTGGAAACTGGATAAAGAAGATGTGGTTTTTCTATAAAATGGAATATTACTCAGCCATAAAGAATGAGACAATAGATTCATTCATAAGAAAATGGATACATATTGAAGATACACTCTTTTGACACACATATGCAATGTAAAGCATAATAAAACCGAGGACACACACAAAAATACTGTAAATAACACAGTTACCTTCAGATAGTGGTTCAGTACAGTATAACTACACCACTACTTATGTGATTTGTTTCTATTTATGAATGTTTGTAATGTGAGATCTATTTGCATCTGTGAAAGTTTGTAACACAAATGTTCATAAGTCAGGGTGGGGGGCTTACAGTATGCTCAGTCCAAAACATTCATATATGTTTGTACTTTCTTTTAAATCCATGGGGTTTATTGACCAAAATAGTGTTCCTGTTATATAACTTGTTTGAAAGCCATACTGAATATTCATTACCTACCTTAAAACACTTGTTTCTAGGTTTACCTCACCCTCAGAACAAATTTCACCTTATCTAGATTGTGTGTCTAGTAAAATGATGCACACCTTTAGTTCTCAGGGTTTAATCTTTTAATTGAATTGTTTTAATGCACTATGGCTATTATTACTGTTTTGGCACATTTATTAGTAAAAACAGAAACAAAACATACACTTATGGATTATTCATTTTCCAGACATATGCCTTGCCACCCCACCAACTAGTGGCAATCCTAGCCCCTCGTAGTACTCCTGGTTACTATTGCCTGAGTATAGTATCTTTCATTTTCTTACTTGCCTGTTGTTCTTAACATGTCAATTCCCAAATAATACCCATAAATTTAAATTCAGTGTTAACACCACTGGATTCCCTGATGCAAAGACCTCTTTACTCTTTTCCAAAAACTATGAAAACTGACCTGAAAAAAAAAATAATGGGTTGGGGAACATGTAGCACAAATTATGTAGATGTGTTAAAGGTACTATTGTATACAAGGGTCAGTTATCCTACAAGTCTTTGTTTTATAGACTTGTGTATTCTAACTATCCGGACACAGCATTTGCTTTGGGTTTTGTTGAAGCTCACTAATTCATTCTGAAGGAAAGAACACCAACCCCACAGGATCCTGTCCCTCAGCTGACAATTCCTCCCACCCTTTAACAGGATATAGTGTATTGCTGTTAAGGAGGATGCTCTGGGATGCAAGATCAATAATAAAATTAGACGATCCCATTGTCATTTTCTCATAGCCATGTTTATTTTGCAATAAATGATTCCCTTATTCTTTCATTCCACCATATAGCACACAATGCCAATGGGTGACAATGTTGGAGGAGGCATTGAAGGCCGGAAGAACAGGTCTGTGTTCCAGAGTGTACACTGAGGCTAGTAAGATTACTCTAAGATATTGAGGTCAGATATAGTCAAAGTGCCACAAAATTGTTCGTCCCTTCCTATACTGAAGTCCCAGTATAATTTCTGCATCCGGTAAGTTAGCAGTAACAGTAGTTTTATCCTTGGTGGGAGGGAACTGGGCTGGTAGTTCTATGGCAGAGAGAGTTTTGTATTGCTCCCAAATCCTCATGATTTAATCAATGATTCTTTTACTGAGTTTTTCCATAGATGCTGCGAAACCTTTTCATACTGTCATCGATAATTATGTTATCATATATGTTAGGTATTGTGATCTGAATGTCAGGACTACTTGAAACTGGCTTGCTTCTCCTGTACTATTCAAAACTATCAGTCTCATAAGTCACTTGATAGAACACAATTTCTATCAAATATCAAATAAGTGGTCACCAGCTGGGCGTGGTGGTGCATGCCTGTAATCCCAGCACTCAGAAGGCTGAGGCAGGAGGATCGCTGCGAATTTGAGACCAGCCTGAGCTACATAGTGAGTTCCAGGTCAGTCTCAACTATATAGTGAGACCCTGCCTCAAAAAACTAAAAAGAAAAAAAAAAGAACCAAAGTGGCCACCAAATGATATGCTTCTTTTTTGTCATAGGGGATGCAAAGTGCAACACCTTTTCTGTATTCAGAATGTTTTCATAATCTCCTGACAATGGACACTTAAACACTTCATCATGGAGCATGCCGCTCAATTTCCATGGCACATATCTTCCACCTTCTGTCATTTCTGTTTTACCAAATTACTTACTGCTCAGTTGGTCCAATCAACATTCTTCTCACATTGTAGTTGACCATTGATGCTATTTTGCAGAATAGCAAGAGGGCCAAGTTCCCCATTCCCCGAAGACAGACAATAGGGAAGCCAACGCAGTCTGGAGGAAAGACAATGAAAATGTACTTTTGTCTATCCTATGACAACTCCTTTCCTTCTGGATGAGGATTGGGCAGATTGCATCCAGCAGATCATCAGTCACACAAAGTGGAGAGATTATGCTTAAAAATTTCAATCATAGCCACCATCCGCATAGAAGAGAATGAATAAGGCTACCACTTTATAAAATTTGTAACTGTCAATTTCCATTTGCTACAATCTATATGGCTTTTTAGAGACAAAGCAGGATGAATAAAAAATGTATAATGTGAACCAAAAATCCTGCATTATTTGAATTTCTGATAATAGCAATAATCTCTAAAAGTATTCCTGGAGAGCAATAATGCCTTTTCACAATTTTAACCTAGCTCACTGGCAGATTAAGGTGATTTTATGTACCTTCCTACCATAGGTTTTTAATGCCATAAATCAGATAATGTAGTTCTCTGTTGTCTGTATGATCTCTGTCTCTCATCTATTTGTCCATACATTATCTGTCTATCCTTATACATATATAGTCAATTACCTGTTTAGAGACTGCAGAACTTACTACTATTCTTCATTGAGAAGTTTGGGACAATTCTGATATGAAGTTGAGTGAAAGTTTTCTTTGTCATCTGGTCTTTATAAGTCCTTTCACAAACCATAGGACCTATGATGGATTTCAGGTCCTGCAGTATCAGTGAATTTTAAAAGTTTGGGTTCTCTCATTTTCTCACTACAAGGTGTTATGGTTTAGATCTAAAATTTCCTCCCAAAGCTGCATGTGTTTGGAAGGTGATTGGATTGTAGGCTATTGTAGGTATCATAGGGGTAACTATATACATTAGTGGACTAACCAAGATCTAAAATTTTCCCCAAAGCCTCATGTATTGGGAAAGTGATTAGATTATGAGACACTATGCTCATTAGTGGATTAATCAGCTGATTAATGAGGCCTGGCTGGAAGAGGTGGGTCACTGAGGGTGTGGCCTGGAAGGGAATATCTCTTTTGAACCCCTCCCTTTTCTCTCTGCTTCCTGGCTTCCATAAGTTGAGCACCTCTTCCTCTGCACTCTTGTCTACACTCTTATTTCTGCATTGGAACCAGTGACCTGCACCAAACCTATGACGCAAAATAAACCTCTCCTAAGTTGTAGGTATCAGGTATTGTTTCAGAGATGGGGAAATGACTAAGATACAGGGTTACAAGTATCTCAGTATGTCTTTAGAGAACTACCAAAGGAAATTTTATCATAGCTTTATCACTGTGGAGGCCCAGTCTCAGGGGAAATCTAATGTCCTCTTTTTTATGAGCTGAACTGTTCTCTCTTTAAAATTCTTCTGTTGAAGTCCTAACCTCCAGTATATTAAAAATGTGACTGTA
The DNA here is from genome assembly GCF_012274545.1 of Fukomys damarensis. NCBI lineage: Eukaryota > Metazoa > Chordata > Mammalia > Rodentia > Bathyergidae > Fukomys > Fukomys damarensis. The sequence goes on from NW_022900936.1 coordinate 39,889,307, forward strand.
TTTGGAGATAAGATCTTTGATAAGGTAATGAAGTAGGCAGTGTGTTTATAAGAAGAGGAAATGTGGATAAAGGAAGATACAGAGGTAAGACAGTGGCAGTCACAGGGAGAAGATGGCCATCTCCTAGTCAAGTAGAAAGTCTTCAGAGAAACAAATCCTACCAACACCATGATCTCAAACGTATGACCATCAGAATAATGACATATACAATCAGCTATAAACCTATAGGGCCACTCAAAGTATCATCTACTAGCCACACATGACTACTCATCTCTAAAACCTAATAACCTCTGTCTCTCTAGCTTTCCCCTGACATTGAAGTGCTGCACTTGGCCTCTACCATTATAGAATTCGCTATTACTATTGAAACTACAGAATCCAGGAGGAAGCATCTCCTACTATCATTTCTTGCCTGAAAAAGAGAGACCCACTGAGCTTTTCAAAGATTCCAGAGCCTTTCTCACGGGTGCAGTTACCTTTGATTTTCCATCTGAATTTCTTTCCAATCTACCAAGAGTGAAACTTCACATTGTGATGTTGTGTTTTATGTCAGGATCCTAGCACACACACCATCAGCTCTCTGACTGGAGCTTGATCCAGCTTTCAAATCTCTGAAGATTCTGAAGATCTGTTACTTAAAGCCAGTTCAGTAGTAATTGCTTTAAATTCAGTGCCTGTGAAAGTGGAGTCTGAGACAGTGGATTACATTGAGAGAATTGTAGTGAAGGATGGGGGAGTAAGTCAGGGAAGGAGGATAGGCTAAACTAAGGATACATTATTAAATTGGTGAACAGAATGAGGAACTGCAGCTTGATTTGGCTGCATTTATAAAGTGTTTTATATAAGTGTCTTTGATCTGCCTGGGGATGAAAGGAGGGAGCATTTGTCCTTTGGCTTTCATCTTGTATTAGTTAAGGATGACTCGTGGGCATTATCTTTCCCACACTTCAAGGCATGCCATGTGTGAGCAGGTATCAGAAGACATCCCAACATATGGCATTAGAAAATTCCTGAGAGCAAGAGGTATGAAGCAATGACCTAAAGTTGCAACTCTATGAAGTTTATCTAAGATGATAAGATGGGTTACTAGGGCAGCAGCTAGGATAAGTGGGGCAAGAGCACTTAAAGTGGGGACACAGAAAGTCTCTGATTTAATATAGCAGATGCTCCATGTTCCATTTTTTTAATGTTGTCATCTTTTGAAAACTCTTTGCTCATGAGAAACTCATATAATTGGATACTTGGCTCTAATGTAATGTATTTTTAGGTTTTGATTCTAAATGATTGAAGCAATTTATAAAATATAGACTTTTGCAGCTTTTCTGTGTACATACCATGACAATGAGTTTCCAGTTTGTTGAATCTTTCATTATCATTCTTTTTTCGGCATCTAATTTGTACCCTTCTGTTTCCCTGTCAGTATATTTATCAATGATTTTTACTTAGTAGATACTACACTGTAGAATTACATTGCTACTGATAAAATGCATTGTACTATTTTGCTCATACATATTTGTTTGCATCAAAACTCATTAGAAACTATATGGAAAATAGCACTAACTTAGTGCTTTACTAGCTCCTTTTAGAAATGCGAGCACTATTGGAATTAAAATGAGATGTGAGAACTTTTTCTCTTTATAGTTTACTGGAATACACCTCTAAGAGATCAAGTATAGAGTGTGAAATCCTAAGTAATCAAGGATAATGATAATAGCTCTAGTAGTGTCTAACTTATTTTGGGTCTCAGGCTCAATAAATGGATGCTCATCTAAGTTTATTATTTTCACTTCTGTGGATTTGTTCTTCAGTTTTGTATAATCCTATGACATCTTCACCAATATATGATTTTACAGAATGCAGTAAATGAAACTGGGTTTTGAAGCACTGAGCTATGACCACAGTATACACAATGAGTCTTCTTTCAGCTCTATAATTATCTTATTCTTTCCCTGTTCTTTCTCATTGCCTGTTTAACTTGAGCCAGTTTTCCTTAAACTAACTCCCTTTTGCTATGCTAAAATATTTCCTGGTCTAATTTTTATAATTATGCCAATTAATTTCTTTTCTTAAAGTCATTTTAAATTTACCTTTTTGTTCTTCCAGACAAGCATGTTTTTTCTGATACAGGTCTATTTTTCTCATATTTTACTTCATCTTAGCATAGGTTTTTTGTTTAATACCATTTCTAGTAGTTTTAATGCCATACAATTCACGTACTATAAATCAGAAACACTTACAGTGTACAAATTAAATTGCACCATGTGTGTAAACTCACGAGCCCATCAACATAATGAAGACAATGAACACATTCATCACTTCAGAAGTTGCTTTGTGCATCTTTTCAGTATCTTGCTCTAACCCTTCACTTGAATCTCAGGCATCCACTAGCCTGATTTCTGTCTCTCACATTAGTTCAGATTTCTTAAATTTTTATGTGAAATAGAATCATCCATTCTGAATTGTTTTTTCTTTTGTCTCTTTGATTCCACATAATTACTTTGATAACTGTGCTATGACAGCCTGTTCATAATTTGTACTATTTTGCTATAGGTATATACTCTGTTTCTTTCAATCCATTAACAACTTGGTGAACATTGCTTCCAGCTTTTGATTATTACAAATAAAGCTGCTGTTATATGAATAATTCCTTGTATGGATATATACTTTTAATTTGAGGGGGTATAATTTAGGAGAGCGATGGAAAAATTGTGTGGGAAGTATTAGTTTCACACTTATAAAATACCGCCAAATTGTTTTCCCAAATGGTTTCTAGCAGCAGTGGATGAGAGATTCCAGTGTTCCCGTACTAAATGATACCTGGTAGGGTCAGTCTTTTACATTTTCCTATTGTACCTGAAGTGTAGTAGTATTTTATAGTGATTTAAAATTTCATATTCCTAAGGAAATACTAATGAAAATTACATGTGTTTAGCTTTATAAAATTATGCTCACTTCTTTTGTCTAATTTTTGAGGAAGTTTATATTCTTTCTAATTAAATTATTATTATTGGAACATGTTTGCAGTGCATGAGGTAATACTTTTCCTGGAACATGTACATAATACATCTGACTTTTTTATCCTTTCCCTTTTCCTGCCCCCAACATGCCTCTATCTCTTAGTCCTTGCTATATTACTTTCATTTTTTGAGCATTCTTTTTATATTTGAAAAACAAATTATAACCCATACAACTTCAAAAATTTTCTTCCTGACTGTGGTTTTATATTTACTTCTCTTAGTTTTTCAAAGGATAAATGTATTTAAATTGGATGAAGTCCAATTTATAAATATAATTTTTTTCTTTTAAATTGAATTTATTGGTACATTCTAAGTAGACAGTTCAGTTACATTCATTACTGGGATCTTGTACCTTTACATGACAGGTCTTGGTTCTCATTTTTTCCCCTTGTCTCCACCCTCCCTTCACCCCCTCCTCCCCTCCCCACCTTGAAACACTTTAATTCCATTTTTACATTTTCTCATAATTTTTTCCTTTTCCCTTGTTCCCCTTTCCCTATCCTTCTCACTGTCCCTACATCTTTGGTCCTTTTCTTCCTATTTCACGTTGCTAATTGTCCCATTAGGATCTTGAGTACTATTTTAGTTTTTCATACCAGAGAAACTATTCGGCATTTGCCTATGTGTGACTTATTTATTTCACTTAGGAGTATATCCTCAAAATGTACCCATTTACCTAAGAATGAATCTACTTTCTCATTCTTTATGGCTGAGTAGTATTCCATTTTATAGAAAAACCACATCTTTATCCAGTTTCCAACTGATGGGCACCTGGGCTGTTTCCAAGTTTTAGCTACTATAAACTGTGCCGCTATAAACATGGGTGCGCATACATCATTGTGATATGATTCTTTTAATTCTTTTGGAAAGACACCCAACAAAGGGATGGCTGGGTCAAATGGAACCTCTAATCCTAGTTTTTGAGGTATCTCCATATTGAATTCCATAGTGGTTGCACCAGTCTGCACTCCCACCAACAATGGAGAAGGGTTCCTTTCTCCCACAACCCCACCAACATTTGTTATTGTGTGATTTCTTGATAGCAGCCATTCTTTGTGGTGTGAGGTGATATCTCAGTGTTGTTTTCATCTGCTTCTCTCGAATAACCAATGATGTGGAGAACTTTTTCATATATTTACTTGCTGCTTTTATTTCTTTGTCTGAGAAATCTGTTCATTTCAGATGCCCGTTTTAGAATTGGGTTTTATATTTGGGGGCCTGGTTGTTTTGAGTTCTTTATATATTTTAGATAATAGTCCTTTGTCGGAGGAGCAGGTGGTAAAAAATTTTTCCCACATTGTAGGCTGTCTCTTAGTTCTGTTGTTGGTTTCTTTTGCAGTGCCGAAGCTTTTTAATAAGATGAGATCCCAGTTGTTGATTCTTTCTGCTAATTCCTGTGCGACTGAGGATTTGTTCATAAAGTCTTTTCCTTTGCCAGTGTCTTCCAGAGTTCTGCCTAACTTATCTTCCAGCAAGTTCAGTGTTTCTGTTTTAATATTTAGATTTTTAATTCACTTGGATTTTAATTTAGTGCATGGTGACAGATAAGGGTCTAGTTTTAATCTTTTGCAAGTTGAGATCCAGTTTTTCCAACACCATTTATTAAAGAGGCTATCTTTCCTCCAGTGGGGACTGTCAGCTCCTTTGTCAAAGATGAGGTAGCTGAGTGCATCTGGAGTTGTTTTTGTGTCTTCCGATCTGTTCCACTGATCCTCAGGTCTGTTTCTTTGCCAGTACCATGCTGTTTTTATCACAGTGTCTTTGTAGTATAGTTTCAAATTGGGAATTGTTATACCTGCTGCCATGTATCTTTTGCCTAGGATGGCTTTTGCTATTCTAGGTCTCTTATGGTTCCAAATGAATTTTTGGATTCTTCTTTCTAGTTCTGTGAAGTATAGTGTTGGGATTTCAATTGGCATTGCATTGAATCTGTATAGCAGTTTTGGTAGTATGGCCATTTTCACTATGTTGATTCTTCCTACCCAGAAGCAGGGGACATCTTTCCATTTTCTTATATCTTCCTTGATCTCTTTTTTTGCAGTGTGGTAGTTGTCAGTGTAGAGGTCTTTTGCTTCTTTTCTTAGATTGATTCCCAGATACTTCATTTTTGGGGGGGCTATTGTGAAAGGAATTGTTTCCCTAATTTCTTTCTCAGTGAGTCTGTTGTTTGTGTACAAGAAGGCTATTGATTTTTGGGTGTTCACCTTGTATCCAGCTACTCTGCTAAAAGTGTCAATTAAGTCTAGAAGTCTTTTGGTGGAGTATTTTGGGTCTTCAATGTAGAGTATCATATCATTAGCAAATAACTTCTTCCTTTCCTATCTTTATTGCTTTAATTTCTTTCTCTTGTCTAATTGCTATGGCTAATGTTTCCAGAATTATATAGAAGGGGAGTGGTGATAGTGGGCATCCTTGTCTTGTTCCTGATTTTAACGTGAAGGTTTTCAGTTTTTGGCCATTTAATATGATGTTGGATGTTGGTTTTTCATAGATAGCCTTTATTAACTTGAGACATAGACCATCTATTCCAATTTTTTGCAGATATTTCATCATGAATGGGTCTTGAATTTTGTCAAATTCTTTTTATGCATCTATTGAGAGGATCATGTGGCTCTTGCCCTTGACTTTGTTAATATAGTGTACTATATTTATTTATTTACATATGTTGGACCATCCTTGCATCCCTGGAATATATCCGACTTGGTCAGGATGTATATGATCTTCTTGATGATCCTCTGTACTCTGTTTGCTAGTATCTTATTGAGGATTTTTGCATCTATATTCATTAAGTAGATTGGCCTGTAGTTCTCTTTTTTTAGTTACATCTTTCCGAGGTTTGGGAATCAAAGTGATATTTGCTTCCAGGAATGAATTTGGAAGTATTGCTCCTCTTTTATAAATGTAATTTTTTACAGATGTTTATGTTTTATATTTAAATTCTTTGACTAATCTGAGTCACAAATATTTTTCCTACATTTGCATCTCAAGGTTGCATAGTTTTAAGTTTTATATGTAGTTTTGTGATCCATTTTACATTTGTTTTTATATATGATTTGGATTGAAATTCATTTTTTTAAATATATGCATCTCCAGTTGTTCCAAACTCTTTGCTGAGAGTGCATTTTTTCCATTCAAGGCCCTTCATCCCTGTTGATTGGGATCAACATACCTCATAAAATACTCATTTTGAAAGCTTGCTTGTCAGCTAATGTGTTTTGGGGATACTACTGGATCGTGAAGGCTCTAAACTCATCAAGTAGATTCACTCATTAACTGAAAAGGTTGTAGGTATGTGAGGCCTCATATATTGTCATTGAGGAAGAAAGGTGTGTTTCTGAAGAGCATATCTTGTCTCTGGCCCCTTCCTCTCTGCTCCTTGTTCTCTTTCAAGCAAGAATTAGATGAGCATCTTTCTACTAGATAAGTCCATCACAGCCTCTGTCCTGCCTAGTCATACAGCAATGCAAACACAATGACTATGCACTGACACATCTTAAACCATGATTCAAGTATTTTGTTGCAGTGACATAGAGTTGATAAATGCAGCTCTTTTTTCAAAATGAAATTTTTCATATGTGTGTAGGCCTATTGCTGGGGTCTATTCTGCTCCATTGCAATAATTGTCTCTCTTTATACTAAGAGTATGCTATCTAATATCGCTAATATCATGTTTTGAAATAATGTCAAACTTTCAACCTAGCTCTTTTTTAAAAGTTGCCTTGCCCATTCTTTTTTAAATTTATTTTTATTTTTTGGGGAGAAACTCATAGCTATCATCACACATATTCTATGCAATTATGGTGATTTTAGAATCAGTTTGTTAGTTTTTATGTAAAAGAGAAACCAGTTGGATCTTTTACTGTGATTTTGTTGACTTTGAATATTAATCTAAATTAAACTATCTGAGCAGTATTTTCTTGTAATAAATAAACACTGTATGTCTATCAGTCTTTAATTTCTTTTAGCAGTGCTTATAATGTCAGTGTATACCTCTGCATAGTTTGTATTTAATTTTTGTCCAAATTTTTATGCTATTATAAATGGTAGTGTTTTTAAAATCTCAATTTCTGTTTGTTGTTAATACGTAAAATTACAATTAACTTTTTGTATATTGATTTGTATTCTTCAATGTTGCTAAACTGACTTACTGATTACAGTACTTACCATATTTTCTATGAATAAATTCAGTTTTAATCATTCCTTTCCCATCTGAATTACTTTATCATCATTGTGTTGTTCATGACCTTAAGGCAAAAGCCTTTTTTCTTTCACCATTAAGTATGATGATAGCTGTAAGATTCTCCCAGAATTTTACATTTTTTCCCCAGGTGAGTATTGATACTCAATTTGGGTAGTTCTTTATTTGGTTTTAACATCAGAGTAATTCTGCCTTTATATAATAAATTGGTAAATATACACTTTTTTAAAGCTGTCTGTTGGAATATGTTCCTGAAAAGTTTCAATGTAGGGAACCACCCTATTGATTATGCTCAAAGTAAGCTGTAAGCAGTGGAAGCTGTAAAGGGTTAACCCCTCAAATTGGCTCACTGGAAGAAGTGAGTCTTACTGAAGCTTACGTGACTCACAGAAGCATCTCCTAAGTACTGCAGTAACATACACATGACCTTCCCACTGATGGCCACAGATGAGACCAGAGAAATGCCCTGTGAAGCTGTGTGGCTCAATATGAGATAGCATAGTAGCTTAGGTCAAAATATCTCACACTCAAATTCCATTTGCGTAACTAAAATCTTAAGCGGAGGGACAAGGTTCTTATTTCAACCCTATACTTTGTCTCTTCTTTTCCTAAGATGTTATTTCCCTTACAAGCCTTACCTGCATTTATTTCCATAGCAACTGCACAACTTCATGCCCTCCCGTGTAGTTACTCTTGACCCCAGTTTGATTACCAATAAAAATCCGTGACTTGGACTGATCAGGGCCTTTGCTGGTTGCTCAGCACTGGCCATCCGGGATCCCCACCTTTTTTTTTTTAATTTTTGTCTTTAAATCTTCAACCCTGCATCTTACACTGGGCAGGAAACTGGAACCTGCTGCAGAGGAGTCCAGTATCCGGCACCATTGTGGGCACTTGAAACATAAGAGATTGCTCAGTGAAGGCCACTCACAGTGGAAGGGGAATATAGATGACATAGGTCCTCACATCAGCCCTGTGTCATACACTGGGGAAGAGACTGGAACCTACTGCACAAGGCTCCAGTACTTCTATAATTAATTCATGAACTGAAGATTTCTTTTTTGGAAAATTTTGATCTAGCAGTTGAATTTCTTTATTTGTAAAATTATCTACTTAAGTAAGGTTTGGCAGTTTGTGCTTTTCAAGGAACTTATTTCACTTAAATGTTCAAAATAATTAGCTCACTGTTCATATTAATTAATTGGTTTTTATCCTTAAAATATCTAGAATTTATAGTGATGTTACTTCAATAATTTTTTAATTTTGTTTTATCTATTTTGTGATTCAAAAGAGATAACAATTTGTCAAATTTTAAAAATATAGTAGTTTACCTCAACTACAGGGATATATTCCAAGATCTCCAGTGAATGCCTGAAGTTCAAGGTGTAACAAACTTATACATTGGGTAGTACCTTGGTTCACAAATGCTTTTGTGGGTAGAATAATTTGGTTCACAAAAGAACTTGGAAAAAATTTGTTTCTGTTTGCAAACTCTATCTCGAGTGAAAAACACTGTGGTCATTGTTCCTGAACAAACATAAATATGGCCATTCTCCCCCAAATTGTGGAACTAATTAAGTTCCTGAAGAAAAGTATCACTGTGTATAAAGTACCAAAAAAATCTGCATACACACTTTGGGAAAAAATAATAAAGGTCTGGAAGCTAATGAGCACTACTTTGAGGACCTTTTGTAATTATAGAGGCCAAAGCTAACTTGTAGTAATCTCATGATTCCTCAGCAAATTTAGTATTGAAATAGTTATACAAGTTTTTCTTTTCCTGAAATGTGTATACTTTTTATGGCAGACCTTGTGTATATACTGTATTTGTTCCTACCACACATCTTAGCAACCTCAGAATACATTTTTTTTCATTAAGTCAAGAATTTTTACCTTTTCATTTAAAGGAAGTACTTTATGGCTTCTTTTTTAAATATCCAAATTACCAGTGCCACTATTCTTTTGCTTCAGATCATTATTACCTAAAATAGATTACTTGATTACAAGCAATGAGATACCATGACATTCAATCTAATAATGAGATGGGTACCAAGTAACAATGAGTGAGAAGTACCATATCTTCGATGCACTCTGGACAAAGAAATTATTTGCCATTTAGTAGGGAACAGTATGAGAAATTTCATGAAGTTATTCAGAGTGGTGCACAATTTAAACATAAATTTTTGGAATTTTACATTCAATAGTTTTCTGAGTGTAGCTGGCTATAGGTAACTGATTTTTTTTCTTATTTGTTTTTACTGATTTGTGTTCTGATCTTTATTGTTTTAAGTCTTTTATTTATTTGAGGTAGATTGGTCTTTATTTTTAAATTCTTAAAATAGCCAAATTCCATGACTTTCCACCTTTAGTTTTTATTGTTTAGGTGCTATTAATTTCTCCCAAAGTACCACTTTAGTGTATCCAACAAAACAGGGTAATTAAAAATACAAATAATGTATTGCAAATAAATCTAATTTAAAGACATCCAAACTTAAAAAGCAAAGTTATTAAGGGGTTATTATATTTAATATAAATTAATTCTTATTCTATATCCTGTCTATAATAGATTACAGTGGCTAAAATGTGCTGAATTAAATCTGATACCAAAATAAAAATGCTATTTCTTTTTTATTTTCTTTAAAGAATTCAAAAATATCTGAACAAATTAGGCATAGGTTTATATACAATATACAGTTTTATATGCAATAATTTTGTAGTCAACACTTGGAATTTTCTGACCACCTTCTGCGTTTTCTTCCCCGACAAATATCTCCCTAATTATTCTTTTAGATTTCAAATAGTTTTAGTAAAGATATTTTAAAAACCATCTTTGTTTGTGAAGTATATGACCTTCCTGTCCAAGGTTGTAGAATTTTGAATAAAATGTACCTATAGGTGTCAAGCCTTAATTTCAGAAGATTGTAAAAATTTGAAAAATAATCCTTGTAGACATAATTAAGAATCTTGAGGTGAGGAGATTACCTTGTTGTATTTGGGAGGGACCTAAAGGCTGTCACAAATGTGTCTGTAGGGAGGCAACTGAAGATTTGAGAGACGCGGAAGCGTGGGACGCGATATGGAGATGAGGCAGATGGAGGTGATGCCGCCTTAAACTGGCCACCATCAGGAGTTGGGAGAAGTTAGGAAAAAAAAAAAAATCTCTCCTAGGGCTCCAGACATGATATAGCCCTTCTGACATCTTGGTTTTGGATGTCTGACTTTCAGGACTATGAGGCAACATATGTAAGCCACCAAGTATGTGGTAATTTGGTCCAGTAAGCAGCCTCAGATACAATGGTTTTTTGGACTCAGAGACGTGCATGGGCTTGATCAATTGAATGCTTTCACTGAGGACTTTAGAGGTTTGATGAGTGATTCAAAGATGGAGAAATAGAATCGATTTATGGAGGCAGAATAGACTATAACACTGTAGCCATGTCAGTAGGGAGCATTGATATGTCCTACAGAGACTCCAGTGTCCTGTGCTAACATCCTGACTATGCTGCCCTGCTAGCGATGCTTTCCACGTGGCATATCACAAGTTAATTTTTCAGTCCTCTTTCCAAACCCATCTCTCTGGATTCCCATATATTTTTTGAAATGTAATGGTTTTTTCAAACACCCATGAAACAAAAGTTTGTTTTCATTAATTGCAAATACAAGTTTGTAATTTATTCAGGCTATTAAAAATGTTTTGCAGTTTTAAATATAAAAAATAGCAGTTCAGTACACAAATATGTTTTCTTCTTAGGAATAATAAACACAAAATACTTTGGGGTGAAGCATTCTTGGAACTTTTCTCTTGAAATGATCAAAGTCCGTATTTAATAGAAATTACTTTTTACTTTTGTTACAACATTGTAATCACCTAAACTTCCAATAAACAAAACTAACATCAGTTCCTATTGAACCAATGATTTGAATTCAATTGTCAGATAGATCTGACAATCATATTTTACTCTTTAATATTCTTTCCTACTCTAGTGATTTATCTGACTCTTTGGTCCATTTTTCTCTATACTCAAAAGACAAATCATGTATTACAGTGTAATAACCCCTTCTCCCCAAAAAAGAATAAAAGAAAGAAAAAAAGACATTTAGGTCACATTTACAGAGGCCATCACTTACTTTTATGTTCTCACATGGCCCTATGTTTACTGAGGTTTAATATGCCTTAGGGAAACAATGAACTTTGCAGTGATTAATTTAAAAAGTTTTAGATTTACACAGGATATTTTTCAAAGAATGTTATACATAGAAGTGTTCAGAGACTAAATAAATAGAATGGACATTTACATTACTATAATCCAAACAATCTTGGACTTGATTTTCAGTTTAGTGTTTAGTTTCTATTAAGCTCTGTTCACATAACAC
>NW_022900936.1:39900976-39926500 GCF_012274545.1 Fukomys damarensis
GTTTTATTAGCAGAATTGGTTCTAGAAATTAAGGGTTCTGAGAAGCTTTATGATAGACCTTCCAAAAGCTAGAGACTGGGATACCAGGAGCATGGCTCAAAGATCAACATCAAAGGCATGAAAATCCAGGCAGATCACTGGTGGTAAGTCCATGAATCAAAAGGTTGAAGAAAACAGAGTTCTGATGAAAGCAAAAGTCAGCACCCCAGATCCAGGAGGAAGTGAGAGGTAGAGCAACGATGAGAATGATCAGTTCCCATTTTGTTTTTCTGTCTGGGTCCCCAGCACATTGAATGTTGCATGCCCATATTAATAGTGTATTCTACCCACTAAATCCACTCAGACTCACCCACAAATGGGCATGGAAATACCCTTGCAGTTGTATATGAAAACAATGCATTACTAGTTCTGTAGGTATTCTTTTATCCAATCAAGTTGATATTTATCTAGCATAATATGGAAAACCTGTTCTCTGGAGGAAAATAATTAAAAATATCAGGTAATAGATTGCAAAATTACTGCTTTAGTAATGCAACATTTTTTAAACCAGTTGATTATACTTTTTTATAGGAATAATTTAGGGTCAAAGGTTAGTGTATTTCTCTGTCCTGTTAAAAGGAATTCTGAGAGAGGTAATTACAGTTTCGTATGCCCTTTTCTGCTCAAGTAGGCTAAACTTGCACAATAAAAGGAAAGCAAATAGATATCTAGAAGCGTATATGATGGAGTATGACAATGATGCCACAGAAATGTGCTTCTGGTCTTCAGTTCTACAATCTTCTCTGAAAGTGGATGAACAGCCTTTGCCATCAAGAGCAAAACATTACATGTCATGTGGCCTTAATATTCAGAATGATAAAATCAACTGAACGTGATCTACTTCCCTGTTAAAAAGAGAAAAGCCTGTCACTCTGGGGTGTTGGGTCAGCACCTCGTCAATTATTAGTTGCTATTATCAAGGTTATCTCAAAGCAAAACATCTGTAATACCATTATTTTTTAGTGACATGCTTATATATTTTTAATGTAATTGTCTTGAAGTTACTAGGGCATATCAGGAGTTTAGTACCCTTTAAAAATTAAAAGAAGTTTGATTAGCTATACAATCTACATTTGCCTCTTGAGAGAGTCATGCAGACGAATCTCCTTTGAAACTTCTAAAATGAGGATATGATCATTATGCAGATAAATAATGATGGCATACTTTTCATTTTTACAGAAATTTTACTTTTAGAGAATAGTAGGATTGAAGAGACTTCAGAGAAAAAATTTTAACCTTTATAGTTTTCATAATATAAAATTGGAGTCAGGGTGTTTGGCTATCCTGAAGATCATACATTCCATAGAAGAAATTATATTAGTGTAAGTTTTCTGGCAACTAGTTCTGTTTTTCTTTTAAATGCATGACACGACTTTATAAAAACACATGCAGAATCCTTTTAGACAGAAAATTTATTAAGTGCATATTAATACCAACATATCTGCAACCATTGCATAAAGAGTGCTTTCTGACTCAGAAGTATGAACTAAATGTTTGTGTCTTCCCAATTTGATATCTTGAAACTGTAATCTCTAATATGCTGGTCTTGAAGATGGAGCTTCTGTTTGGTATGAAGACTAATCTCTTGTGATGGCATTAGAGCCCTTATGAGAAGAGACACAGAGTGTTTCTTAGTTCTCTGCCATGTGAGGATGCAATAGGTAGACACTCTTTCTGAACCAGAATGGATTTTCTCATCAAGTTCCAGATTGCTGGTACTTTCATTGTGAATTTATCAGCCTCTAGAACTATAAGGAAAGAATGTTTGTCATTTAAACCATCAAATCTCTGTCTTTTCTGTTATGGCTGCCCCAACTAAGATATGCACACCTAGATAAATATAACAGTTTCGTGGAAAGAGGGTCCTGGGAGTTAATTCTACCTTGGCTATTGCTAGTTACAGAACATAGCGGGGTGGGTCATTTTGACTTTAGATTTCTGATTTGCTGATCAGTTTATATGACCTCTGAGACCTCTTCCAGGTCTACAACTTATTTTACAGTACAAGTTTATACCATCTTCTATGTCTTACTATATTCATTTAGGAGATTATCCATCATAGATGAGCTGATGAGGCAGAATTCTTGGCAAATTATTAGATTTGGTGGTTAAAATACAGCCAGAAGTGCCCAACAGAGCTCAGCACCCAAGTGCCACCTCCTAACAGCCCCTAGCCAGGACCTTTGCCTGTGACACTGCCCTGCCTGCCTTAGCCAAACTAGCATAGCTTGTCTTTCACACCATGCTGGAGTGCCTCAGAACATTTTCTGAGGATACATAACTATACAGTTATTCCATAAACATGCAGTTATATGTTACTTGCAAGTATATGACGATGCTACTGTGAAAAAGAAAATGTAAAAATAAACCCATTTTAAGGCACGGTAGATTCAGAGTAAGTTTTTACCTACTTCCTCAATTGCTAAAATTATGAAACCTACAAATCTACCCTGTGAACAGTCATATGAGGAGTTGGTAATTCTTTTGATCTTAACGGAAATCCCCATATAGAAAAAGATTTGGAGATGGACTTCTTATCAGCACTAACTTTTGTTAAGAAATCGTGAGAGGAGAAGGATCAGTTAGGGGTAATCAGAAAAAAAGACATTTATGGTCGGTAGTGATTTAGGGAGTAAACTTTACATGAAAATATGTTTAGTTTTTATTAAAGGCTTAGAGACTGCAGCAAGTCACCTTGAGAAGTTCCTGGGGCTGTAACAGTTTTCTGGAGAATGCATTTTTGGGGCAGGGGGTTTTTCATTGCCTCTCTAATCACACCTGCTTTGGGTATTACTTGTTCTGTATACTCATTTTTGTCCTGAAGTTCCTTTGATTATTAGGAGTCTTCATGCTTGAAAAGCTAGCTCTGCTACTCCTCCACAGAGTGAGGGAGGGAAATGGCACATTTTGCAAATTTCAGTGCTTTTGAAAAGAATAATGAAAAGGAGGTGGTGTGCTTCAGAAGGCGGGCTACAGATGGAACAAAAGGTTAACTGAAATTTCTGCTGAAAATGGGAAGTAAAAATAGTAATGACGATCCATACAAGAGCCGAAAACACAGCAAAGTGAAATTATTCATTTTGAATCAGCAGCTTCTTTTAAAACATCCCCTGGTGTTCAAAGGGTTTTATTTTAAAAATTGGCACTCAGTAAGCATGTCTGACAAATGGTGCATTGTGTCTCTTTTACCAATTGTCAGCAATAGTCTTCCTTTGGATCAACTGAGGAACTGCAATGTTCTGAGGTAGTTTCTTTGAGGACAAATGATCCAACATTTCCTCCATTTTTGCTTAAAAATAACTCAAAGTTGAGCTTCACACTCAGTGACTTTTCTTTATTGTATATCAATTGCTTCTTTCCAGTTCCCCTATCATTAGAAATGGGAGTCTCCTTGGTTTTAGATATCTGTCTTTTGTCTGTCTGGTACATCACCCTAGAATAAAGGCAATCTATCTTCACAAAGGGTACATTACTTTAAAAGAAAAGTGCTTTCATTAAAGACTTCTGAGGAATGTACAAATGGATTATGTATAGGAATGTGATTGAAATATAAGAATCCTCCTGAGCATTTCATATGTGTGGCTTTGAATAGGAGCAGAGCAATCTGACAAGACTGGCTGCACTTCTCGTCAAACTTTGACCCCAGCTTGCACTCATTCATCAGTAGCTTCAGATCTCCTGGAACTAGCCCAAAAGCCATGCTTGTTAGAAAGATAGTGATCATTCTCTAGCACCTACAAGTGCAAAAGAGATATATTAAATCTAGCAATTAGTGCTTGGCAGAGGCTCTTCTCTGCTATGCACAGTATCTTTAAAATCATGTTGCAAAGTCATGCTTTTACTGTGTCCTCAATCTGACGGTGGGAACATAAGCATCTCCTGTACCTTCTGAGGATGGAATGACAGAGCGAAGCATTTCTCATGCTTGTTGACTTTCTAGAGGATTCTAAACCTTTATTATTACTACAATATTCCATTTCAAGGTCTTTTTATTCATAGACTCTTATGAACAAATAATGTATTATATCTACATGAGGCTGGATAAACACACTGTTTACATGTGTGATGGACACTTTCAAGCAGAACACACCATCATGATCACAGTATTAAAATCGCTGTATGCATCAGGCATTCTTTGTTTGTGAAGGTAATGTCTCTTGAATGAGATTATTGTAACAGGTACTGCTAGTTTTTAAAAATCAATGTACCTCTCTTTAATTTTTGGTGTGTATATAATAATAAAGACAGACTACACTTTCCACCTTCTCTTTGTAATTATGGCTAAGTTTTAGACAATATGATATAAGTATACACATTTATGCAGTTTATAAAGAATGTGCTTACTGGCAAGAGTCATTATTTTGTTTTCTTTTTTCTTCTTTATACTTGCTCTAAAGGGTCTCATGAAGGACATTTAAGCCACCATTGTACACACAGAGGTAGCATTTTAGTATCCTTGCTATGTGTGAATACTGCAGATCTTTGGCATTTTATGTTGGATTTAGCTTAGCTTGTTAATTAAGGTTCATTCAATACTGTCAAAGAGTTGTTGTTTTACTACATTTTGTGTTTTATTACATTATAGCAGTTCACATTATGATATGGACTGATGTTTGAAGTGCTTGGAGTACTATGAATTTTACAGTATATCTCAAGCACGAATTTTTATGTAAGTAAAAATGGTTCACATTATAACTATAGAGAAATGAATAGAGATATTAAAACTTGTTTTCAAATCTCACTGCAAGTTGTAAGAAAAATAAGGAGGTGGGATAAGAAATGAAACTGTTAAACTTGATTTCTTCTCCTATCATCAATCTGTCTTATTCACTTCCTTCCAATGGATTCTTTTAGTAAACCTTCCATTTCCTTCAAACAGCTGGTAGTAGTCTTTTCTCCTAAATGATATACACCACATTAAAAAATGCTACTAATCTAAAAATTCTACTCTGTGAAGATAAGCATATGTTTTAGAAGATGAAAAATGCTGACGATATGATTGCATTCCTGTGTACTTGTGTAGTACATGATCATTAAGCCATTCATCATTCTTTCTTTGGACTTAATTTTATGGATGGGTAAAGGGAAGATGAGGTAAGCAGATAATTGGTTAACTTGTACTTTTCATACAATGCTTTTCCTCCTGATGTTCTACAAGTTCCTTATCTGAAAGGTGATTATGGAGAAAATTACAAACTTGCTAGTTATAGTCATGCTTCTTACTAGATTTTAAAATACTCAAGTTTAGAAGCCTTTTTCACTTCATGATTTTTTTTTCCTCTTGATATAATCCCTGGGAAGGAATTAAAACTGCATTGAAATCCTAGTTATGCCCCTCATTAACCACATTATGACCAAGGAACTTACAAAAACATCTGTTAAAATACTAATAATGGGGGCCAGAGATTTGGGCCAGTGGTTCCACTGCCTGCTTAGCAAGCACGAGGGTCCAAGTTTGATCCCCGGTACCCCCCCAAAAAAATCTAATAATAATCTCCCTGTTAAAGAATGTTTGTGTTTGCACAATATGGTGCATATAAAATCCTTTGCAGAGGATTAGAGGGTCCTCATCTTAATGCAGTAAATGCTATCTACAACAAATCAACAGCTATCATAGTACCAGTGAGAAGCTAAACGTTTGCCTTCTTAAATCAGGAACAAGACACAGATATCTGCTATCACCACTTTTATTCAACAGAGTTCTCAAAACACTAGTGAAAACAATTAGAGAAGAGGAAGAAATAAAAAAGATATGGACAGTGAAAGAAGAAGATAAATTACTATTATTCATTGATAACAGGATCCTTTACATAGAAGACCCTATAAACTCCATTAAAACACTCCTTGAACTAATAACCAAATTCAGTAATGGAGCAGGATACAAAGTCAACATTCAAAAATCAATAGTGTTCCTCTACACCAATAATAAACTGACTGAGAGAGAAATTAAGGAAACAATACCTTTCACAGTAGCACCAAGAAAAATGAAATACTTAGAAATTAAGCTAACCAATGAAGTGAATGACCTTTACAATGCAAACAATAGTACTCTGAAAAAGGAGATTGAAGAGGTTATCAGAAAATGGAAAGATATCCCCTGTTCCTGGGTAGGCAATGTAATTGAAGTGGCAAGACTCTCAGAACTCCCAAAGATTTAATGTAATCCTGTAGATTTATTGTTGTCTCATAGATTTAACACCCAAAACTCCCATAGATTTGCAGTCCTAATCAAAATACCAATACCATTTCTTACAGAACTAGAGAAAGCAAACCTAAAATTTAGAATCAGATGAGACCTAGCATAGAAAAAGCAATCCTGGACAACAAGGGCAAGGCAGGGGGTATCACAATCCTGGATGTCCAGTTATACTACACAGCTACAGTTACATACTTCTCATATGAGGAAATAAAATTCCTCAACAAATACCTGGAAAAATATTTGACATCACTAGCCACTTGAGAAATGCAAATTAAAACAACATTAAGATTCCATCTCACTCCAGAAAAGAATGGCTGCCATGAAAAAATCAACCAGTAACACACAAAAGCAGGGTTGTGGGGAGAGAGGAACACTTCTTCATTGTTGGTGTGAATACAATCTGATACAACCACTGTGGAAATCAGTATGGCGATGCTTCAAAAAACTAGAAATGGAAATTCCACTTGCCCCAGCTATTCCCCTTCTGGTTATCTTCCCAAAAGAATCAAAATCAGCATATTACGGAGCTATATGCATGCCCATGTTTATAGCAGCACAATTTATAATAACTAAATCTTGGAATTAGCCTATATGCCCATCAACAGATGAATGAATAAATGAAATGTGGTGTCCATACACAAGTGGAGTACTACTCTGCCATTAAGAATGATAAACTTAAGTGTTTGTAAATGGGGAGGGGAGAAGGGGATGAAGGGAGGGCAGGGACAAGAGGAAAAAATGAGAACCAAGACCTGTCATGTAGAGGTACAAGATCCCAGTAGTGAATGTAACTGTACTGTCTACCTAGAATGTACCAATAAACTCAATAAAAAGAAAGAGCAAAGAATGATAAATTTGAGTCACATGTAAGAAAATGGATGTCAGGCATGGTGGTGCATGTCTGTAAGCCCAGCACTCGGGAGGCTGAGGCAGGAGGATTGTTGTGAGTTTGAGACCAGCCTGGGCTACATAGTGAGTTCCAAGGTGGGAAATGTGTTTTTAAAACATGTATACATGTGTGTTATGCAAACACTATGATTTACTTAATTATCTTCTTGTGCATTCTTCATTTATGTTTCTGGCTTTTTTTTAGGGGGGGCAGTTCTTTGTTTTTTTGAGACAGGATCTCACTGTGTGGTTTGGGCTAGCCTTGAACTCACTATATGACCCTAGCTGGCACTGAACTTCCCCAAATCCTCCCACTTCAGCCTCCCAGGTGCTGGGGTTACAGGCATGCACTACCATGCCCAGCTCTTATTTATGTTTCTTAAAAACATAGGGTGGGCTGGGGATTTAGCTCAGTGGCACCATGCCTGCCTCAAAAGCACAAGGTCATGAGTTTGATCCCCAGGACCCCTCCAAACAAAATAAAACAAAACATAGGGAAACATCTTGTTCATCGAATGAAGGAAACCTGAGCCAAGCTCCTTCGAGCTACAAGTATCTTACTGTTAGGTAGCAGTTGGCCTCTGTCCCTATTTGAAGGAAATAAGGTTCTAAATAAGAGAATGAGCACATTATGATGTCACAAGAGATGTTTGAGGGTTCATTTTACACTGTCCAAGTTGAGATGCCAGCCAGTTAGATATTTTATTTTTCCCAAGACTATCTGAAGACTTTGAAAGGACAAGATTCTGAGTGTTTTGTGTCAAAAGCATCCCTCAGTTTATGGGTGGGGATTTTCTGTCTTTAGGAGAAAGTTCCCCAACAGGCAACTTTTATGAGCTTATTTGATTGGATAAATAACTACATACATATGTCTTCAGGAATGGCTGTTTGTCCTACAGTTTTCTTGATTGGAGTATCTGGGTTTTTGTTGTGGAGTAGTTAAATGCAGAGATAATTGGATTATGGGTCAAATATTGCACTTTTTTGGGGTATTTATTGAGGCAGTCTTACTATATAGTTCAGGCTTCTTTGAATTCACTGTATATCCCAGGCTGGCCTTGAACTTGGAGCAGTCCTCCTGCCTCAGCCTCTCAAGTGCCGAGATTACAATTGTGCTCCCCCATGCCCATCCAATTCTATAAATTTTATAGAACTGTTATTGTATCTCAGACTCTTGATCCCTTAGAGCAGCAACAGTGAATACTGTAATACTTAACTCCTACTTTCAGGGCTCTTACAACTCAAGAAAGTCAAACACTCAGGCAGTCATATTGTCACCTGGGAAGTGACTTCCAACTGTTAGATGTCACATACACTGAGTTTGTGGTTCCTGATTTTGAAGAATGGATATGAGGACAAAGAAAGTTCAGAGAAAGGACTTTGTTGAGAGAAAGCTCCTGAGAGACGGAAGAGATCCTGAAAGTAAGTGGCCACTGCAGCTCTGCCAAAGAATGTTTTATACAGCAAAATCACAATGTAGGTAGCTTTGAGTCAAAAAGATTGCAAGTCTAGTTGTTTAGGTAAGATTGATCCAGTTAGGGAAGCAGGGCATGTAGCGAGGGCATATGGCTGGCAAACAGCATTAACTTCAGTTTATCTGTAACTTTTTTTTTTTTTTTTTTTTTTTTTTTGGTATGGGGGATCAAACTTGGGTCCTTGTGCTTGTGAGGTAGGACACAGAACCACTGAGCTAAATCCCCAGCCCTTATCTGTAACTTAACATAGAACAAAGGCATTCCTGGAGAGGGATGGGAATGTTGGTCAGGGTGTTCTGGTCACCCACCTGTGCATCTGATGCCTGTCCGGCCCCACTGGACTGGTGGTGCTAATTACTCCAGGTCAGTCTCAACTATATAGTGAGACCCTGTCTCAAAAAACAAAACAAAACAGAATAAAAAAACAAAAGAAAAAGAAAATGGATACACATTGAGACAATAATGGTAAGTGAAGTAAATCAGACACAAAAGCTTGTACAACATATTCTTTCCTTTTTTTCTCTCTCTTTGAGTTTATTGGTACAATCTAGGTATACAGTACATTCATCATTGGGATCTTGTACCTTTACATGACAGGTCTTGGTTTGCATTTTTCCCCTTGTCCCTGCTCTCCCTTCACCCCCTCCTTCCCTCCCCATTTACAAACACTTTATTTCCATTTTTTCATTTTCTCATATATTTTTCTTTCCCTTATTCCCTTTCTCCTACCCTTCTCACTTTCCCTATACCTTTAGCCCTTTTTTTCCTATTTCACATTGTCAATTGAGGATATACTCCTAAGTGAAATAAATGAGTCACACATGTAAATACCAAATAGTATCTCTGGTGTGAACAAACTATAATAGTATATAAGATCCTAATGAGAAAATTAACAACATATTCTTTCCTTTATATGATAAATTTAATAGGAAAGTGGAAAAAAAGCAAAGGGACAGAAAAAAAGGAATTCTATTTTAAGTATGTTTCTGTTGTTGGTCTCTGGTTTCACCTTAATGTGGTGTAAGAGCTCACTTTGCAGGATTTATCTTTCCTTGGATATGTTAAGGTATTTATTCTTTTTATGAGCATGGTCTAATTTGAAAACAGAATCGTAGAATAGAAAAATCTATACAGACAGTGTAGCTCAGTGGTTAGATTCAGTGGGAGGGGATTGAGATAGCTCGTAGGTAGAGTGATTTGTTTTGGGTTAACAAAAATAACCTAAATTTGATTGTGGTTATAGTTGTGTAATTCTGTCAGTGTGCTAAAATCTGTTGAGTCTTACAGTTTAAGTTTGTGAATTTTTGCTGTATGCAAAGTTTTAGCTCCATAGAGTTGTTTTATCTGTAAATATATTTTATTAAAGAAAAAATCCTTTGTATAAATCCTACTACATTTTGAGTGCTCAGTAATTTATTTGTCCCAAGTGTGTTTAATAAACCGTAGAAATTATAAAAAAATAAGAGGAATGATTGCTTAGTAGAGTTAATTACCTTATTTGTCAAAACAATTACCTTATTTTTTCATTCAAAAGAGAAAGAAGTATGCATCTGGAAAAAAATATCTTGGTGTAAGTAAATGAAGGGTCACTAAGTCTATTTCACAGAAGCACAAACAACTCTAATTTACCTCTGCTAGTACAACACGTAAAAGCACAATTTTGATATGCAATAAATAGGAGAGAGTGAGACAACATAATTTTCAAAAGTAATATGGTACCAAATTAAATTTATAAATTTATTCCCCAAAGTGATTAAAAACTATGAAATACTTGTGGTTTTATACATTTTACTGTATTTGTTGAATACATGAAAGCTTGGATATTTATAATATGTTTAGAAGCAGTCATTTCCTTTACTTTCCTAAGAAACACAAGGTTTGCTTTTCAAAAACAAACATTTTTTTTTAAACCACTCATGAGTAGTTTAAACCTTGAAATTTACGTTAGACCAGTTTTGAAGATCAAAGTTTGTTAACATTAGCGGAGAATTTTCTGAAATTTTCATTGATAGAGTTGCTGAATTTAATTTATGTTTCTCTGTCTCCATCTCCATCTCTGTCTATCTCTGTCTCTCTCTTTCTCCTCGCCCCTTATACTGAGGATAGATCCTGGGGAAGATCTATCTCTGAGCGACATCTCCACTCTTTTTTGTTGTTTTTTTTTATTTTGAGACAAATCTCCCTAGGTTGCCCAAGGAGGATCCAAACTTTTGATCCTCCTGCCTCAGCCTCTCTCTGTGCTGGGATTACAGGCATCCACCACGATGCTTAGGCTCTGAATTCAATTTCACTCATCACTGAACAATAATGGGCATGTCTTAGTATTTAACTGAGAGATTAAAGGATTTAGAGTATTTAGAAAGCACTTCTGTCACAATGGTGAGGACAACTGAACATGATTTTTCTGCTGTTAGAATTTATATTCCAGGTAGGGAGTCACACATTAATTGATCATGTGCAATACCCCAAGGGTGATACTTTAATGTGAGCTGAGGAAGCAGTTTTAGAATCAAGGTCTACCAGTGTTTCAACCCTGGGAAAGACTTCATTTATAATTGCTTATGTTTTACAGTATGAGAGTAAAATTATATAGTATGTTATGTTTACAGATGAAATAAAAGAAGGGCAAGTTTATTAATTATTCAAGTGACAGAATAATTAGGCTGATTATCTACTATAATTTTATTTAGCTAAATGAACAATCTAAGTTGATTGGACAATTACTGATCTATATCATGTTGTTTTGAACTCTCGGTATAAAAGAAGAGAATTGAACTTCAACTTGTGGTAATTTTTCCTTTCAGTCGCTTGACATGCAAATCAAACTCAGAGGCAGTGATTCAATTGCTTATTATTAATGTTTCCTACCATTGTTCTATATCAGACCTAAAACCTAATGTTACTTTTTTCCTTTTTTAAAGAAAAAAGTCTGAGCAATCTTATAAACAGATTGTGCCTCCTACATGAGAGTTTTGTAACTTTATCAGCTCATATTGTGTTTTGATTTAAAAATTAGCACTGAATTTATTTTATTTACCTTAGAAATACTCTTGCACACTATGTTCTTCAATTTTTTTGCAAACTAATTTGTCTAGTAATTAATGTGTAAGAGGAAAAAATCTCATATAAATACAAAAATGACTATTGAAGTTTTATGTCTCATAGCATCTTTCATGAGGTGAAGTGTTGAATGGTGACTACCTGCTGATAGCTGAACCCTTACCAATGCATATTTTAAAATTATTTGGTGTATACATTTTTAGAGACTTATACCAGAAATGTTCAATAATAATACTTTTTGAATTCTAAAGATAAATATATCATACATTTCTCTTAAATTTACTTTAAAGTTTCACAAGTGATACATTAGCATTCTAAGATAGTGTCCATTGAGTTTTTTTCTCATTGTTTATTTGTTCTTTGTTCGTTGTTTGTTGCATTGTTTACAACCTCCTGACTTTCTAATTCAAGCAAGATAGGAGAACTTGGTCAGTTAGTCTAACACACACATACAAAATAATTCAAAGATTCAAAATAATTCAAGAAAGTTCAAGAAAAATACTTTTGAAATCACAGTAAAGTTGACAATCTCATGTGAATATTGTACCTTTGATAAAAAAACAAAGATAAGATTTATTAAAAGATAATGGTAATATGGTTTTAAAGATAATTTCCTTATAAATGGAAAGTAAGGAAGTCAATTTAAGTAGTTCTTATCTTATTGATGATTTGCTCCAGGGATCAGGTTATAGTTTCAAGAATTTTAAGTATTTGGGCTGGGGATTTAGGTCAGTGGTTCTGGTGCCTGCCTTGCAAGCACAAAGACCTGAGTTCAATCCCCAGTACCAAAAAAAAATTTTAAGTATTCTAAATGGTTTTCTGATTTTAGTGAATGTCTTTGAGGGAAGTGATCAAAGAAAAAAATAAAACAAATGGAGGTTGGGGGGTGCATACTTGTGATTTTATGTACTCAGGCAGCTGAGGCAGGACAATCTTATGTTAAAGGCCAGCCTGGGCAACTTAGGGAAACCTGTCATAAAAAGTAGAATAATATAAAGTGAAAAAAAAAAGAATAAAATAAGGACTGGGGATACAGCTCAGTAGTGAAGTGCTTGTTTAGCATGCATGAGATTTTGTTTTCAAACTCCAGCACTACAAAACAAAATAAAAAAACAGAAATAAAGTGATTTTCACATGTGATCCCTAAAAATCTTCTACAGTTTTTCTAATTCTCTTTGAGTCTTTATGTTTCTGTTAATTTCTTTCTCTTTGTCTTGATCATCTTTTCTCAGTTTGAGTCACTCCAGCAATTATCATTTTACTTTCTTCTTCAATTTACCTCCTCTCCCTCCACCTCTCTCTGTGTCCTGTACAAGTTGTACTAAAATACTTCTTCCTTATCTATCACGTGAAATTAAAATAAGCATGTGAAGAAGGAATGCATTCTTAACTCTTTATGTTACAAAATATGCAGTGAAATATAGTTGCATTTCTCTTTGTAGGATATAGTAAAGAAGTAAAAAAATAGGTATCATTGTTAATGATTGTAATGAAATAATTTAGAGTATTAGGAATTCTGTTTTATTTAATGTTATGGCTTATGTCTACATGTCCACCAAAAGTCTCATGTAGTCATAAGTGGGGTTTTTGGAGGTGGCTGGATTTAGGTGTGTGATCCTGGGATCAAGGTTGTGATCCTGGGATTGCTTCACAGTGTGATGTTAGGATTAAGGGTGTGAGTGTTACCTGCCCTAAGGACAGGCATCCTGGAAAAGACACAGGGGAGAGAAGGAGCAGCTGTCTGGGTTTGGTGCTTGCGTTTGGCTTCTTGCCTTTTGCTTTCTGCCTGCTATGATCTGTTTCTCTTCTGTGATGCCCTCTGCCATGCCACCCTGCCTTGGAGCTCAGGGACTGTGGTCTGAAACCTCTACACACTGTGAGCTAAATAAACCTTTCCTCCTTTAACTTTGGGTGTCAAATATTTTGTCTCAGCAATGAGAAAAGTAACTAAGCCATTTAACTTCCTGTTTTGCTATTATATTTAGCAGCATATAGGTGAAGCTATGTGAATAAAAATCTTTCAAAACATGGCCTGTAAAAATAGAGATCTTTGTCTCATAGTTTCTGTCGCAATTTGAAGACAAATTAATTCATTAAATTTTTTCTATCCTTGAAATGCATTTAATTTTAAAATTGAGTTTATTTAGGCTTTATTATTGCTTAATTATTTACATACAAGAATTTAAAACTGTTGAAGTTCAACTCTGAACTTTTTAGTGTACTATCAAATAAATGTAGTGTGTTGTCAAATAGAGGGTATAGAAAATAGATGATTAAAATGCATAAAAAGTTGGATCATGTCCTATTTAATTTACTATTAGGAAAGTAGTCATTACAATTATTTTGGGGCCTTACATGATCTCTGACATCTTTGTCTGTATTTCATTTCTCTCTTCTCTAGTGACACGGTGGCCCCACATCCTTATTTCTTCCAAAGTGAAATATCCTCTCTCATTTTTGATTCTTTATTCATGTTTCTTTTCACAGAACTCAGTTCCTTCCAGAACTTTTCAGGGTCTGCCACATTGTCTCCTTCAAGTCTCGTTCTGTAAAGCTCACCCTTACCTTCTTCAAAATTTAAAATCCAGCTCTAGTATTTTCTTTTCTTCTATATTTTATTTATTGTCTTGAGGTTATCAGCATGTACTACTCCATATATTATGCTTATGAATTAGCTTATTGACCATGTTTGACACCCTGATAGAGTGAGAGTTCTCTGAAGTCATTGATTTTTATGTTTGTTCCATTTTGTTATAGTATTGCTAAAATATAATGAAATATCAATAAATATTAATTGGTTAAATTAATGAACAAATTAATAAATTAAATAAATGAATCACAAAAACAAGACTAGTATTAACCTCATTAGTTAATTTGGAAAAATTGATTCATACATTAACATTTTCATTATTTTCTGTCTTTATTTAGGTAACCGTATTTTCGTAAGCTATGAAAAAACTCAGTTATTTTAAAATTTAGTCTTATGAACTCATGATAGCTAAGGAAAATACAGTTTTTGTAAGGAAAAGTATTTCATAAAAATTATAAATGCTATTCTTACATAAAAACTTTAGCCATTCTCAAAAATATTTAAGCATTGAGTTTAATCAATACACTTTAAAGCATCACTAAAATGCATTTTTTTCAGTATCATTCCAATAGTAAAACTGTTATTTATAATTTTATTAGACTTTTTAAAAGCTGTTAGCAAGACTAAATTTCACGACCTTTTATAGGCTTATTTTAATGTAGTGAGAACAGTTCAAATGATAGTTTCAATTATTAGCATCATTCTGTATTGAAACATAAGCCACAGGGGATAGGTATTTTATAGAAATTATGTTTATATTAAATTTTGCCATATACTTTTCAATATATTTTATCTAAGTGCCAATTAATTTCTTACCACTAGTTAAGCACCCAGATTAATGATTCCAATCACCACAGGAAATGGTTCTGAAAATCCCTGTGGAGGTAATTGCAGTCCTGTTTTAAGAACAAATACACAGATTTAGTTACATAGTCAGTAGAGTCAGATCTGAAGGTAATTTAAACAAAGCCTGGGTGAACAATTTTTTCTGTGCATAATTTTTAAGAAAGCTTCAAATTGATAACTAGAATGATAACAATGCTATCCCCAAAGGAATGAATTGTCAGGTAGTATAGCATAAAATTTGAACTTTATTACACAGTTTAAATACTTCAATATACAATTTAACTTCTCAAAATCAAAAGTGAAATTTTCAGAGATTAATGATTATCATATACTTACGAATTTTACCAAAGTTTTATCAATGACAAAGATTTATTGTACCGCACAGATGACATTCTTTAGAGTATAGACTTTTTTATCTGGGTAAACTAGTCAGGAAAATGTTCTATTATAGAGTATGTCTCACATAGAGGGAAGAGTACTATTGCAACTTAGTTGAAGGGATCTGGGAGTGCATCTGACCCTTAAAGGATCTAGCCTTTAAACTTGTAGAGTCTAGGCAAATATTTCTTATTTTACAGTGGTGTCCCAAGATAATAACAGCAATATTCATAATACCATAATAAAAATTACCATCCAGTGAGCACTTACTATATTTCAGATGATGTATTAGTTGATTTTAATACGTAATTTAGTTTTCACTCCAATACCTGTAGAAAGGATTGTTATATTTTTGTGACAGATGAGAAAATGACTCAAAATTAGCAAATAATAGACTATTTATTAAAGTACAAGTCTGTCTCATTGTAGATCCTTAATCATATTATACTGACATAATTAAGGCAGTGTTGACTTTTTATTTTTTTACAAAGAAATTTGCATTTACTTTGTTTATTTATTTATTTTTCCATTGAGTTTATAGGTACTTTTTAAGTATATAGTACAGTTGCATTTATCATTGGGATCTTTACATGACAGATCTTGGTTCTCATTTTTTCCCCACACTCCTGCCCTCCCTTCACCCACTCCCCCCTCCCCTATTTATAAGAACTTTATTTCCATTTTTTTTCCTTTTCTCATAGTTTTTCTTTTCTCTTATTTCCTTTCCCCTGCCCTTCCGACTTGACTTTTTAAATTAGCACTGTGTTGTTTCTAGACTTCTCTCAGTCACATACCTCATATTTCTCTACATGTTAGTTTGATCTTTATTTTGGGGATCCATTTTGATGTAAAAAGATGGCTCTAACCTTTGGTACTCTCTTTTTATTGTTTATATTTCCTAGACATGATTTAAGATTAATGTAACACTGTTATGTTTAAGAATCAAGATTGAACATTCTTTTAAAATACCCCTTTCTTCACTCATATTTTG
Source organism: Fukomys damarensis (assembly GCF_012274545.1). Classification (NCBI taxonomy): domain Eukaryota; kingdom Metazoa; phylum Chordata; class Mammalia; order Rodentia; family Bathyergidae; genus Fukomys; species Fukomys damarensis. The sequence goes on from NW_022900936.1 coordinate 39,917,443, forward strand.
TAATGAGATCCTATTGGCCTAGTAGCAAGCTTGAAATGCTTATATAATTTGTTTTACAGGTATTGGCACTTCTAACATTTTGAGAAAATTGTATAAACACTGGGTATTCAGGGGTTTCGCTGTAAAATGTGTATAATATGGCATGTTTCCCACTGATATCTTGATAAATATAAAAGAAAGCTTTATTTTGAGGTCTTGGAATAGTGCTGGGAGGTCCATTTGAAGTCATTTTTTAACCTAATAGGCTCTCAATGAAAAAGACTCTAAAAAGCCAAGTGTTAGTTATAAAAGGCAGTGTATATAGTGGACCCGGCAGAGGACTAGATAGCAACACAATGGTGAACAAATTTCTGAATGTTTGTAAGCAGATAACTGAAAAGTGTTCAGTATTGACCAAGAAGGAGATTTCCAGTATGGGGGATAATGTGGGGCTTGGGAGGGTAGAGTGGAGGAGGCCTATGGGAGGAAGTTATCTGTGATCAAACTCCACCAAAAAGGAGCCAGGCAGAGGAAGAGTGTTTAAGCCAAATGGATGATTTATGCAAAAGCTTTTCTATGGTAAAGAGTTTGGCAAGGTGAAGGAATTAAGAAGACAGTGGTAAGATTTGGGCATTACCCTAGGTGGTAATAAAAAAGGTATGGGTACAGATTATGTGGCCTGTGAGGGGTAGTGGGGAAGTACTAAATAGGGGTACAGCTACCAAAGAGCAGTGGGAACAGCACTGAAGATAGGCTTGAAAGTAAACTCACATTAAAAAAAATCATTTTAATTGACCTATGTAATTATATATATTTATGTAGTATAATGTGTTAATATACATTGTATAATGGTTTCATTAGAATAATTACCAATAGCATTTTCTTTATGTCAAATATTTATCATTTCCTTGTGACGAGAACATGTGAAAACCTACCACCTAGTTATTTTTATCCATACATTATATTTAACTGTAGTCACCTTGCCGTGCTATGGAAAGCCTACACTTGCCCCTCCAATCTCAGTGTAATTATTCATTATTCAGTCTCTTCTCATCTCTAGTCCTTCTACCCCACTTTGTCTCTGCTCCTTCTACCTCTATGAGATCAGCCTTTTTAAAAGATACTATTCCCATGGAATCTCATGAATCTGGTCAAAGTGGCTGGAGAGCACATACTGGGTAAACTGAGGGCAGAAGCCTGCAGTCTGCAGTTACTGTCCCTCCTTTCCTAGTCCCTCTTCTTTCCACGAGGCCTGGGAACACTTTCTGTTCACATGTTACCAAAGAAGAGAAAAGAAAATGGCTTTGCCAAGTGCTCTTTGTCAGAAGGCTGCAGCTGCTTGTCCAGTTTATTTATTTTTCTTTTTCTTTTTGGCTTTGTAGACCAGCAAGGTTACTTTGCTCTGTCAGTTTAAAGTCTTTTAAAGTGGATCAGTCAGGTCAATGAAGGGTCATGTTTGCAGTCTTTGTTGTTTAAAGGTGAAAGTAAACATGCTGAGCATTGAAGAAAGAGCATTTTAAATTGTGGTTTGAACTATGCAATGACTTAGAGGAAGTTGGAAAATTAAAGTAATTAGGCATTGTGGAATGCAGGCCCCTGATGAAAAGCCTACCAATTTAATTCTGTCATCCTTCTGACCTCTACTAGTGAAAGAATTTAAAATATTTATTATTCTTTTTGCCTGGGTAATGAAGTACTGTGACCCAGAAATGTACTATGGCTACTTGTTTATATTCTGGCAGAGGTGAGGGTTTTGAGTTAGAGAGAGAGAGAGAGAGAGAGAGAGAGAGAGAGAGAGAGAGAGAGACCAAATCAGTAAATGTAGAAATTAGGTACATTAAAACAGTCTCTCCCGAGAGACTGATGATTATTAGTGGTAACCAAACAAAATGCCCAGAAATGAGAAGGGGGCCCGGAGATGGAAGGAGAGGTGAGGGTAAGAAGGGGAAGGGGGATAAAAAGTAATTAAGATACGTTAAGGACATGTACATATTGGCTAATATGAGCACAGACATTAGGTACTGCAAGCATACACTAATAAAAATAAATTTGAAGTTTACTCTAGAAAAAAAAGCAAGTAACATTGATTAGGAAGCTATCTAGCTGCGGGTCTGCTAAAAAGCAGAGGCACCAATGAAATAGCGCTGACTGTGAGAGAGATACAGCAGGCTGCAAGAATGTACCAACATGATGAGGGAAAAATGTTTGAACTGAGGCATTTTGCCTGTTCTTTTCCCAAAACTGCTAGAATTGTTGCATTTGTATTAAACCATGCAGCAGCTGGTTTCGTGAAGGACAGGCTTTTGCCTCAGACATAACTCACAACAGGCTGATGTTTCACATGCTCTTGTCTCTGGCCACCAGGGGCATAATCTGTTCAGGAGTACTTTTGGGAGATTCCACATTACATTTATTGCATATGAGTAGATACAAAGCTTCTGTGTTTTAAAATCCTAGCCAACTCAGCCAGTCAGAAAACAAAAATATCTACAGAATTCCTTAACCAAACGTCTCTTGCCCTGATGTGATATTCAGATCTGACATGCAACAAAATAGACAAGGTCTGTCTGAATGGCTGAGTAGGGTAAGTCATGACTGGTTTTTTGTTTTTTTTAAATAAAAGCAAGTCAAAACTAACAGATACTCAGACTGCTGGAGAATTTGAAGTGTCAGTGGCAGGAGGAGCTGACTGAATATATTACAACCCTTTCAGGAGAGAGGGAGAGCAACTTTAAGGGCTAAGTGTCAGCGTCAAAACAGACGAGAGAATCACTACTGGGCTTACACCTGTAGCAGTTAATTGAGTCTCAAGGTATTGATTAACAGTGAAAATAAACAGGATTGGACTTTCTGCTAATAATTTAAGGCATCCTGTCTGTATATTTCAAACTGTGTGCATTTATAGAACATCTACTGGCTGCCTTACATTTTGAAATGAAAACACATTGCTTTCCTTACTGTTTATTCTTCTCTTATTTTTTTGTTTTCTCCTCTGTCTACCTCAATCATTGTTTCTCCTGCTTCCTCAGCACCTGCATCTGTGTGCCTGAATGAGCCCAGAGGAAAATCTACAGGGGTGGCAGTTGCTTTGGCGTTAAACTCCTAAGTATTATTTTGGTGGGCTCTTCATGATATAGCATTACATGCTATGAATCTCTGACCTATTCACTTTGCACTACCTTAGATTGTTGACTATGTCTTCTGTTCTCAAACCTTCAGCAACTTTTCTACCACTTGTGTTCTCACTGATGACTTAGCTTGCTTATTTATTTTGAACATAGAAGCAACCAAAACAGAACTTCAACAAGCTTTCATTAACACATTTGTTTGCTTCCATTTTTGCCTACTATTTCTGACTTCAGTGGCTTTACATCTGTTGAATGGCCGTGGTCATGAAGCCAACCCTTCCACTTGAACTCTATAAGTTCATTCAAGGACACTGCTTCACCAATCTCCAGCTCTTCTGCATACCAGTTTCCCGCACTTTTGCTGGATTACTCTATTAACATACAAACATCCTGAAATGTCTTACAATATACAATGGTTATATAAACTTCAGTGCTTTCAAACCATGGTGGTATTTATATAATCAGAAAGGAGAGCGAAGAAAGTACACATTCATTTTGAAAGGATATCAAGTTTATAATACCAAGTGAATAAATGCTGATATCCAAAGATCACGTATTACATTATTCCATTTATACAGAAAGAACACTTTAGTCCAGTTCCTCCACATTATAATCTGAATGATAGAAAGAAAAATCAGTTGTTGACTGATGAGGAAAGAGGGCAGAGTGAGTAATAGAGCAAGAGAAATGGTTTCTAAATGAGCACTAGAAAAACTTTGAGGATGATAACTATATTCGTTGTATTGACTGTGATAATTGTTTTGTAAGCATATACACTTCTATAAATTTTAAAACTACACTATATATGTAGCTTACTGAATATAAATTATATCTCATAAAGTGATTATGGAAGCAATAATGTTTTATCTAGCTTATGAATATTAAATTAGGTAGTACGTGTAAAGTACTGAGGATGAGACTGGTTTATGTTAAATGTCAATAAATGGTGATTATTATAACTTTAAGAGTGGTAATAAAATAACTGATCCTAAAATTTGCTGCTCTAGAATATGTAACACTAATGCAGAGAAAGAGAAGAGAACAATCTTTTCCCAAGTATGGCTAAGCATAATCTTTTTTTAATATTATTTTTTCCATTCTTTTTCTAAAATTATTTTTATGGGATGGTTATACTGTGAAGAATATCTTAGCATTTATTAAAGCACATGGAATTCTAAACTACAAACATATTTAACATACCAAAAGTCCACATAAAATTAGAGTCAACTTTACAAAGCATCAAGAAGGTGAATGTAACCTCCTATTTTAATCCCCTAATCTGGTGCTTGTATCAGAGTCCTGAGAAATTGTCCAATTCAAAACAGTAGTGATGGAAAGTAAAGAATGAAATTAGGTGGTCAGTTTTTTTTTTGGTACCAGGGATCGAACTCGGGTCCTTGACTTGCAAAGCAGACACTGGGACCACTGAGGTAAATCCTCGGCCCAGGTGGTCATTTTGGAATATCTTCAATCTTCTTTATATCAGGGGTTTGTATGGAATCAGTACAGTTCTATTTAGCAATATAACAAAAAAGGAAACAATTTTTCCTTCATCACTTCCCTTCTTTTATTATCTAATTCTTAGATTTCATAGCTATCTTAATTTAGAGGACTTCACATTTTATATTACTCTTTGGCAACCAGATTTCCATTTTGAGGAAATGTATTTTTTGGTTTCGGATTTGCCAGATTTCTCTGTTTATGATAACTTAGTCTACTTATGAAGAAAAACTAAAATAATTGACACAGAAACAAAAGCCTGCATATGATTTCTGACCCCTTTCTCAGCGACTGGTTGTGATAATTCAACTTTTAATTAAAATTAATGCACTAAAAATCATCAATAATCAAGGTTGCTCCTTGCAATGACAAAAAATGTAATTACACTTTCTATGACAGAAATAGAACATCATTGAGAATGTTGATTAACAAAGAGGCAAAGCATGTTTTCTTTAAATTTGTTCCATTTTTAATCATTATCAAATTAAAATTCTTTAATTTCCCTTATAAATTTAAAGATGAAAGAAGGAAAACAAACAGAGCTCATGGTTTAAATGGAGTAGGTCAATGATTTTACTAAGAATTTATTGTAATGGCCTTTTAGGAGAGATTTCTTTCTGCAAGAAAGGAATGTTGTTATTATTGGAAAAAATCTGACTCAATATGGGTGGTACTTTATATAAGGGAAAATTTTTGGTGGTATCTACCTACTACCAAGGTTGCTTTGATTATCTCTAAGTCTAGGGGAGATTCGTTCATCATTTCATGAATTGATATAGTTCACCTAGAAGGACATTTGTTATCATTTTTTAAAATTCTCCAGATATTTGCAGAATAATCTGTAGGTGTTAATCTGCAGAGCTTTTGACTTTGAGAGCTTGAATTTTAAAATATCAACCTAGTTTGGTAATTATTAATAGATAAACCCAATTGAAAGAGAGAGAGACTATGAGGAACATGGTTATTGTGTAGAAAATATGAGTCCAAGGCTTCTTATAGGGCACACTTAAGATGTTTTCTTAAATATCTTAAACATAAATGTACCTCAGTGGTTGTCTGGACCAATGAATTTGCACATTTTCATGGAGAAATCATGAGTCTTGACTGTTTGATGAGCACACACAGCAGATATTGACAGATGATTAACGAGAAGGGACATAGTATGTGAACTATATTGCTTATGAGTGTAGCTTGTCTTTTATGCATCACTTCTACAAGTAAGTGGAAATATGATGGCAAATATGCCTACTAACATGCTTTTCTTTGTTTGCTGATGTGATGGACTTCCAAAGAAACTCTTCCTAGAGAGACAGAAATATAGTAAAAATAGTTGGCCATGAACATACCATAGTTGGAAATATTTTGTAACCTACTTAAGATCAAAACAGTGAGCACAAGTGATAGATTGTACATGTGAAATTTGCCTTTAGGACATGTGCAAGAAAGGAAAAGAGAATTATAGTAGAGGGAAATATAGTTCACAGATTTTTTTTTTGTGCAGCAGTTCAATATACAAATTTTGCAGTCAGTGGTGAACAATAGGAAGGGAACAAAACCCTGAAATGAATTTGTAAGTATTGCATTATTATCTAAGTTATTTTTGCTTTTGGAAAAATACCTGAATGACTCTTGGCATGTCTGCTTTAGTACAAGATCATTTTGGGGATGATAGAAATAAATTTAGGCTGATGGAGTCCACACATTTTGTTGTGTATATCTCTAGTTTATTTATTTATTTGCGTGTATCTCTAGTTTCTTTGGGAACCAGGCAGCATAGACACTAACCAGGCTATGCCATTAGTGGACTGGCTTACTTTCTCCCATATCTGCACATGCTTCTTAATTAAGCATTTGCTGTAGTTTGATAATTCTTGATAACAGTCAAGTTACTTTCAGTTATTTCATAGTTTCCATTCATTGCAGGTTGATGATAATGATTTTATGTCATTTTTGTTTTTGAAGGAGAGGTCTGTAGTGTGCCAAAGAGAATCAAGATTTATAGTTTTGTTGTGTTTTAAATAGGATCTCATTTTATAGTTTAGGGTGGTGTTGAACTCAGAGCAATACTCCTGCTTCTGCCTCACAAGTGCTGAGATTATAGGTATGTGCCAACACATCCAGCTAAGATTTACAGTGTTACAATGCATTTTCAACTTCTAGTTCTTTTATAAAGCGGGGGTATTTGCTTGCCTAGAAGTAAGATGTTTTGTATTTTTCTAAACCATAAAATAGCATGAATGCAGGACTTAGGTAATTTTCATCTTTGTTTTTCTAGAGCCTGACATGCTTAGTGATTGAAAGAAAAGAAGAAAACAAAGTTTTTGTTAGTTTACCTATTGGCTTTTAACCTCAGTTGGTTATATTGTTTTTCAAGTAGCCCAAATGTCATAAATTTGAGTATTACTCAAACTTATTTTTTGTCTGAAAAGTATAAATAATATATCTGAGGAATGACTAACTCTTTGAACCAGGATAACTATCTTTTTCCTAAAATTCATTGAAAAATAACTATATATCTAATTGTTACTCAAAAATACTTTAGATTTAGCATGTGATTTGCTTTGGTCAGTGGGATATGAACAGAAGTGGCATGCATGAAATCTAGCAAGATTGCCTCTTCCTCTGCCATGGTATGGAATCATGTTCTCTATGATGAATTTTGGGTCTATAATCCACCAAACTGTCGCAGACCAATAGCAAGGAATAATTACTTTTATTTTATCACTGAACTGTTTTTTATAGAATGCAGGATTTAATTTTTCCCATTGACTTTAATTTTTGCTACTACTAAAGACTAACCCTTTACTTTCCTATTTCTCTATTAATTATGCAGTCATATTTTTGTATCTAAACTCTTGTAGTTTCCCTGTGCCACAGCATAAATTATTATTAAATATATTTTCTTATGATTGCACAAAAACTGCACGACTATTGACACAGTTTTGGAAGGAACAGAGAAGTACTGCTCCCAAATTTATAAGTCCATCTTTCTAAGATAACCTGTCAATTTATGTATTTATTCTTTGAGTCTTATTTCTAGAATAGTCAGAAATTACTGTTTTTATATGTATATGTCTATATATTTTCCTAAATGTAATATTTTAAACATATGTGACAGAAATAAATAGAACAAATAGAGTAGATTCTGTGCCTCATGACTTTATCCCAAGAACCTATGAAGTCACTGTGTTGAATGATTGCAGTATCCTATTTAGGATGAATGACGTGGGGTAGCATGGTGGTTTATTTTGTCATTCATTCTGTTTTGCTTATTTTATACTGGCATAGCCATAAAAAGACTTTTGTTAATAAGAGATATTATCAGTATGTTTTTGCATTTTGACTTCTGTAATTCTACATCTACGCAATCCATATGGCTGGTACTCTTTATTGGACATGTATGAGCATGTGATTTGGCCAAGTCTGCTAGCTGGTGCTGAGAGTCTAACGGAAAGTCCTAGCTTCTTGTGTCCAAACAGAGAAGAATTTAATTAAAAGACCTAACGCCTTTCTTGTCCCAAAAGAGAATGCTACACATTAAAACACTGGACATGACTATTCTAACACTGCAAAGAAAGACGCATTATAAGTTTGTAAATATCCAGCTGAGTGAATTCCTCAAAGGAGATTAAATCTTGCTACATGTCACAAAGTGTACCTTCCATAATTAGAGTTACATCCAAGCTATCTAATGAATTGAAGAGAATAAACAGCTATTCAGTGTGGCTAGAAGGTCATTGGTTGCACCAGAGAACAGCAGCAGGAGTCAGATTTGGTTTCCAGATCCACTGAGATCTTACCAAATCTTGAAGTAGTCATTTATTCTTTTGGTCTCTATTGTCTGATGCATACAATAAAGATAATAACAAGTTCAGTATCCAGTTTTTGTCAGAATACATAAACTCATGCACATACACACAAGCATTTAGACAAAAGACATAGTGATTGGAAAATAGTTTCCACTTGATAAATGGCAGATATCTTAATTTGTAATCAGGAATTTCATTTTAAAGCTACAATTATTCCTTTAGTATTAGAAGATTGTGTGTAACTCTGGGGGCCTACTGCTCTTTCATTTTGGGAAAAATCATCATAAATGATAAAGTGTGGGTCATGCTTTTAAAAGTGAATATGGTCATTGCTCTGTAATAATAATGTAAAGGTTTATCTTCAAAGGCAGAGTTCAGTCTCTGTGGATTGTTTCTAGGAAGAAGTACTTTGTGTCTAGGCAGACATTAGAAAAGCATCATCTTGGAAAATTTTTGTCAGAATAGTGGTTAAGAAAGAAGGCTCAGGGCTGGGGATTTAGCTCAGTGGCATTGCTGGCTGCCTCGCAAGTGCAAGGTTTATCCTTGATACTGCAGTTTGATACCTGGTATTGCAAAACACACACACACACACACGAGAGAGAGAGAGAGAGAGAGAGAGAGAGAGAGAGAGAGAGAGAGAGA
>NW_022900936.1:39926731-39929261 GCF_012274545.1 Fukomys damarensis
AGAGAAAGAAAGAAAGAGAAAGAAAGAAAGAGAAAGAAAGAAAGAAAGAAAGAAAGAAAGAAAGAAAGAAAGAAAGAAAGAAAGAAAGAGAGAAAGAAAGAAAGAAATGGGGCTCAGATTCTACCTGGGGATGAAGTAAATTCCTCAGGTACTAGCTATTTGACCTTGGGTCAAATATATATGTATGTATGTATATATACATACGTACACCCCAGGTTTATCTATAGGTAGAATAACTGAGTCACTTTCATAGAATTGGCAGACAGAAACTTAATTATGGAGTCAGCATGTTGTGACAGATAATTATAGCACACAATTATGGACACAAATAGAGATTCAAAAGTTTATATTGGGCTATCCAAAGAGTGCTCTGGCATAATATTTAAGAATAGATTACCTTGGCTTCAAAGACAATATCAGAAAACTAGCTTTTGATGAATTGTTTTAATAGGAACTTTAGGCAAGGTCAATCCTTATGCCTTAAAATTAGGAAAAAATATGCATTCAATTTTTTAAACATGTAGGGAAGATGTTATTTTTATGGCAGAAATAGGGAGGACGAGAGACACGTAATTGGGACATGTTTCCCTTTTTTAGGAACTCAGGATGTTGGGGCTTGGATCTCAGTGAAGATATGCTTTTGTCAACTTACTCTAGATAAGGTACGAAGGATGGTGCCAGGTCATAGGAGGAGGGCCACATAGGAAGGAAGGTGTGAGAGGTTTAAACTCATGGATCCAAGGATGCCACCCCTTTGCTTCAGGTTTAAGTCTTCTTCTTTCTGATTCCTGAGTGTTATTTTAAAGACAATGCTTTTATTTGTTTTTTTGATCATCTGTCAATCAGAATAAAAAAGGACAGGTGTCAGTGTGAGGGGCAATGTGGATCAGAGAAAGCAGCACTCCTTTGTGGGTCTGCAGTCTCAAGAGAACTGGAGGAGGCTTGTGAAAGCAACGCAGTGTTGGCTGCATGATAGTGTTTTTTTAGTCTCAAGAACTCTGAGGGACTGAAAACTGCTAGAAGGCTAGAAAGCTGTTAGATTAGGTTACAATGATTGACGCTAAAAGTAGGATGACCTTTAAATGTTGAGGTATGGAATGTTCATCTGCTACTGCCTCTGCTACCATCATCATTGGTACAATCTGGCCAAAAATTTTTATAATAGAAATAAAAATTGTATTTGTCTTCAACTCATTCAGTACAAGCACCAGAATAATGGCTATAAATTGAATTCCTCCAAGAGTGTTAGATTTATTTTGAATTTTTCCTCTCAGGTTTCTTTCTTTCTTTCTTTCTTTTTTTGGTACTGGGGATAGAACTCAGGTCCTTGTGCCTGCAAGGCAGGCAGCAGCACCACTGAGCTAAATCCCCAGCCCTTCCTCTCAGTTTTCTGACACCCATAAATTCCTCAGTTCTGCACCACACTACTTTCTCTGCTCTGTTGCTGCTTTTCCAGGTGGAAATGTTGCTGGTTCATTGGGAAAATCATCTGCTAATGGCAAGTGCAACTGCCACGATTTTCTGGTCTATGGGAGGAAGAATGATTTCTTCTAATTCCCAGGAGGATAGGCAAGACCAGGCCGTGGCTTTTTATAAAACACTGGTAATGTTACCTGAACACACTGAAGCTGCTATTTACTCATACATAGTACTCTTAGATCTTGAAGAAGCCCAAATCACACTCTGAATTCCTGCTTCATCCCAAGCAAGATACAGATAAGAAGCATGCCCATTGGCCACATACCAGTGAGGTTTTCCAAAACCATCATTCTATCTCAACTGTCCAGATCCCATCCCTGTACTCAGCCTTTGTGCATCTAACCTCACAACTCAAGACTATGTAGAAGTTTCTTTTGCTTTCATGTGATGCTTTATGTCACTCCCCAGCATTAAACACATACTACTGTAATTAATTGATAGTGAAGCCATCCATTTTCTTCAGAAGAAAATTCTGGTTCCATTTCCAGGCATGTGGCTGAAACAAATCTGACTTCTTAAACCTGAAAAAGCTTCACATGAAAGAAAGCAACTGTTCAGGACTGGTTGTAATCTGTGCGTATCATCAATCTTCTCTAAGTTCGTTTTCCAATGTGCAATGGAGAGAATATGAGCTCTTTGTGCCCAACTAATCAATAATCTGGTCCTCAAAAAAGAATTAACAATTTTTTCTCTGACTTTTTTTTTGTAGCTTAAGGTTGTGAAGTAGCAATAAGCTTTTATGCACCTTACTGAAGCATCTACATAGCTCATGGATTTTCTAAATAGCCCCTTTTAGCAAAAAGGAGAGTCAATTTTAGGGACATTGCAATTTCTGTCAAAGAATATGTAAATATTATAAATTCTTAAAATAGAAAATTTATGATTCAAACATTATGATGTAAACCTGCCAAGTAAACTTGATCTCAAAATGTCAAAAAGTACAGCCAGGGATTTAGCTCAGTGGCTCCATTGCCTGCCTTGCAAGAGCAAAAGGACTCAAGTTTGATCCCCAGTACCAAAAAAAAAAAAAAAAAAAAAAAAAAACAAAAAA
>NW_022900936.1:39929293-39973681 GCF_012274545.1 Fukomys damarensis
AAAAAAAAAAAAAAAAAAAAAAAAGTCACAAAGTAATACCTGGTTTCTATGTGGGATATTGACTAATTTCTATTTATATAAAATAAGAGATATTCAAAGATATTTATTCTACTATTGTCCATAGTTACGTAAAGTTACATTGTTTTTATTTATGTATACTTTAGCAGACCTAGACGAGCTTTATTTTATTGAAGTATAGAATTCATTTTTTCAAAAATTCAGAAATATTATAAAATGATTCATCGAGGGTGACTTTCTCTAAATTGTTGAATGGAATTTCTGTTTTTTTCAAGTCCAGAATTTGATAATAACTCTAAATAAGTGCACTTAAGGGACAGCTTTGATTTAGGTTCAGTTAAGGTTTATCTTCTTGCCTTGTCTTCTAATAATCAATTTTGTTATGTCTTTCAAATTTTTTCTTACAATATTCTAGGTTGAGACATCCTTTTCAGGCAGATATTCCTGACTCCTTTCATTTGCAAATGTTCAAACATACTCTATGAAAGCTTTTTGGATTTATTTGAAAAGTCTGTTTTACTCCAATATGCATGGATGAATGGTTATTCAGAGAGGTTAAGAATGTCTCCTTTGAAGTTCAGATTTGTATCATGACTTTGTCCTGCCCAAATGTGTTGTGAAATTACTTAATATTTCTTTGTCTCAGTTTCCTTGTCTATAAATTGGTGATAATATTATCTACCTCATGGGATGTAGGGATTAAATAGAAATATGTATACATATACACACACCCACACACACACATATATAAATATGAAATAGAAGTTATTTAACGTTTGCTCTCTAACTTTCTAATATAATAAAAAAGTTGCTATTTTACACCTGCATGCCACTTCAGTTCTCCATCTTTACACTTTCAGTTTCTCACACCAGAGAGACAATGCAATATTTACACCTGTGTCCACTTTATTTCACTTAAAGAGTACATCTCAAGATGCCTCCATTTAATTATAAATATCTCAAGTTTATCATTATTTATGGTAGAATAGTATTCCATTGTATAAAAAAACCCACATCTTTTTATCCATTTATTGGTCAATTTGAGTTGTTTCTAAGATCTAGCTATTATAAATTGTGTCACTATAAATGTGGATGTGCATATATAACTGTGGTATGATGCTTTCAATTTTTTCAAGAAGATACCCAGAAGGGCAACAGCTGAGTCAAATGGGACTTCAAATCCTAGTTGTTTGAGGTATCTCCATATTGATTTCCACAGTGTTGTAACAGTCTGTATTCCCACCAACAATGGAGAAGGCTCACTTTTTCCCCAGCCAGCATTTGTTGTTGGTTGATTTCTTGATAACAGCCATTCTTTCTGGGGTGAGGTGAAATCTCACTGTCTTAATTTGCATCTCTGGAATGCCCAGGGATGCTGAGCATTTTTTTTCATATATTTATTTACTGTTTGTACTTCATCTGAGAAGTGCCCGTTCATTTTAGATGCCCATGTTTAGAGTGGGTCTTTAAATTTAGGGGTCTAGTTTTATTTAATTCTTTGTATGCTATAGCTATTAGTCTTCTGTCTGAGGAACAGCTGACTATAATTTCTTCCAACTCTGGGTTGTCTCTTCACTCTGTTGAGGATTTCCTTTGCTGTGTAAAAGCTTCTTAATAGGACAAGTTCCCATTTGTGGATTCTTTGTATTTTTTCCTGTGTGATTGGGATTTTTGTTCATTACGTTTTTGCTTACATTTATGTCCTCAAGAGTTCTACCTATTCTCTCTTCCAGCAGATTTAATATTTCTGTTTTAATATTTAGATCTTTGATCCATTTTGGTTTTAGTTTATTGCATGGTGAAAGACGTCTAGTTTTAATTTTCAGCCTGTAAAAATTCAGTTTTTCTAGGACCACTTATTAAAGAGGCTATCTTTCTTCTAATGGATGTACTTAGCACTTTGGTCAAAAATAAGGTAGCTCATCAAAGAGCTTGGACTGGAGGTTCCATTTGACCCAGCCATCCCTCTGTTGGGTATCTTTCCAAGAGAACTGAAAGAATCATATCACAGAGAAGTATGTGCACCCATGTTTATAGCGGCACAGTTTGTAATAGCTAAATCTTGGAAACAACCTATTTGCCCATCCGTTGGAAACTGGATAAAGAAGTTGTGGTTTTTCTATAAAATGGAATATTACTCAGCCATAAAGAGCGAGAGAATAGATTCATTCATAGGAAAATGGATACATATTGAAGATATACTCCTAAGTGAAATAAATAAGTCCCACATGTGTAAATACCAAATAGTTTCCCTGGTGTGAATATTCTGCAACAATGCATAAGATTCTAATAAGATTACTGACATTTAGAAATGGGAGGAAAGGAGCTAAAGATGTAGGGAAGGTGTGATACGTAGGGGAAGAACAAAAAGGGAAAAGAAAAAAATGTGAGAGAATGAAAAGATGAAAATAAAGTGTTTGTAGATGGGGAGGGGAGGAGGGGGTGAAGGGAGGGCAGAGGTAAGGGGAAAAAAATGAGAATCAAGACTTGCCATGTAAAGGTACATGATCCCAACAATGAATGTAACTGTACCGTATCCCTAAATGTACCAATAAACTCAAAAAAAAAAAAAAAAAAATAAGGTAGCTCAGTGTGTGGTGTTTAGTGCTCTTTCTACATCTTCTAATCTGTTCTGTTAATCCTTAGGGTAGTTTTTTTTTTTGAGCCTGTACTATGCTGTATTTATCCATTAGCTCTGTAGTATGATTTCAAGTCAGGCATTGTGATGCCCCCCTGCCTTGCCTTTGTTGCCCAGAATTGTTTTTGCTATTCTAGGTCTTATCTGGTTCCAAATGAATTTTAGGATTGTTTTCTCTAATTCTGTGAGGTATGCTGGTGCTATTTTGATTAGGATTGCATTTAATTTTTACAACAATTTTTGGAGTATGGCCATTTTCACTATTTTGTTCTTCCTACCCAAGAGCAGGAGATACCTTTCCATTTTCCTATATTGCCTTCTCTCTCCTTTTTCAGATTACCATAGTTTTCAATGTAAAGATCCTTTACTTCCTTTGTTAGATTGATTACTAAGTATTTTATTTTTTTAATGGAAAGAACAGAAGAAATAGACATTCTTAGGTAAATATAAATTACCAAACCTGGATCAAGAAGTTATTAATATTCTAAATAACCCAATATAAGTTAATAAAATTGAAAATGTAATTAAAAATTTACCAACAAAGAAAAGCCTTGATGGCTTCACTGCTGAATTCTACAAGAAATTTAGAGAAGATCTAGTGGCACTACTCTTCCAAATTTTTAATAAAATAGAAAGGAAAGTAGTAATACTCCTAGTATCATTCTTAGGAGCAAGTATTACCCTGATACCAAAACCAGAGAAAGACCCAACCAAAAGACCCAACCAAAAAAAAAAAAAAAAAAAAAAAAAAAAAAAAAAAAGAAGTACAGGCCAATCTCCCTAATGAACATAGGTGCAAAAATCCTCAATAAGATTATGACAAACAGGATGCAGTAAATCATTAAGAAGATTATACACCATGACAAAGCAGGATTCATCTTGGAGATGCAGAGGATGGTACGAGGTGCAAATCAATAAATGCAATACACCACATCAACAGTGCCAAAGACAAAAGTCACATTATCATCTTAATAGACACAGAAAAAGCATTTGACAAAGTTCAACACCAATTCTCTGTCTTTAAACTGCATATACTCTTCTCCTTGTTTGCACTGTTGGTCATAATTGTTGTTCTATTCAGAGGTGAGGTAAGAAATATTCAAAAGTAGAAAATGAGAATTAGATCTTGGAGCCTAAGAAAAATAAGATTCTATTTTCACTGGACCCCCAACATTATAATATCAAAGAGTACTCTTTTCCACCTACGTGGGTACAGCAGATTCAAGGAAGTTATTCTTTAATCTGTTTTTGCCCAATATCCTGTGGGATACAACTATATTTAAAGCCAACAATACTGCCCTTTACTAGCAGATTCTGGTAACTTAGTAGCATGGAAACTCTATTTTTGGAAACACAATTAATTATACTCACACACACAACAACAAAAGTGTGATATAAAATATGCAAAAATGCAAAGCCTTTACGTGAAATTCTTCTATTTCAGACCTCTCATGAAATCTGACATGTCAAACTTTCTATAATTATGCTGTCAGTGCTAGACCACTGTTTCCAATTATAATATCTGGCAGCTTTTCATCTCTTTGGCATTGACTAGATTTCAAGAAAATGATTGGGATGAAATATAATTTATAACTAATCTTATTTCATGGGTTATGGGTTTTTTAAAACAAGTTTTGAAGCTGAATCTCAAAGAAGAGCACTATTTAAATCATATAACAATCTTAAAAGTAAATCATGTTTTGTGAGCATCACAGTTGGTAATACTGATATGTTGTCTTCCTATACAAATACCAAAGGGCAATATATACAGTGGCTAAAGGTATATGATACTGGTTGTGAAGTTTTTGTCATATCATTTAATCTCTTTAGAATAGTATCACTATCTTATAAAATGTTATAATAATGATATCTAATGTACAGCATGATTTTGAGGAATAATTGAGTTAACATATACATAACTTAGAAAAGCTTTTGGCACATGATTAATGCAGGATACAAGCTAGGTCTTACTAAACTTCTGTCACATGACATGTCTGAGTTGATTTGCCCATGTGTTAGATGAAATGAATGGATTCTAAATATAAAAAGAACATAAAAATGGAGAGGCCAGGGACAGAATGCAATGGACTGAATTAATTCCCCCAATATTCAAATGTTGAAACCTTTTTTTCCCAATGTGAGAATATTTGGAGGTGTAGCCTTTGAGAAGAAACTAGTAATAAAGCAGATCCCTCATGAATGGAATGTGTGCCCTTATGAAACAGCTGCTGAGAGCTGTCTATCCTTCTTCTAGGCATGTGAGGATGCAAGAAATCAGCTGAACCAGAAGAGGTTCATCTCAGAACACAACTATGTGGGCACCCTGTTATTTGAAGTACTTCTGGCTTCCAGAACTGAGAGAAATAAAGTTCTGTCATTTATAAAGTGCTGCATCCATGAGACTTTTTAATAGCAGTCTCTACTAAGAACTTTGAGGCTGTACTCATCAGTTTTAATTTCCTTTCTCTTTATATATAATCAGTTATTAAATATATTGATTTAAAAAACAATCCTTCTGAAACATTCCATTTATTTTTATTGTGATGGATGCTGCCAATTTTTAGCCCCTTATTATGTCTTTAGAGGACTAATGCATTAGGTTTCCAGATTTGCAGGCTTTCCTCACTTCACTGCATCCTGAACACCTCTGCCAGATCAATCTTCCTAACAAATCAGATTGAGTACATCACGGTTCAGCTTTGGATATTTACTAGTGTTCTATTTCTCATAATATAAAACCCAGACCCTTTATCTTTATATCTAAGCTCTTTGGGTGCACCTAGTCTCAACCTTGAGAAACCTTGAATTGGACTGAGGTGCTTAGTATTCCTTTAGTTCTATTGCAAGTTATTTTGTTATAATTTCTCCCTAGATATCCTCTTCATAGCTTGCCATTTTTAATTCAATTTTCTGTGTACATATCAAAATATATTGCATCAGTCAGTATTTACTAGAGAAGCATATAATAAAATATATACAAATACATAAGAATTTATGATTGGCTTACAATGGCCATCCACAGAGTCAGAAGGTTTGACTGCACACTGGAGGTCTGAAGGATCCACCCAAAGGTCTGCAGCTCACTGCAGTGTCCCATGGGAGTCTGTATCAAGAGGCCAATGGGTCTGCCATGGAAGACTGAGTATCCACACTGGAAGCTTGAAGTATCTGGGCCAGGAGCTGAAGTGTCTGCTCTGGAAGCCAGGAGATGACATCCAAGCTGAAGACTGAAACACCTCTGAAGAAACAGAAGCAATGCTGTCCTCCTTCATTTCCCCTTTATATATCATCCCAATGACATGCTGCCCCCACACCCTAGGGTGCAGAATTGCTGACCCAATTTAGTTGAGCTTCTCTTACTCAAGTTGACACAATCAGTCAACCATCATAGTATATTATGCATATTTTGAAGGAAAAGATGTATCACTGCCAATTTACCATATATACTTGAATAGATTTATTTTTAGGTAGTATATGTTTGTATACATAATGAGTATAAACTGGAAAAGTTTTTATTTTTCCATTCCAAAATTCTGTTATTGTCTGTAAGGTGGGGCCTTCAAGAAGTGATTAGGTCATAAAGTCTTTTCCCACCTCATGAAAGGGATTAAAGCCCATGTAATAGACACAACTTGAAGCATTGGATTCTCTTGCCCTTTCACCTTTTGCCATGTGATAGTATAGCAAGATGTTCCTCAGCAGATACTAAATGCCCATGCCTTGATTTTGGAGATTTAATCCCCACGAGTTTGGATCCTGGTTTCAATCTCTAGGATTTGAAAATAAATTTCTGTTCTTAATGTATTACTCACTGTGTTATTTTGTTAAAACATAAATGGACTAAGACACAAACTTGTGCACTAACTGCTTAGAAAATATTACGAGTGAATAATTAGTGATTTGTATAATACCATGTTCCTACCTATGACAGCATTTGGAGTATGAAAGCTATACATGATAGCTCACTTAATTCTTACAATAATCCTCAAGAAAATGTTTATTATAGTTTGTAACTTGAGATGCAAGCACATTACTTACCCAAGATATATTGAGATTTGGCTTCATCTACTTTCAAATCTTACTGCTTCAACCCAATAAAAGTGAAGCATGAATAGATTTATATCAACAAAGGTTTTGGGACTTCTCAGAAGCTGACTAGAAAGGTGAGATGAAATGAGATTTAGTCTGGAATTAGCAGGAACTGGCTGGAAATAATCTCTAACCACATGTCTGATTTCTGAGTTTTTAAAAGTTCAGTGCATGATACATTTTAGACCTTAATCAAGATTTAGCAATAAAATAAGAATATTCAGTTCAATAGTATGATGTGACAAGCAGATCACAGGTGACACACAGTTGGTAGAGTTACCTAAAGGTAAGATATGTTGCTGTGTAGTTTTTGCTCTAAAAATTGATGAAGTAAGAATACAAATGCCCTAAGTTCATCTGTGGAATAACTTGAAACAAACCAAGACATTTATAAACAGATCATATGTATAAAAATTAATAAGATATGCTTTATAAAAATAAGGTATATATAGCTTGATATGAACCTCAGATTTGGAGAAAAATTTCTTCTCTGCAAGTTACAATGATCACTTGTACATGAGGAGAACATTTAGAGCACCAGCTATGGCATAGATCTTTCCTTGGAAGGGGAAAATGTGTGTATGTGGTGGTAGAGGGAAGTTTTCTAAGCTTCACTTCTCCATTACAACATAAAAAATATATCAGTTCTATTTTTTAAAATTCCTCTGTATGTTATACTGAATATTATTTTCTTATAAAGTTCATAAGTTTGTGTGGGTGCATATAGTGTATTTGGATGCAGACTTATAGATGCAAAAGACTAAAAGATTGAATAGCATTTTCTCAGAAAGTCAAGAAATAGTTCTTACACTAGAAATTTAAGATTCAGTTTTGCTTTCAAGTGGATAATTTTTGGCCTTAAAGTTATCAGGTTAATACTTTTGTTTTGCTTATAAGAGTTTAAAAACTACCTAGACAAACAAGGTGATTGATGTGTTAAATGGAGTATAATTAAAACTATCAAATGGATTGCACATGTGAGGTATGCAGAACAATTTTTCTTATAAAAGGTACATTTTTATGGTGTCTTAGAGATGTTTACAGTTACAAATACATGCTTTTTAAAAAGAAGAATTCAAAAGGCATAGATTCACCAAGGAGCAGTGGTATTCAGTATGCCCTTTAGTTGGTCAGGCTAAACAGATGGACCTTCAATCTGCATTAAAGGTCAATTGATTTGTGCTTTTGCCAAGACTTTGGGGAAGGAATTTCAAATTCTGTCTTACTAATAAGTGGCTCACCAAATATTTCTGAATTCAAATTTTACTGTTGTTTCAATTCCTTGAAGAAAATCAGGTGGCTAGCCCTAATGCCTAAACAAAGTTTGAATTCTTGGCTTGGAGTAGGCATAAAATAATCACAAATTGATCCTACTCTGTTAGTTTGACCTCAAATTTTACTGAACCTCTTCAAAAATCCTCTCACATCCATGAAATGGGCCTCTTATCCAAACTGAAACTTGGCTGCATCTGACTCTGAAGTGGAACTGTCTTTTTTTTATGCTCAGAAGAATTCCTTCATGCTTTAATTTGAGTTGTCTCTCAGATCTAAGTCTTTCTTTTTCAAGTCTAGCTAATGAAATTTTTTTTTGTTTCTAAAATTTTTGAGCCCATGCTGTGCATTTCATTAATATGATTTTTGACATTTTTATAATGTTAGTTTTTCAATGTAGTAGTTCTGTCTCTATTGGTGGTATGTTAAAATTAGAACTACTGTTATAATAGGGAGGAAGGAAATTGCGCCTTAGCAAGCATTATAATCAAAGCCTTTCCTAAGGTAATGAGGGAGAAAAGAGTAAGCATGAGGCTTTGGCCTTTTCTTATCAGTTCTCATTCTTCTGAGGGCTTCATTAACCTCTGAACCTTTAGACATACATTCCCAACTAAGTAACGAGAGAGGTATCAGGGAGTTATTTCTTGTTTTCCTAAATATCTTATGATGCTTGCTTACAAATTGGATTAGAAACCAATGTGAATGCAGCTTTACCAGACTGAACCAAACCTTTGGCTCTTGATTCACTTTTTACTTCTAGTAAATAAAATATTTTCACATAACTTTGAATAACAAGTACTGACTATGGAAGTCATATCTTAATATGGAGGTCATGTTATATCAACTGGTTTTATTCATATTAAAAACTTTCCAGTGTATTGTGTTTATATAACTGTAGTTCTGTCACATGAATAAGTTTAATTCTAGTCTTGGGAAGGAGTAGCAGGATAGAGTTATGAACCTTCTGTAGAGAAGGAACAATAATGAATTCTAACACCTACTTAAATAGTTGAAAGCTGTATTTCTGTGGTATTTCTTGTTACATTCCTGAAGTTTTAGTTACTTTTTTTTTCCTCAGGAAGGAGGTCATGCTGGAATGGAGTAAGAAGGAAGGAAAAAATTCCCTTTTCCAAGGGTAAAATGTGGAAAGAATATGAAGAGCTAATACAAGATTAAATCTCGGGTTCCTTCTTCTTTTATAAGTTTTATAAGTTTGCCAGACCGCAAGACCAAACCATATTCTGGTAGAATACAGGCACATTTCCTTCAGCAGAAGTATTTTGCTTACTTCTTATGGTGGTGTTCTGTACTACGTTTTAACATTCTGAAATATATTTTGTTATGGTTTATATCTAGATGTCCCCTCAAAGCCTCATGCCCACACGGGTGGGGCTTTTGGGAGGTGATTGGATCTCAGGGGTGTGATACTTATCAGTGAATGAGTCCACTGATGAGTTTATAGTTAATGTGATGTTCAGAGATGAAGTCTGGTTGAAGAAACTGAGTCACTGGGGCCGTGGCCTGGAAGGGCATAAGTCTCCTTCGCTCTCACTCTGCTTCCTGATGCCAGCTAGGAGTAAGCTGCATTGGTGATGCCTCTCTGCCCCATCACTCTGCCTTGAAGCCAGCCAACTATGGACTGAAATCCCTACGAACTGCGAGCCAAAATACATCTTTCCTCCTTAGGGTTGTGGGTGTTGTATACTGTGTCTCAGTGATGAAAAAGTAACTAAGACAGTAACTAATGCTTCACAATTGAGAAGTTTTACATAAAAACAAAATTATGCTTTATATGTTATTTATTTGTTTGTTTATTTATTGATTGAACTTGGGACCTTGCACTTGTAAAGCAGGTGGCAGAACCACTGATATAAATCCTGGGCTATCATTTATATTTTAAATAATCTTACTTTATTTTTATAGGAATAATAAATTAGATTGCAGTAGTAGCTTTTGCTTTTTAGCCAAGGCAAGAATCATGTTTCTTTTGTGCATTGAAAAGTAAGTTTTTTCCATTTATTTGTTTCTGCCTTCTTTGTAATAAACAATCTTCTTTTTGTTAAGTTTATTGGTACTTTTTAGGTATACAGTACAGTTATATTCACCATTGGGATCTTGTACGTTTACATGATGTATCCTGGTTCTTATTCTTCCCCATTCCCTTGACTTCCCTTTACCCCCTCCACCCTTCCCTATTTACAAGGACTCTGTTTCCATTTTTTCATTTCTCATATTTTTTTCTTTTCACTTCCTTCATTTCCCCTACCCCTTCCATTCCCCCTATTCCTTTAGATATCTTATTCCTATTTCTCAATATCAATTATATATTTTGATCCTTATTTACACTTTTGGTTTTTCACATCAGAAAAACTAGTTGATATTTACAAATGTGTGTCTTATTTATTTCACTTAAGAGTATGGCCTCAATATTCATCAATTTACCTATAAATGACTCTAGTTTTCAATTCTTTATAGCTGAGTAGTATCCATTTCTTAGAAAAACTAATTTTCTTTATCCAGCCTCCATTTGATGGGCAATTGAGCTGTTTCCAAGTTTAGCTATTACAAACTGTGCTACTATAAACAGGGATGTGCATATATATCACTGTGGTATGATTGTTTTAATTCTTTTGGGAAGATACCCAGCAGAGGAATAGCTGGGTCAAATGGGATCTGTAATCCTAGTTGTGTAAGGTATCTCCATATTGATTTCCACAGTGGCTGCACCAGTCTGTACTCCCACCAACAATGGAGGAATCCTTTCTCCCCACAACCCATCCAGCATTTGTTATTGGTTGATTTCTTGATAGCAGCCATTCTTTCTGAGGTGCAGTGAAATCTCAGTGTTGTTTTCATCTGCATCTCTTGAATGCCAGTGATGTTGAACATTTATTCATGTTTATTTGCTGCTTTTACTTCTTTGATAAATATCTGTTCAGTTCAGAGGCCCATTTTTTAATTGGGTCTTTATATTTAGGAGGTCTGAATTTTTTGAACTCTTTATATGTTCTAGATAGTAGACCTTTGTCTGAGGAACAGCTGGTAAAATATTTTTTCTCATGTTATAGGTTGTCTCTTAGCTTTGTTGATATTTTCTCTTGCAGTTAGAAGCTTTTTAATGATGAGATCCCAGTTGGTGATTATTTATGCTAGTTTCCATGCTACTGAAGATTAGTTCATAAAGTCTTTTGCTATGCCAGTATCTTCAAGAGTTCTACCTAACTTATCTTCCAGCAAGTTTAGTGTTTCTGTTTTAATGTTTAGATCTTTAATCCACTTCGATTTTAGTTTAGTGCATGGTGAAAGATAAGGATCTAGTTAATCTGGCAGGTTAAAATCCAGTTTTTCCAACACCATTTATTGAAGAAGCTATCTTTCCTCCAGTGAGGATTGTTGGCTCCTTTATCAAAGATGAGGTAGCTGAGTACATCTGGAGTTGTTTCTGTATCTTGCAATCTATACTATTGATCACCGGGTCTATTTCTTTGCCAGTACTGTGCTGTTTTTAATCACAGTGGCTTTGTAGTATAGTTTCAAGTTGGGGATTGTGATACCTGCTGCCATGTCTCTGTTGCCTAGGATGACTTTTGCTATTCTAGGCCTCTTCTGGTTCTAAATGATTTTTTGGATTGTTTTCTCCAGTTCTGTGAAATATACTATTGGGATTTCATTTGGGGATGCATTGATTCTGTATAGCAGTTTTGGAAGTATGGCCATTTTCACTATGTTAGTTCTTCCTACACAGGAGCAGGGATATCTTTCCACTTTCTGACTGTAGAGGTCTTTCGCTTCCTTCATTAGATTGATTCCTTGATATTTTATTTTTTTGGATGGTATTGTGGAAGGAATTGTTTCCTTAATTTCTCTCTCAGTGAGTCTGTTATTTGTTTACAAGAAGGCTATTGACTTTTGATCTTATTTCCAGCTACTCTGCTGAATCTGTCAATTAAGTCTAGAAGTCTTTTGGCAGAGTTTTTTGGATCTTCTATGTAGAGTACCATATTATCAGCAAATAATGGAAGTTTTGCTTCTTCTTTTCCTAGCTTTATTGCTTTTATTTCTTTCTTTTGGCTAATTGTTGTGGCTAATGTTTCCAGAACTATATCGAATAGGAGTGATGATAGTGGACATTCTTACCTTGTTCCTGATTTTAGTGTGAAGATTTACAATTTTTGACCATTTAGTATGTTAGCTGTTGGTTGAGATAAAGACCATCTATTCAAATTTTCTGCAGAATTTTTACCATGAATAGATGTTGAATTTTGTGGAATGCTTTTTCTGCATCTATTGAGATAATCATATTGCTTTGTTCTTGACTTGGTTGATATGGTGTATTATATTTATTGATTTGTATATGTTGAACCATCTTTGCATCTCTGGAATAAATCCATCTTGGTCAGAGTGTATGATCTTCTTGATCATTCTCTGTATTCTGTTTGTCAGTAACTTACTGAGGATTTTTTTTCATCTATGTTCATTAGGGAGATTGGCCTATAGTTATCTTTTTGCTTAGGTCTGGATTAGGTATCAAAGTAACACTAGCTTCCAGGAATGAATTTGAAAGCATTGCTTCCATTTCAATTTCATTGAGAAGTTTGAAGAGCAGTGGTAATACTTATTTATTCTCTAAATATTTTGTAGAATTCAGCAGTGAAGTCATCAGGACCTGGGTTTTTCTTTGTTAGTAAATTTTTAATTATGTTTTCAATTTCACTGGTTGTTATTGGGATGTTTAGAAATTTTTTATATTCTTCCTTTAACGTTCATAATTCATAACTATCTAGCAATCTGTTCATTTCTTCTGTATTTTCCATTTTATTAGAGTACAGGTTCTTGAAGTAGGTATTGATTATCCTCTGGATTTCTGCTGGATCTGTTGTAACTTTACCTTTTTTATTCTTCATTGCATGGATTTGAACCTTTTCTTTCCTTGTTTTATTTCCATTGCTGAAGGGTTTATCAATTTCACTTATTCTTTTGAAAAACCAACTCTTCCAATCACTGATTTTTTTATATCATTCTTTTAGTTTCCATTGCAGTAATTTCTGCTCTGATCTTTATAATTCCTCAAAGCTTACTCTGACTAGTGAAACATGATGGTATTTTGGATCTGTGATAATAAGTGTGAGTTTAAAACAAGTAACTAATAGATCTTGAAATATTGGTATCTCTCTTTCTACAGTTATTGTAGTAAATGATAATGTTTATGTTTTGGAAATCTGATACAAGTTTCTTTGTCAAACTGATTAGCCTCACTGCATTACACCAAGGGTTCTGCACCTTTAAGTGAAGTATGTGTGACAGTCAAGCTTAAATTTCCCAAACTGAGCTTGCATTAACATTCTTCTCTCAGCAAATCTAGAACTTCTCATTCTTTTAGTGTTCAAAAGCATTTATATGGACTTCTATGGATCAATATATTTCATTTATAAAGCTACACGTAATTAGTAATTGCCACAGATTCCTATAAGGTGAATCTAACACACCTTAGTAAGCATTTTCTCATTATGGCTTTTGTATCATGGCACATACCTTCTCTTTAATCATTACCTATCTCCACTTGCATTGTTTCAGTCTGGAATCCCACTTTTACCACAGAATCAACTTTCACCATAACATCTCACAGTGTCTTCTCTGGGATGCAAACTATAGCCACCTGAGAGATCATCAGGAACGTTCATATTTTTCTCAAGAAGGCATTTCCTAATATCTGGCTGAGAGAATGTGTTAGATTTTTTATCACTGTAAAAAAATACTTGAGAGAATTGGCTTAAGAGGAAGAAAGGTTTATTTTGGCTCATGGTTTCACCCTGTCACTTGAGTCTGTGGTAGCACAGCACCTCATGTTAAAGCTCATTGTAGAAAAGGCTGCTCACCTCAGGATGCTCAGGATCTAGCAAAGAAAGAACCAGGATGGAGAAGCGTCCAACTCTCTCCTTAGAGGAAACACCCCCACCAACTTCGCTTCTCTTCATTCAACCTCATCTCATAAAGGCTTCTCCATTTCCCAACATTGTCACAGGCTGGTATTTTCAGCCTTCAATATATGTGCTTTGGGGGGATATTCAATATCTGAAGTATAGCCAGGAACATCATTCCAGATATCTCAGAAAAATGAAGTAATGGGGCCAGAGATTTAGCTCAGTGGTTCTGCCACTTGCTTTGCAAGCACAAGGTCCTGAGTTCAATCCCAAGTATGAAAGAAAGAAAGAAAGAAAGAAAGAAAGAAAGAAAGAAAGAAAGAAAGAAAGAAAGAAAGAAAGAAAGAAAGAAAGAAAGAAAGAAAGAAAGAAAGAGAGAGAAAGAAAAGGTTGCATGTTGTGGCACATGCCTGTAATCCCAGCACTCAGGAGGCTGAGGCAGGAGGATTGCCATGAGTTTGAGACCAGTCTGAGCTACATAGTAAGTTCCAGGTCAGTCTCAACTACATAGTGAGACCCTGTCTCAAACAAACAAACATACAAGCAAATGAAAACCAAAAAACAACAAAAAAAGTAAAGGATGAGAAGATTCCATATAGTAGATCTGCTTCAAGTCTAATTCCGTAAGAATGAAGACATCTTCCTTTATAGTGCAAGGGGATTTTCCCAGTTCAATTTTGTAATTCTTTGTTGAGGGAAAACTTAAATTTAGCCAAGAAGCAGAATATTAATGTCATGCATGGGTGCTCAAGCCTACACAAAAAATTATGAAATAAATTTGAATGCATTGATGCCAATTAATTAGAACCTAATGAATCTTAAATTATGTCTGTGATCTAATACATTTGGAATCAGCTGCCGCAGTGCTCCCCAGACTTTAAGCGATTTATGCTTGTGAAGGACTTTTAATTTGTTTATCAACCTAAAGTGCACAACAGAGGGACCAACTCTCCAGAATAAAGACTTTATTTGGGGATAGTAAGGGATTGCAGTCCTGGATATACAAGCTGTGACAGAGGACCATAGTCATGTCAGATGGGTTCAGAGCAAAGGGAACCTTCTAAGAAAAACAAAACAAAACAAAACAAAAAAACAAAACCCAGAAATCCAAACAAGCTGTTTTCCGATAAAACTCATCAGCTACAGGAGCAGATTATTGCAGGACTTGGTGATTACTAATTAGTAATACCAACTGTTCCTGGGGAGATGTCTTTGTAGTAATGACATATAGATTGTTTTTGTCTTGTTGGGAAGTCCTTGTAGTAAATCATAAAATAGACATATGTGCATGGAGGCTCTTTTTTCATGGCCTTTTGGCTCCATTTTGTTTGAATTTGACATTCATGACTACATCTTACTTACAGCTTTCACAAAATGTATTTACCTTTTCCTCCTAATAAAACCTTGTACCTCACTGCCTACACTATCCTAAGGTATAAAACTTGTTACAGATCCGGAAGGAGGGAAAGAAGCAGTAGATGGTTCTGCAAGTAGTTTTGTCATTTTATGAGATTAATTGTTCCAGATATAACTGGGAGTTATGGATGAGCTGAATTTTTTTTCTCACCTGGAGGTAGTTTTAGGAATATTTGAAGTTTAAGATACTCAACTTTTGTTTAATTCTCACATTCTGTGTTTCAGGATGTTGCTCCTTGATCATCCATTCTATTAGCAAGAGAAAATGGGCTATTAAGCATTACAATTACGTTACAGTCTCAACCATCAGTATGAATTGCTACGCATATCCTCAGCTATGCACTGTCACCATATGCTGTCCATTTCTATGTTTCAGTTGTCGCTAGCATAGAGGGTATATTTGGGAGCTCATGGATAATATGGCTAACACAATTTTACAGTTGCATTTTGATTATAGATTCCCTAAACTGTTTGTATCAATTGCTGATTAGAGAATTTAAAAGTAGATGGCATAGGGAAAGTAAAATAATTTTGAAGAAGGTTTATTTAAACAAAGATAAATTGAAAATAAATTGTTGGGGTTCTAAAAACCATAAAGAATAGTACAGAATCTCAGAAGATATTTCCCAGAAGTAAATATTACCATCTCACATAAAGGTAACAGGAAATTGGAAAGTTTTCAGACACAGAAGAAGCTATACAGACTAGGATGCTGTGAATACAGCAGTACCCTTTTTTAAAAGCAGTTTAGCCATTTTGAGGTGGCTTCAAAGGAAGGAAACCAGGGGAATTAAAGCCTGACCTCACCCTTGTTTCTTCCAAAGTTCCCCCAGGACATCTCTGTTGGAGGTGGAGGGCACAGAGATCTGATGATTATTTCAGTTGGTCAGCCTCTGTAGGTCACAGAGGAGAAAGAAAAAGGGTGCAGAGTAATCAGGAGAGGCAAATGCAAGTACTCAGTTCACCTCATAACTTTTCATTGATTTCTCCCCTCCAAGAATCATGAATAGAGCCAGACACTTTGTTCTTTTCTAATTAGGCATGCATTTATTTATTAAAAGTTTAATATAACATTAACAAAATTTCCTATGGACGATATTCACAGATTTCAAATAAACAAACAAAAAACCAGAAAAAGCTAGTTATATATGCTTTGCATAAATTTTCTATTAACTATTATAATGATATAATTTTAAAAGATTTTATATATATTAATACCTGAAGAATTTTATATTTGAGACCATGCAGCTCAAATTTATTTAGTCATTCACTTCTGACAGTATGAAATGAAATTTAAACATTAAGGCACTACAATTTAGTCCTGTAAATAATCTGCAGCTCTATCATTGACTGTAGGTATTTTCCTCAAAAGATAGTTTAATCTTTACTGACATCATTTCTCCCTTGAAGATAGCAACAAAATGAACATCTTTATATAGTAGTGATATTACAAACCTTTGTTGGATTTAAAATGTACAAATGAGTAGTATTAAATGATATTTAAAAAATAATGAACTTAAGAATTTAATTTATAAATTATAATATGTATATACTTAAAGTCAAATGATTTAGCAGCTTAGTATATTTTCCCTTCAGTGCCACTACCATTAGAATTTTGTCGACCAAAGGGCTAATTAAAAAATAAAAGAGCTGAAGAATTTGGGACCTATTTTTGTGAAAGACTTTCAATTTTCTTAGGTCTTTTAAAAGCAAAAATGATGAGTATATTTCTTAAATAAAACATGTAGTAGAACAATATCTGACTCTCCGTCTGCTATTTACTTTAGTACATACAATAAAGTAGGAGATTCAACCTACAATACACAGTTACTCTGCTGTAATAAATACTACTGATCTGGAATATTTACACATCACTATCACTCTATAAATAATAAAATATGATAATTTCTATTTAAACTAGTGCTATATTAGTAACAGAAAGACCAGGAACAACAATTCAGGCCCCCTTTACAAAAGATAAATATGATGTACCAGAATCATGAATATTTAGACAAAAATGAAAATATATTAATAAATAATAAATGAGTTATGGAATAATGCACATAGTTCTCTATGAATTTTTATTTATCTTTGGATTTAAGGATGAAAGTAAGAAATCTTTTGCAAGCTTTACTCTGTGTCAATCTGGAAACAAATGTGTATATCTGATGATGAAAGACTCAAATGAAAAGCAAAATATTGTATTGAAAATAATTATGTGTTGTTTCTGAGAAATACCATTTAAAAATACATAGAATATAAATTAAATCATTAGAAGACATACAAGAGTTTTAGTTTAATTAATGCTGATTACTTATTAAATTGTAGGTTCCAAGAAGATCTGACCATAGAAGACATAAAAAGGGTAATTATTAGTTTCAGATTTTAGAGGTTCTAAGTAAAAATGCTTGTTTACAATAATGATGACGATGATGATGATGATAATAGCAAAATGATACGTTGCCGTTCTTAGCAATCCGTTCACAGAATTAAATCTTTGCTCCTCTTGAGGCCTGGGAACAAACTACTTGTGTTCTAGATGCTTCATAGAGTGCAAACAAAAATTGCTTACATTTTTCAAAAGTTCAAATAAAACCTGCACAAATGATATATTTTTACTTTCATTACCCATATAACTTAGAGTACAGACAGCTTGGCAATTTTTTATAGATTGATTGAGAAGAATTAGTATAAAACAAATTCCTGATAACCTAATCTCTTTTCTTAGGTCAACTACAAAAATCAAGCAATCGCTTTAAATTTTAAAAGTTGGTGTGTAAGGCAACCCAGGGTCACAGGCCCCACAGGGGGGTGCAGCCTGTAGCCAGCTCACCCAGCACTCCAGCTCCAGACCCAAAGCCACTACTTTGTTCCTCCCAGACCCAGGATGGGCCAGGATGAATAATAAAGAGGAACAGAGTCAGTTTAACATGAAAGGAAGCCAGGAGACTCATCCTCTAGCAGGCAGACGAGGCTCACCTTGCTTATATTCATCCAAACACAGGCACAAGCAATCAAGGTAACACAGGATTCATCGGGTCTCCAATGTCCATTAGTACATTCTCTGGTTAGCAACTTAACCTCAGATGTCTTAACTTTTCCCTTATATGCCATCACCCATGAGTGCAGCCTTTCTCCTTTGTGCTCAGAGAGGGGACCCATTAGGCCTCAATTTTCCTCTGGTCCTCAACAATGCTAGATCATTATGCAAGAAATACAAAGGACTAAGAAAAGTATAATACTGATAAAATTTGAATAAATTCAGATTTATTATAAATAGTTTATATGATGGAAATTATAGATTGAACTGTATATTCTAATGGCAAATCAGCCCAGTCAATCAAAGTGCAATCATTTAATAAAAATGACTCAAGCTTTTATTTAATTTTTTTGATTTGGTTATTCTTATTCATTAGTTCACTGAAAATATATTTAGTCCTTTTTAAAATTTCAGACTATACTATCCTGTAGGCCTTTTGTAACATAAAAAACTTTTAATAATATGATATATGTATTTTTAATTTAATGCGTGACTTTGACCAAATTGGTTGTACTGTGTTCAAGAATATTGTTTTGTACCCATAGAATATTTTAAAGTATTTCTCATTTGTTGTATTTTTATTTTTCTTAGAAGATAATGGTTGACTAGGGAGTTCAAGGATTGAACTTCATTCGTACTTTATGTATTTTTAGTGTGTAGTAACAATTCTAGGTTCAGAGAAGATTTTCAAAATTTCTTTAGTGGATATATCAGTAGAAGTGTGTGTGACTTAGCAGCCCTATTCATCTTAGAAAAGAATGAAAGCAAGTTAGGAATTAGATAATTGGCTATACGATAAATATTTTGTTTTCAATTTAACTGGCTACCTATGGCAATTTACACTAAAACAAAATAAATACAGGAAAAAAGCTGTAAGCATCACAATTTAGGGAAAGGCAAATTATTATTCTTCAGCACTATTTCACTAACTTTTTGACAGGTGTAAATGAAAATGCTTTGGAAATGACTTGAAAAAGACAGTTATCAAAACTAAATTGTTAGCTCGAATATAATTCAGTTGTTCAAAGCATTTATTATTTTACAGGCAAAATGCTCCATTCCTTTTAGAGAAGAGGACTAAAATAAAGATTTTAAATATACTTGATTGAAGAATATCCAAATACTATTCTCTGTCACCAAACACCATTTGTATGGGCTAAGAAGGAACTGAGATTTGTTTTACTGGGCACATTCTATTATTCATCTTGTCTCTTTCACAAGCTTATATTTTAATTTTTGAATCCACAAACAGTTTTGGTTGGCTCATTTTGACCAGCATTTACCTACCTTCATTTTTTTATGAAATACTAGAAATTATGAAATTGGAACTAAAATCTCTTAACTGAAAAAAAAAAACTTAGAAAGAAAACATTGAATAGGGAAATGTGCAGAACATTTAAAAATTGCATCAGATAAAATTATATGTAGTATCAATATGCATTAATCTAAGTGATAAAAGAGTTTAAATATCCAAAATTGTTTATTTATAGGAAATGCAGAGACAGGAAGAAGAGATAGACTTTTTCAAATGGGAAGGGGGCCAAGAGATTGAGGGAGGAAAGATAGAAGGGATGGGAAGGGAAAAAGAATTAAGATGTATTATATAGGTGTATGAAGTAATTATTATGTGCTGAATATGTACTAATTTTTAAGGTGAGGAATTTTTTAGACAATTTAAACATAAGGACCTAGAGGATGCCGGCAGCTGTCCGGCGTGCTGAAAACATTTAGGTACTGTATTTAGAACTTCTCTCCACCGCATATTTCATGTTTCTTTTTTACCTCAGCCAATAGCGCAGCTGCTAGAGTTCCATATTCATATTTGTGAGGGATAGGACTCTGTAGTTCTGTGTGTATAGGTTTAATATAGTATGCAATTAAATTATAATCCCTGCACTCTGGGAAGTGCAATGTCAGCACTTTGGAAAGGCTGAAGCAGGAGTATTGCAAATTCAAGCCCAGCCAGCCTGGGCAATTTAGTGACTTAGTGAGACATTGTATCAAAATGAAAAAAAAATAAAAAAGGTAGGTGCTGGATATGCAGCTAACAGTGAATGTTCTAGGTTCAGTCCCCCTTACTGAAATAAATGAAAGTACATGTGTGTATGAGCAAAATTGTTAGAGATCACATTGGGACCATCTATTCTGTTTTCTCTCCCCATTGCATTAAAATATGTTTTCTATTTTTAGTAAAGTGAATTATCATGCTAAATGCAACTACCTGAGGTTTTTCTCCTGTTTTACTCCATGTTATGAAGAACTCTAAAAGTCCAGATACATCTCTGCTTTGGATACGGGGAAGCACTTCTTTTGACTCTATTGGTAGAAACAACCAGACCTTAAATGAACATATATCTTTGTAGCAGGTTTGAGAAGAGTGAGATTTAAAAGAAACATTGTAAATATTTAGGTGTATTATATAATCTTGACCACAGTTATACCCCTTTTTTTTTCTATTGGTTTTCCTATAGGTTTGGGGAATTAGTACCATATATTATCTACTATGGTTTAAATCTTACAATATTCTGTATTGTAGCGGTAGAGTTGTTGATATGGTACTTTACTTTTTCCTGCGGTAGGGCTCTTTTATGTGATATACTGCATGGTAAGAGCTTGAGCACAAAGGTATCATTTAATTCTTGCATCTGTGTGTTGCTAGTCATTGTATATATTAATATAGAAAAAGCATTTATATATTGGTAATAGTAAAAGAAGAATGGTAAATAAAGAAAGAAATTCCACAATTTGTGTGTCTATTATAGTGAAAAAAATATTGGTCAAAACCTTACATATGATTTGTAGTGACTGACCCTGCAATTATTAGGTAATCATATAGAAACTATATTGTTGATGGCTGCTAAGAAAAAATTAGGCACTTTATATTAATGATTGGTCGGAATAGTAAGAATGTATTCACCGTGTGAGCTCAAATATAAAGTCCTCATTTTTTGGGAGTTCTCTGAGAATGCACTACAGTGAGAAAGAGAGCTTACTGATAAACATACATGGAGTGTTTTTTTCTTTCTGTTTGATATTAAGATCTCATACAAACTGGGAACTTATTGCTGAGCACAAACTTATTGCTGAGCATAACAATCACCACACAACATTCTGACACCATAGAGATCTTCAAGAACTACTGATAAATGTTAAGTCTCAGGTCCTTGAGGCAGAGCTGCTTGAGGTGTAGCCCCTACTGAGTATCTTCTTCTGAAGGGTTTATAATTCAAAATTATAGGGTTTTCAGGTATCTATGAATATATTTCAATAGTTATCAAATGTAGTTTATATTGTTGCTGAATACAGTAATGTTCTCTAAGTATATTCTTGTTCTTAATTGTAGGGAGAAATGTGTAGCAACTTACCATTAAGTTTTGTATGCATTCCTGATATTCTGAAGACCTGACGCATATTTTTTATGAATATTTTTTCTCTTTCTCATTTATATGTCATTCAAAAGCATAGGAAGGATTCGTGAACTGAATTGAACTGTTCTAATAATGGAAGTGGATCTGGAAGTCTAATTATAATTTGGAATCACTCACTGATTAAACTTATATAAATCTACTCCTTTTTCAAAACATTAAACTAATTTGGTAAAACAGTAAAAATAAATTCATTTTTCAAATCTCAATGACACCACTCATCTCTGTCATTTTCTCAGGAATGTGGCTATACTACCTGATACATTATTTTGCTAGAAAGAGAGAGTTTTAGGCACTATATCTTTGGAATTTTCATGATACAAATCCTTCTTATAGGACAGCAAGGTGTGGGAATTGTTCCAGTTGGTAAATATCTCCTTCAATAACTGAAAATATAAACAGTATGAGTTCAGAGTCTTCTGAGGCTAAACTAAGGGCTACAAAGAATAGCAACTAAATAATTTTCAAATTCTGCTAGAGATCCTTTCAATTTATTTTTCATATCATATATTTTTGAAAAGATTAGAACAACCTGATATTATTTTTGTCTGCTAGCCATTTCACTTTGCTGCAATGTTGCTGTTGTACCCAGTCCCATCTTAGTTATGCTGGAATGTAATTTTAATTCAAACTCTGAAATTAATAAGAAGTGCGATTTGGGTGGATAATTAAGAGATCTTTTTGGATAAGATTTTAAAAAAATGGAAAAGCAATTTTCACACGGAAGGACTTCAGTGGTTATGAGGAACTATTGAAGTATTCCGTGCCATTTAGATGTTCCAGTGTATACTTTCTAGCTTTTAGAATCCCAGTTTTCACAGAACATTGCTATGTCCGATAAAAAATGACAGAGCATGGCTTCAAGTTTAGGTGTCATTATAAATGAACAACTTCTGAGATTATTCTTTGCATTTGGTTTTCATCTACCTGCCTGCACATACCTACAGGTGATAATGGATGTTTTAACACATCCTAGAAATTCTATAGATTTAAGTCCATTACTTGAACTTAAAAATTAGAAATTCCATTTGGTACTCTTCTTTATCTGTCAAACAGTGTTAAGAAGTAGCTTCAATGCTCCGTGGCTCTTACATTTCTCATTTAAAACAATGTCCTGTGTATTTTCCTCAGGCTGCCATAACAAAGCATCACAAAGACAGAATAGCTAAGAAACAATAGAAATGTACTGTGTCACAGTTCTGGAGGCTACACGGCCAAAATCAGTGTTGGAAGAAAATGCTTCCTGGTGAAATGGATCTTGTGACTTATTGGTAATCTTCAGTATTCGCTGACTTACAGCAGAAAAAATTCTGTCACCACTTTTACTAATCACTATTTCCATTATTTGGACAAAGTACCTGCTACATAATCAAAAGGAGAGGTTTATTTTGGCTTACAGTTTCAGACCATGGTAAGCTGGTTTCAAGGCAGAAATTGGAATCACAGAAGGGCCTAGTAGAGAAAATCTATTCAATCCATGGCAATCAGGAAGGGGGGGGAGAGGGGGCAGAGAGAGACAGAGATTCCAAAGGTAAGCCCCAATGACCTACCTCTGCCAACTGGGCCCCACCTTCTAAAAACACACTCAGTTATGGACTTTATCAATAGATTAATTCATTGATGAGTATAGGACCCCTATAATCCAATCACTTTTTTGAAAGTCCCACCTCTGAACACATGAGACTTTTGGGGATCATTTTAGGTATAAATCATAATGGCATCTTATTGTTATTCTTTTTCTGTGGATTTTTCTCTTCACATTATGCCAGTCATATCAACTAGTGGCTCATCTCAATTCAGTATGACTTTATTTAATTAACTAGTTCCATAGGCATTGACTCTAAGCTTGCATTATGAGATACTTTGGGTGTGGACTTCAGCAGAACTTCTCTTAGCATATGTAATTATCAGTTCAGCCCTATAGTCTAGGCTTTTAGTAAATCCAAGTGATGACTTAGTTAATGTTTTTTCCTTACAAGCAAAACATTTTAATTATTGACTATAAATTTTCACTAACTTTTATCTCCCATATGATAGATAATACCTCCTTTAATTTTCCCATGTCTGTAAGAGCCTGGGTCCTGAATTTCATTCAGGGTGTCAGGTTTGGTGATAATAAG
Organism: Fukomys damarensis; assembly: GCF_012274545.1. Lineage (NCBI taxonomy): Eukaryota > Metazoa > Chordata > Mammalia > Rodentia > Bathyergidae > Fukomys > Fukomys damarensis. The sequence goes on from NW_022900936.1 coordinate 39,953,233, forward strand.
TTTTTGTTGCTGTTGCTGTTGTTGTTGTTGTTGTTGCTACATACAACTGCTGTCACTTTAGGCTTTTTAAAGGGACAATAATTTATTGTTAACATACCTGGAAGCTAACAGAATAAAGGAGATGTCTAGATAGTAATCCTGATAATGAATCTGAGGTCTAAAAGTATTAAGGATTTAACTACCGTTATAATGGAGAAACATTTCCTAAGGATGTTCCCATAGTTATGTCCGCAAGTGAACCCTTCTCCCTTGTTAATGATGCCATTAATTTATTCTCTCTTTCCAGAAATTTTGTGATCATTTTCTTAAGATTAATTTTCTAGACAAGCTGGTCTTGCATTATGTTTTAGCTGCTTATGAGCAGGGAAGAGATGAATTATACCTTTGAGCTCTTGTAATTTTTATTTTTCTCTGTCTCTCTGCCTCTAGGTCTGTCTTTCTCTGTTTCTCTCTCCCCCCTTCATCTCTCTCCTCTCACTTCCAATTTTCTATGCATATTTTTTTACCTCCCCTGCACCATTGAATTCAGTGTACTCCCTCACCTTGGGGAATTATTTTTTTCCTAGACTAAGCAGTATATTCAGTTCCCACACTTTGCTTTCCAGACCCTTTGATGACTTACTATGTGTAAAACATAAACCAAAAATTGACAGATTTCTTTGTGCTATGTCTTTACATGGCTGTCACATTTCTTCTTTGAGGTAATGTGAAAGGAGTAAAAAATAGCTGAGTGTAGTAGAGGATAAAACAATGTAAACAGAAGTAGAAAATCAAGGCACCAGTTAGTATTTCTTGTCAGAAATATTTCACAGATGAGGAAACAGAGGTTCAAAGAGGATAAGTGGTATGATCCAAGCCATACTCATGAGAATGGTAAATTTAGAATGTAAATCCCTGTTAAACTATAATTAGTTTTTTTAACTGGTCCCCTGATGTTTACAAAGTCTGTAAACTTTGAGATGAAACTTGAAATAATGCAGTGAAATGACATGCAGCAGTATTGTCATGATATCAGTTCTTCTCAAAATGATTTATACAGTGCATGCAATGCAAACAAAATCTCAACAAAATTATGTTGTGCATATTAATAAACTGATTAGGTTCCAAAGTATATGCAGAAAGGACACAGATCCAGAAGAGCCAACACAGTACTGAAGGAGAAGGACAAAGGAGGAAGACAAAGGCTAATTTATTTAAAGTCTTGCTATAAAGCTACACTATTCAAGACAGTATAGTTGAGGAAGGAGTAGAGAATAGAGAAATTGGAGCACAATCAGTAGCCCGTAAGTAGACCCATGCAAATATAGCCAATTGATCTTTTTTTTTTTTTTTTTTGGTCTTTCTAAGCACTTTTTTTTTTCAGCTTTAATTGAGTTTATTGGTACATTTTAGGGATACAGTACAGTTACATTCATTGTTGGGATCTTGTACCTCCACATGACAGGTTTTGGTTCTCATTTTTTCCCCTTATCCCTGACCTCCTTTCACCCCCTCCTCGCTATCTACAAACATTTTATTTCCATCTTTTCATTATCTCACATTTTTTCTTTTCCTTTATTACCCTTCCCCTACCCACCCCACCTTCCCTACACCTTTAGCTCCTTTTTTCCCATTTCACAATATCAGTAATCTCATTAGGATCTTGTGTACTATTATAGTTTTTCACACCTGAGAGACTATTCGGTATTTTCACATGTGTGACTTGTTTATTTCACTTAGGAGTATATCTTCAATATGTATCCATTTTCCTACGAATGAATCTATTTTCTCATTCTTTATGGCTGAGTAATATTCCATTTTATAGAAAAGCCAATTGATCTTTGACAGAGGAGTGAAGTCCAAAAACAATGGAGCAACAATAGCTGTCACACTGTACTGGAACAACAGGACATCCAGATGCAGAACTTTAAGAAAAAATGGAAGGCCCTATGCTTTTCACAAAAAATAACTCAGAGTGGTTTATAAATTCAAATGTGAGATGTGCAACTCAGTCAGTTCTGAATTCAGTCATCTTTTTTTCACATTATGTGTTCTTCTTCTAGTTGATGCCATTAGCAGATTTCTTAGAAGATAACATGTTAGAGAATATAGGTGACCTGGTAAAATAAGGACTTCATACATGGAACACCAAAAGCATTACCTAGAAATAAAATTTAACTCAATTAGAACTCATTAATATTGATAAGTGCTCTGTAAAAGTCACTGTCAATGAAATAAAAAAGATTCCACAGACTGGGAGAAAATTTTGCAAAATCTGTTACTTGTTGAGAGACTGATATAGCCTAAAAGTGAGGTTAAAACAACTGTGAAACTTTGTACAATGTTTCAGCTAGACTTTAGAAATGTAAATTTTAGAGCAGCTGTAGATATTTCTGTTACATAAACAACTTCATATCTTACGATCCGATTTCCACTGGCTTCTCCTGAGTTTACAGACTAGTACATTACCTTTATTCAAAAACATTATTTACCTTTTTTCTTACCTAAATTTTGTCTTAATTTTTCATTCACTACACATAATTATTAAAAGAGTAAGTATCAGTATATTCCCATTCTCCAACCACATTTTTTTTAGCATTCCACGACCTTCCTCCTAACATGGATTGTTCTATATTCTCACCGCTCCTGCAGGATATTCATTATCAGCTCAGTTTTTGTGTCAGCATCTCCTAAATTACTGTCAATCTTTTCAGTACAAGGACAGTTCTGAATTCGGTCATCTCTGTTCATATCACATATTCCTTCTGTAGTCAATCTCATGAGTAACCAGGATTTTAATTCTTAAATATTGAGATCTGACATTTGTCCTAGGTGTGGTGCCTCAACTCTTGAGATTCGCTGCATTCAAGTCACAGTCATCTTAAACTCAGTGTTTACAATCAAGTGTTTTTACCTTCGTAATTCTTCCACTCCCAATGTTCTAATATGAAAACCTTAAAATCGGATTTAACTCTTCTTCCTCATGAAAAATCATCCCGCTCTATGTAATTTAGCGACAAGTTCAGCAAATTCTACCTCAAAAATGTTGCTTAAATCTTTTTCTATCTGCACTTCCCCAAGTTTTTATTATAAAGTGCCTGAATCGCAGCAATCACCTTTTATTAGGTGTGTGGGGGCGGGTGGGTGGGGGTGTTGGGGTGTGTGTATTTTGCTAATGCTGTCTTTCCTCTGATATAACTATTGTATGGCTGCCAAAATTATCTTTTTTTGTCTTTTTATAACAACTATTCTAACAGGCAAGGTGATAAAGTTTAATTTCCATTTCCTTGATGATTAGCAGTAGTGGTGATGAGCATCTTTTTTATACCTGTGTCTATTTGTATATTTTCTTTTGAAAAATATCAACTCAAGTATGTTACCTATTTTCCAAACAGATAATTTTCTTTTTCTGCTTTTGAATTTTAGGGATTCCTTGTATGTTTTGGATATTAACATAAATGGTTCACAAATATTTTCTCACATTACATGGATTACTTTTTTAATCTGCTGATTATTTCCTTTAATCTGCAGTAGTTTTTTTTAATGCAGTCCCACTTGTATTCTGGAGTTCTATTAGAGCTATTTTCTCTGGCAGGTAGTTGTTAAATCATTGTGTGAGGGTGCAAGAATGAGACTTGCTAGTCTATAATTTTGCTAATGTTCACAAAATTATGTAGTTTTGACTTGTATTTCTGTGATAGGTAGTGATGTTGACTATATTTCATGTATCCCTGGCCATTGTATGTCTTTGGAAAACTATTTACGTTTTAGCTCATTTTTAAGTGTGTTGTTTTCTTAAATATTAAAGTTGTAGGAGTTACTTATATATTTTGGCTTTTAACCCTTTGTCAGATATATAGTTTGGTAATACTTTTCTCAAATCCACAAATAGCCTTTCACTTTGATTATTTCTGATATTATTTACTGGGTTTTCAGCTAGATCTAATTTACTTGTTTATTTTTGCTTTTGTTGCTTATCATTTTGGTGTAATATCAATAAAATCACTGCCAAAGACAATGCCATGAAAAATTTACCTATATTTTTCTAGAAGCTTCCAAGTTTTAGATTTTAGGCTAAAGTCTTTGATCCATTTTAAGTGGACTTCTATATATAGTGTATGACAGTGGCCCATTTTGGTAATACTAAAGATCTATATATGCCTCAGGAGTTCCACTAAGCAATGTTGTAAAATAACAAAAATATTGTATACTAAACTGAAATGAACAAGAATATTTATACAAGCACTCATTATTGTAACTCCAAATAAAGGGCTACCCAAAAGTCCATCCACCATAAATTGAATTTAAGAAGTAGATATATTTATGCAACAGAATTTTTGACACTATACTCAACGATATAACAGACATCTCAAACACAATGACAAGTGAAAAGAAGTAATAGCATAAATATATATACTTTATGATTCCAGTTAAATAATGACACAGGCCAGACTCTTTTTGTTAGAAGTCCTGATAATGATTATTTTATAAAGGACACTAACTTATAGTGAGAAAAACAGGGGCATTCTGTATGTTGTAATATACTATTTTTTTGATTTGTGAGTTCCAATGATCTTCATGCTCAATTCATAAAATATCACTAAAGTATACATTATGATTTTGTATTTTGGGGTATGTATGCTCTTTCTATAGTAAAATGTTTATTTTATAATTGTTAGTTTTATATTGAATTCCTGATGATGACGACACAATAATTAAGAGGAGATTATTTATGGGCACATAATGGTGAAGAACCAAGTAATGAGAAATTGCATGCTGGAGGCAAAAGTAAATAAGTGATCCCTGTTTCATATTCAAATGGAGAAACTATAATTTTGGGTGAGTATGTGTAGAATTAGAAATTTGAAGTCACATTGCCAACTTTAGTACACCTAGATTTTGTGACTCTGCAGGACAAAATGGTAACAACCAAGGAGACAGAAAAGGAGAGCTGAGGAATTATTACAGAGAACAATTTTCATGAAAGTTGAAGGAGCAAAAATTTATTTTGAGAATATAGCCAATAGTTCAGTCTGGACAAGAAAATGCTAGGGAAAAATCAGTAAAAGACTAGTAGATCATAAGGAAGTTCATAAGGAATTACTAGTTTCTTTAGAGAATTGTCATCTGTTTTGCTATAATTTAAATGAGAATGTCAGGGTTAGTGATATAAAATGGGTAGGAAGAACGGAGACAGTCATCACTGCACACACTTTAAATAGTTTCACTGAGGAATGTGAGAGGAAAATGATTTGCAAAGAGCACTTATATTAGTTCTTTATCACAAAGATGCACTTCTTGAAAATATCAACTATACATCTGTCTTCAGCTTCATTTGTCTAGGAGATATTGCTGTCAGAAACTTTTGTACCAAAACACATAACTCGTTTTTCTTACTTGTATTATTCCGTTCTCGGTTACATATTTATAATACATCTGTGAACATATTTAGCTCTTATAGTGGATGAAGGTGATAATTATTACATATGATGCTGGATATCCATTTTAATTCTTTATTGAAATTATGAATACATGTAAGCATTTTCAAAATAGACAAAAGCTGAAATATGTGATTATGAACTGACAACTAACTCAATGAAACATGATGCTATGCTCTTCATATTTGTGAGAGTTTATTATCTTTATTACAAACTAGTTTACCTTGCAAGGTAATAGCACAACCGAACACCTTGTTTACCTTCAGTATTTCTGAAAGTCATGAAGGTTGAAAGTTTACCTGTTTTGTCTCCTCATTCATTAGGTATCTAGATGTATAAAATAAGAATGTAATGCAGGGAAGTGTGGGTATTTTGAATACTTGAAATGAAAATAGTGGAAGAGGTTTAGAAAAAATTTGAAGGCTGTGTATTGAGGTATCATGGATATTGAATGATGCTTCTAGGTTATGTGTCATTTTATCTCCACCCTGTATTACTGCAGAAATATGGTAGCCTTCCCTATTGCAGTTGCAGTGACTGCATTGCCTGGTACTTAACAGGAATCATATTTTCTACATTCAAATGTTAGTTTCTGTTAATACTTGGTTATGAAACTTAAGCAAGTTCTTTATTCTGTCCATGACATTGTTTCCTCCACAATTAAACTGCATGTAGTAGCTGTTGATATATCCTACTAAATAGTGAGGATTACATGATACATGCATGTAAAGCCACTTAGAACAGAGTCTAGCATGGCTAAGGATGAAGTGTAAGTTCTTCCATATAGTGCTCAAGCTAAGTCTTTTGAAGGGTGAGGCCAAAGGGAGGTTCCGAGGTCACCGAGGATGTGTCATCACAATACTCTTTCTTATTTCTGCATGGATATGAGCAACCCTTGAACACGTTATCCTACCTTGATATGTTAATACTGCTTTTGCTGGAGATAGAAATAAATGGTGCCACCTAATGTTGAATAATAATTTACTGTATACTTTAAAGTGCTAGGAAAATTTATTTTGAGTGTTTTAACCATAAGAAAATGGTAAATGCTTGTGAACATAGGTATGCTTAACCTGATTTAATCAGTATACAATGTATACATGTATTGAAACACCACATGGTACCTCATATATAAGTGCAATTTTTACATTTTTATTTATCATTAAATATTTTAAGAGCATATAAACCAATATTAGCCCAAGTAGGAAATATGAAGGATGAAAATAAGTGAATCATGTGTGTGGGGATGAGGGTGGGTATCAGATATGGATAGAATGTGACTACTAATGGTAGAATTAGGAGCAAAATGTTATTGAGAGAGGGGGAAAATATGCAATATCCATTGGCCAAGAGATGATGTAGTGATTTCAAATGAATAATTCTGTGATGATAATTATTAGATTATCATGTGAATTAAGAGTATTAAAATAATGAGTACAAGGAGGCAATCCGAATCAAGATCACTTTGAACTTTGTAAAATCATATTAAACAATTTAATATTTTACTATAGGCCAGGGGAGGGATGCAAGCAGGGAAATGACATAATTCTATTTTAGTTTTAGGAAGCTCATCTGTTAAGAATGGCCTACCTGGTGTGAGAATCAATAAACTGTGAGGGAAGGTAAGAGGGAAATGAGGGGGAAAGTCAAGCTATAGTGGTGGTTTCAATTACATCATTCACTAAGACCTGAAAAATCTGCATATTCTTTTCCATTTTGTGATATCATTAACTTTTATTGTCTATTTGAGTCCAAACGTAAATCATATAGTTTTGTCATATATTTGTCATACATCCTCTATATACCCAAGAAAGCTGGAATATATGAATTCAAGCAATATTTTGAATATATGAATTATTGACAGAGAAAATATTCATATGAGAGAAGAGACAAGAAAATGTCACTGGTTACATGCAGAAACAGAAAAACTCTAGAGAAATGCCCCGGTCTAGCTTGATCAAACAGGTATACTAGATCTGAGAGAGGCAATAGGCTGAAGTAGTGGGTTTCGTAAAAAAGAAAATAAGTGCAATTTGAGGCAGGTTGGGTTTATAATAATTGAGGAATTCTAAAAAGTTTCTACTAGAATATACTTGAGTTTAGCAGCGATGGCTGAGCGAGAGTAAGACATGTAATAGTTAATAGCAACTGATTTCACTCATGCAGTAATTAGATACTACAGACCTGGTTCTAAGGAATTTACATATAGTAAAAATTAATATAACAGTATTATCAAGTTGACAGAATGTTATTAGCTCTCCAAATAGTTAATTTGAGCTTCATTGAAGTGGAATGTTTTATCTAAATTCATACAGTTTACAAGAGTTGGAGCTGTGATTAGAACTCCAGGCTAACTCCTGTATCACATACCTTTAACAGCATTCCATGTCACTTCTCTTCTAAACACTTGGTAGCATGCATGTATGTATGTGTGTGTGTGTGTGTGTGTGTGTGTGTATATATATAGAAAGCAATAACTCAGAAGAAAAGAGGGAGGGAAGAAGGGGAGAGGGAGGAAGAGAGAGAGAGAGGAAGAGGGACTGAAGAAAGCATAGGCGTACAATGTCACAGAAGACAAACATAAGCTACTAAAAATATCATAAGAAAAGTAGTCAATTTTTTTTCCTCAAAAAGGAAATAATTGGTGACCATGAAAAAGAAGCTTCTATGGTTTAAGAGAAAAGGAAACCTATGTTTAGAATTGTCCAGTAGGGGTTGATGTAGTAATACAAATGTAGAAAACTGGACCTTAAATTTTAAAGAGCATAAAGGACAGGATTTGAGCATAAAATAGAATTTAAGAAGAATTTATGTGCTTGGTAATGTTTGTAAATAAAAAAGAGCTAATGATGTTTAGGTTCTGATAGAAAGAAGCAAAGAGAAGAGGAAAGACTTAGTGTGTGTGTGTGTGTGTGTGTGTGTGTGCGTGTGTGTGTGTGTGTGTGTGTGTGTGTTGGGGGAGAACTTCCTTAAGAAAAAGGCAGAAAGCCACAGTGGCTATAAATGTACAAGTTATACATAAATGACAAAAGTCACAGATATGAAGGTGAAAAAATTGAAATTTTATTTTTGATAATAAATTTACTCTAAATAGAAGATCAGTTCATCTTTTAAAAGCAAAGGCATCTGAGATGAACAGACATTTCTCAAAGAAGTAAAGGCAGCAAGTAAATATATGGAAAAATGTTCCACATCACTAGTCATTTGAGAGATGAGGATGAAAACAACACTGAGATTCCACCTCACCTCACAAAGAATGGCTGCTATCAAGAAATCACACAATAACAAATGTTGGCAGGGTTGTGGGAGAAAGGAATCCTTCTCCATTGTTGGTGGGAGTACAGACTGGTGCAACCACTGTGGAAGTCAATATGGAGATATCTCAAAAAGCTGGGACTAGAGGTTCTGTTTGACCCAGCCATCCCTCTGCTGGGTATCTTTCCAAAAGAATTAAAAGAATCATATCACAGTGATATATGCACACCTATGTTTATAGAGGCACAGTTTGTAATAGCTAAAACTTGGAAACAGGCCATTTGCCCTTCAGTTAGAAACTGGATAAAGAAGATGTGGTTTTTCTATAAAATGGAATACTACTCAGCCATAAAGAATGATAAATTAGATTCATTCATTGGAAAATGGATAAATAATGAGGATATACTCCTAAGTGAAATAAATAAGTCACACATATGTAAGTACCAAATAGTTTCGCTGGTGTGAAAAACTACAGTAGTACATAAGATCCTAATGGTATAATTGACAATGTGAAATAGGAAGAAAAGGGCTAAAGGTGTAGAGAAAGTAAGAAGGGTAGGGGAAAGGTAATAAGGGAAAAGAAAAATATGAGAAAATGAAAAAAATGGAAATACAGTGTTTGTAAATGGGGAAGGGAGGAGGGGGTGAAGGGAGGGCAGGGGTAAGCAGAAAAAATGAGAGCCAAGACCTGTCATGTAAAGGTACAAGATCTCAGAGTTAGTAAATGGAAGGGAGGAGGGGGTGAAGGGAGGGCAGGGGTAAGCAGAAAAAATGAGAGCCAAGACCTGTCATGTAAAGGTACAAGATCTCAGTGATGAATGTAACTGTGCTGTATACCTAAATGTACCAAGAAACTCAATGAGAGGGAAAAAAGGAGCAAAGGCATGGGTTTAGAAAGTAGAAAGATGGAGCCAGAGAGGGAATTGAGACATAGATTCATCTACTCCCCTACTGCCGTAGTCTGAACTATAATGAAATACCTGATCCAAACTCCTTCTAAAAACAAGCAGAATTTTTTTATAGTTGACAAATTCAGACAAAATAAGTTAACATTTATTTCTACATAGTGCTTTCCCCAAATCTGAATACAAAAATTAAAAGTTAGAACACTTGTAATTAAATTCATTTGCACAAACTAGAGTCTGTAGATGAGAGAGTGAGTGAGTAGATGTGGAAACAGAATGACGTTGACCTCATCAAAAGTGGAGCTTTAAATGTGGGGCTGTAGTATTGATCTGGAAGCAGTATTAGAGAATTTAAGGAAACCAAATCCACTCTCTGTTCCTTTTTAATCCTCCCTCTAGTGTATGGGGAGTCAGAGAAAGAGCAAGTTTAAGTGAATAGGGGATATCAGTTAGATCTATCCAGAGAAACAATGAACAGTGTGCAGTGCGTGTATGAGTGTGTGCGGTGTATTGTAAGGAATTGCCTCATGCAATAATGGAGGCAAAGAAGTACTAAAATCTGTGGTTGCTAAGCTGGTGATCCAAGAAATGATGCTATAGTTATAATCTGAATAAGATTGTTGTCCAGCTAACAGTTAGCAGGAAAGAGCAAATTATTCCTTACTTTGTCTTATTCATTGTGGTCATACCTTCAGTAGATCCAAGGAGTCCCACCCACGCTGTGGGGGGCATGCTCATTGCTCCCATCTACCTATACAAATACTCTTCTTATCCAGACACCTTCACTCAGACACATCCAGGATGCTGTTCACAAAAATAACTAGACACTCAGAAGCCCACTTAAGTTGACACTTAGAATTTAGGCATCACAGAAGGGAGCAAAGGAATCTGTGAGTTTAGGGGAAAAGAGTATTTCATTAAGAAAACTAGGTTAATGAAGTTTCCAGAAAAGAAAGTGAGACTGCCGGGGCACTTTTATTTTTCTATTTTTGAACAACAAAGTTGTGTTTTCTGACAAATGATGAGGATTAATGTTAGTTAGGCTTTGGAAATTAAGAGTTTCAGTGCTTACACTTAGGAAACACCATAAAAGAGAAGATAGAAGCTTGAAGAGGTAGATGTAAGACAGAAATAATGATCAACTAATCAACACTAAAACTATCTGAAAGAGAAAAAGTATCTGAAAGTATCCAACATAAGAGAAGAAAAGATACTCCCAGAATGAATTTGTATACAACTTGTGAATTGTCATAGTCACTGTCTGTGAGTACAGGGAACCCTAGAAATAATATTACACTTCTTCAGCTATACAAGATCAATATTCAAACTAAATTATGTGTGCTTTGTTTGAGTAAATTTTCCAAAATTGAATGCTTCCCTTTCTTAAATGCAACATGTAGATGGTGCAAACAAATATTGACATGTAAGTAGAGGTTGCTTGATGTTTTGTCTGGTTTTGGCATACAGACCTATAACAAAAGTTTGAATAGTGTCACATCAAAGAATTTTGAGATTTTTTTTCTGATATACATTTTGTTACTATTTTATCATAACATTTTTATCATGGAAGCAATCTTCTGCTGTTTAAAAGTACATAAGTTTTTTTCAGTAAGCATTCATGCAGCATCAGGTATCAATGGGACATTTCCCATCTTCATGTTGATGTAATGTTTTAAAAATTTTTTTCTTCCCTTTAACTAGAAAACTTTTTGGAGAGTTATAGAACATATATTTATATGATTGAGAGCATTTTGTGTTAAATTCAGTATGCTTGTTGTGAACAGAGATTTGTAAGAATAGACAAAAAAGTATTCTGAAAGAAGGCATGAAAGTTTTTGAAAAAAATTTAAGATTTTTAGTAAAAGACATTGTGTATTAATGTTACTGTAACAAATTACTTCAAACTAAATGGTTTAATACACATAATATTTTGTTATAGCTCTGGAAGTCAGGAATTCAAAATGCTTCTTCAGGTAGGTTGAGGGCAAGAGTCTGTGTTTCTTATTACTGTAGCCCCAGGGCCAAACAATGCTGACACTCTATAAATTTTTGGTAATTGGCTCTATTTACCTCATGTATATCGATATATAGATATCTATCTATATATTTCCTTTTAAATTCTAATAACATTTTCTATATGATATACATGGAGAGAGAACAAAATTTTTATGGTATAAATAAGGTGATTTATGTCTAATGCCAAGTTATTTATCTTTCCTGAACCTCAATTTTTACATTAGTGAAATACCAATAAACTAATAAATAATTCACAGATTGTTTGGAGGTTTACAAGATGTTTTCTATAGTCTAACACGTGCACACCAGCTGTCTCATGGGAAACACTCTCAAATGTTAACTAATTTAGTGAATTTATGCATAAGTGTAGCCATCTTCTATTTGTTAGTTTACACAGCATATGCACAATAACTTTTCTGGCTTGGATTTGAAATGTGAGTTAACAATTTACTCCTGGATTATAGCCTTAAAATAACGCGCTGTTATCTAGTTGCTAATGTTTAGAAGGCTGGGCAGCTCAGCTGAGCCATCTGCTTAGGATCTGAAAAGACTGAAATCACATCGCTGACCCAGTGGCAGTACTGTTTGGAGGTTCTGAGAAAGAAAGAATTCACTTCGAAGGTCATTGTGAATGCTTCTCAGGTCCTTTCAGTTGCCTGGCTGGGCCTGGTCTTTGCTTATAATGGCTATTCTTATTCTTTTTCATGGCCCGTTCCATTTGCAAACTACCCATAACATGCTTTAGTACTTTCTTGTACTTCTAATATTTTTTTATTTTTTCTCCTAATATCAGCCAGAGATAACTGTTTTTGATTGGGGTCTATAACATTTAGATGAGATCAGGTCTCCACAGATGATCCATTTTCTTATAGTCAATAATGGCATATAAAATAACAGTTATAGAAGTAAAAACTCAACATATTCATAGACTCTGTGGATTAGCATGGGAAATGTTGGAAAACGGTTTGAGAACTGCAGTTCAATACCTAAATTTATAATTTAGGTTCCATTTTAGTAGACTGTTGAGAGAGATTCTCCATAGACCTGAACTACATGAAGAACCACACTCCTCTATGCACTGGGCCACGTTGCTGGACACTACGGGCACCCTCTAGGAACTGAAGGCAATCTTTAGGCAACAGACGGTGCTAACCAGGGACCCTCAGGCTTACAACCAGAGCCAAAAGAGTCTGAATTCTTCCACCAACTATGTAAGCTGAAAAAGAACCATGACAGCCCAACAGACACTTAATTTTAGCCCGGGAGACCCCAACACCTGTGAACTCAGTTAGTTGTGCTCAGATTCCTGATCCATATACACTATGAAATCATAACTATGTTTTTGCCACTGATTTGTGCTACCTTGTTACTCAGCAATAGAAAACTAACAGATGGCACTTGTCAGTAGAGATCCTGATTGAGCATGTCTGGGGTCAAAATCAGAAGTTTGTTGTTTCGTAAATAATGGGTGAATTTGGTGCTGATAGTTTCTTGATTAGTTTGAGAAACATTGAATTTATTTCTACACTGAAGTTATTTCATTCAGATGCAGGAGCAGCCAATCATGATGATTTTGTGCCTGGGAGAACTGCGTGTATCCAGAGGTTTTATTCCTTCATTTCCTCCAGGACAACATTACTCAGTGAAAGTAGCTTAAAGTCTGTAATAACCTGAGAAAGACCCCAGAGCAAGAGAATCTACAAAATCCATGGCAATCAAGACATAAAACAGCTTGTTTCTTCCAAAGATTGGATAATTCAATCATCCTCCAGAAGGCCACCAGCAGGAGGATGCTAGAGATGACATGTTTGCTGTTCATGGAAGAAAAAAAAATGAATTTGGAAGGAAATAAGACAAGATGTTCACAGACAAAGGAGGAAATATCTTCTGGTTTTAAAAATTGTGTGCTAGTTTACTCGTATGCCAACAACAAATCTCTGTTTTCATCTTCACAATTGAAGCCTGAATAGAATTAAACCTGAAAAGTTTTTGCATTCAACAGGACAGTGAATGTTTATTTTTTAATGCCTAGAAATAGATCTATAAACTACAAGGGTTGGTCGTTTTAGAAGAACAAGGAGCTCACTTCACAAAACTAATCGCTGATTTCCTGGGAAACAGTACTGAGCATTGGGGCTGCAATTATAACTCTAGCACATACATTTTGGCATTTAGGGACAAATTCGATTATGTGATTAGCAAGCAAAGTGCATAGCCTGTGCTTATTGGACTGCATAGTTTTGATTTGGCTTCGGTGCTTTGGTATGTAGAGTCCTTTACAGGCTGTATTAATCACGATTTCTTACCAAAAGTATATTTGTGACATCATGAAAGAATCAATATAGATAATTTTACATGGAGGGTGATGCTTAGTGCAATGTTTATATTCAATCTGTTAAATCACTGAAGTTTTGAGTAAGGAGGAAAAAATATCAGATTTAAATGTCTTTAAACATGTATAGGAAAGACTTTCTGTTTGTCAGCAATGTTATTTGAAGTTGGAACCTAATACTGATGTGTTTATTTTAAAAACAAAGTTTCAGAGCTGATCAAAGGCAGGGAAAAAACTCGAGGTCCTATCACAGTTTTGAAGTAGGGGTACAGAGGTGGCGGGAATTGATTAAAAATAACATTATACTAAAAATAACTGAAACATTTTATGGAAACTGACATGTATTATTTGTAACATTTGTTGATTGGCATTTTAGGATTCATAAGGCGAGATGGCGTAAGCCTCAACTGGAACATGAACTCTCTCTGCCCTAGGAGTTGACAAACTGAAGCCTGGGCCCAGTCCAGTGCGCAGCTAGTTTGGGTGCAGTCTGGAACATGGAAATGCTTTTTCAGTAAAGGGTTAAGACAGAATTTGCACAAGAAACTCCATGTGATCTATTAAGCCTAAAGTGTAGCCTGTTGTAGAAAAACAGATGGTTTGCTTAGCTCTGCTCTAGTATAAACGATGCAATTTGTTGAGAACCAGGTGGCTGGGAAATTTATAAAGATTCCTCTTTATTAAGTTCACTCTTGGAGTTGCACAAGAAACCACAAACTAGGTGGTTGAAAAATCAGAAGTTTATCATTTCACAGTTCTGGAGGCTAACCGCCCAAAATCAAGAAGTTAGTAGGAGTATAGAGTTTGAGGGCTATCGGAGTAATGTCTTGTCAAAGCCTGTCTCCTTGGCTTAAAAATGACTATACCCTCCACTTGTTTCTTCACTTAATCTTCACTTTGTATGTGTGTCTGTGTCCATATTTTCTATTTCATAAAGATAGCAACCATCTTGTACCTCATTTTAACTTGATTCCCTCTATGAAGACCTTCTCTGCAAATATTGTTGAGGTATTAAAAGGTTAGAAATATAAGATTTGAATTTTGGAGGGATGTAATTTAAGGTATGACAGAATTCTCTCGTATCTTCCCCATCACTCAAATTAAATCTTAATTTGAAATATACATAAGTGCCTTTTATAGCTTGAGCATTGTCAAATGAGATAGGATGTGAATCTAGTTTTTCTTGTCCTAACTTGATTTATGCTTTCTTTTCAGTTGCTTTCAAAAATAAAATAATAGCCATACAAAATAACATTCATTCATCTATAAGATTACACAGGTATGTACATTATATACCTATGCGACACCATGCATAGTTAAGTACCTAATACCAAGAAGTACTTAACACTATAAACTAAGACAGTATCCTTTCCTAAAAGGGGAGACAAAATGTTTATTTAAATATTTATATTAGAAGCTAAAATGCAGTGAACATTACAAATGATCAATAATTTAAGAACAAGGACATTTAATTCTTCACAGTCAGTATTTTAATCCAAGCAGCATCCATCCTACAATATATGTTATTTCAAAATTCTATTAAGATGGAAAAATTCTCTTTTTCCACTTTGGAACTAGAATAGTAAATTCATTAGCAATCCAGAGGTCTTTGTCTGGGTATCATTTTTTTATAAGACTTTATAGGATTCTCCAATTTGGACTCTATAACAGAGAAAAAAGCTTTAAATATATTACATGCAGTGAAAAATAGTATAGTGATGATGTTTTAATAACATAGTAAAATTAATATGAGTAATGACCTCTTCTCCTTATAGTATTTAGGAAAGTCCTTAGTAACCATATAGCCTGATTCAAAGAGACCATTTTAGATTTTTTTTTATTCTTTGTTTTTGTTTGATTTACTTTTATTTGTTTGATTGCTGTTGCTGTTTCATTCTGACCTAGTTCTGAGCCACTGAGATCTCTTCATCTGTGATACTACTAATTTATGCTTGAGTCTGTTACATGTTTTCTTCTATCCTGCCCATTAATATGAGTATCAATGAATTCAAAGCATCACTGTAAATAATTTATAATGATTCACACTATTTATAATCTCACTTGAATTTATCTAAGCAAGCTTGTTTTTATCCAAAGCTTCAGGTCTATAAAATTGTGGCTTCAGAGCTCCTGCCTCTTTTCTTTCCTCTAAGATAAGGACTTGCCTCTCACTGAGTTAAGCTATAGGGTAGGAAGGTTTTTATAGTTCTAAATTTTGGCAAGAAGAGAATAGCTTTCAAGTTAAATCTAAACTGTGAAAGTCTCTTCCCCTGCACAGATGTCATTGATCTAATTATATTTGCTGTGATAAAATATTGAATGTCTTCTGTAGCTACTACCACCTAGAGTTCTATTGTTTAACTACAGTCTACTTATTTTTTTGAAACATCCAACTGTGGTATATAAGTTCATGATATTTTAGAATGCATTATGGAAATGGAGACCAAAGAAGAATCATATTTGAAATCATTCTTCTCAGTTGGCCAGCCTTCTGGCTATACTGTGATTTAGACAGTGTGATAAATATTAGCCTTTCTCTGGTTAGGATGACAGAATAACAGGTATCTAAACAATGTAGGCAAAATACTTACAGTGAATAACGTTACTTGGATCACATAAGGTTTTGGTCCAAACCGTTCCAAGGAATGTCAGAAGGCCATGTTACTTTGTAGACATAAAACTTTCTTTTCTGTCTGAGCAAATGCTTTTATCCACATAATGTAAACATTTTATTTATGGCTCCTCCTCTCATTTAGCTCAATAAAACATCAAATTGAGTTTTACTTTATTGAATTAATTTGTGTAATAGTAGTTTCATATGTAAAAAGATTTTATTTATGCATAATAATTTGGATTTATATATGGTGATTTATACTAATAAATATGTTCTTTCTTAGCAATTAGGGAATCAACAACACAAAATAAAATTGTATGCTGTGCTATTTTTCTTCTAATCCCCAAGTACAGGCGCTCTTCTCACTGTGGAAACCCATCTTCCTTGAAGATGTCATTTGAAGCAGAGTGGAAACTTGGAGAAGACTGTAAGAATCTCCCCGTGGCACTGTACACTCTGCACTATCCACAACATTCCCAAAGCCCTAGAACTGTCACATCAGAGAGTGCGACTGAATTTTCCACATGACATATTTCACTCAATGAAGAACATGATTCTCACAACACTGTTACTAATATAAAATTAGAAGCCACTGGAAATATAAAACTGTGCAATATAAAGGATAAAGTAGTGAATTCTCTACACTTGTATTGTTTTTCCAAAAGTAAGACTTAACTGGAAAAATATTAGCCTTGAAAACTAGAGATCAAAAATGCCAGCCCCAATTAGCCTATTCTTGCTTTACCTGTCATTACAGAGTATCCACTAAGGAAGAGAATAGTGTGATATAATCTGAATGACAGTGGCCATCACCATGATAATAACCAGCTAGGGCTTATTTTCCTGTTAGGTCTTATTTTCTAGTAACCAAAGCAGAATTCTCAAATTCAAGTGGAGGTTTTTGTTTTTTTGGCATGTGTGTTAATCTGATAATTTTAGCTGTCTGCAATTCAGAAGTAAAAAGTGAGGTAAAGCTCCTTTCAATGTAGGCATATGAATTCATAGGAGGTAAATGTATCTCCCTTTAAACACTGGTGATGTTGCATACATATCCTCTAAATTTTAATTTTGTACCATGCTCTGAACCTCAGAGATTTATATTTTAAACAAGATTTCTAGAGGTTCTATTTCAGGTAGTATTTCCTTTGATAAATCAAGTATAGTGGTAAAAATGTTTAGCGTTTTCTGATACACTGTTTATGCAAAAAGGAAAAAATTATTTTTCTATAAAGAATTCAAGCAAATAGAAAAATAACTAAAAATAATAAATAATAGCTTTGAAGTTACCCTACTTATCCCATCATGTGACATAGAATATAATAATTTAGGGTTTTCTTTTTAAATTACATAGTAATACCTTTTTGTCCATTTTATGGATTAATTTATGAACAATTATTATTTACAAAATCTACATCCCATTAAAGGGTATGATTTTATGAGTTTTGACAGAAGTATATATAACCATGAAACTAGGGCCACAGTCAAAATTCAAAACCTTATTAGGAAGAATTCCCTCTTGCCCTTTGTAGGTAATCAATATTTGTGTCCCTTACTTTGATGGCCACTGATTTGTTTTCATGATTTCAGGTGCTCATTGGACAGACTTATACAACTATTTCTTCATTTTTTCTTGGGTTACCTTCTTATTAGTGGTTTTAAAATCCATCTATATTGTTCTGGATCAAAGTCCTTTTTTAGATATATGGGTTGAGAATATTCTACTTTGTGGATTTCTTTTTCAACTTTATAAATTTCAAAGACAAAGTTCTTTTAATTCTGTGGAAGTTTAAATATATCACACTGTAGTCTATGTGGCCAGCAGAGGGGATACTCTGAGTCAATAATTGCTACCTTGATTCTGGTAAAAGGAGTTCACGGTGTCAGATCTATGTGTCTTGTGTTGAGTGTCGTGATACCTATCAGGGAGAACTGATGAGGAAGGCTGGATCTGATTAACTGGCCCAGCAACATTTCTTTTACTAATTCAGTTTCTGTAGGGTGGATGACATTCATCTATGCCCCTTTCCATTTGCCTGTCAGTACGCTGTTTTCTTCACTTATGAGTCTCTAGTTTTCTGGGGGATTTTAGATCTCTGACCAGATACTCATTCAATTGAACACTTCCCAGAAATCTCTATTTCTTCGCATTTGAGCCATTTTTCTTTCCACATAAAGTGTATGTTTGGATTCACCACTCACTGTGCTGCCCCAAAAGAATATTTGTTTTTACACTAGCTTTCAATTTTGGATTTCAATTGTAATCCAACTAGTGTACATTTTTGGCTTTTATGCATTTACTGAGTTGATACGTCTAAATGAAAACATAGGTTTCTCTTCTGTAAACTGTTTGTATGGCACCCATTACATATTATTCTAGTACAATGTGCTGAGTGGCATGGACATTTTTGGGGGCCACATGTTTACATTTGTCAGGTTGTTACAGAAGACATTTACTTCTTATTAAAAACTGCTATTGACTCCATTCCACTTTATGAATTATTGCTCTTAAAATACCCCAACTTATGGTAATAAGATTTAGATGTGTAATCAACTAACCACTGTTGTTAAGGAAATTCCATGAAACAGAGACTAGTTACCTAACAAAAGCTGATACTCAAAAAACTCAAATTTCTGCAAGCAATATTGTAACCTTAGATCAGAATGATTATCCTACGAGAGTGTGCCCAGAATTCCACATTGCATCTTTTCCTACCAATACCATGGTGTCTATTGGATTGTATGGTTCACGATGTAGAACTCCTTGTAATGAAACGAAGACCTAGCAGGGAACACTTTCCCACTCCCGGTTGCACTCAGCGGTAGCAGGTATCTATACCATTGCATGTGCTGTCTAATGCAGTTTCCTGTGTGTGGACTGTTTTATCTCAAGAATTCAAGGAGCTCTACTAGCACTGTACCTTCTTTCCTTGTGACAAGTACTAGAGATCTAGCAATTTGTCTTTTACAGTGGAGGTGATACTCTGAGGTTCTCTAACTAGAAGATCCATAAACTCTTTACTTAAAGAGAAAGTTCCTGAAACTTCCTGTTTTATCTCCCTTCCACTGAAAACATGTTTTATTGAAGCCTCCAGGGGACTACCAACCATTTGTTCATCTTTTTTGATCAAGATGATGCCATTGATGGAATGGACTAGTGTGATATCCTGTGGGATATCCTGTCAGTTTATATTTCTTTGGGCTACAAGACAGCAAAGTAATAGGGTTAACATAGACCTACAAAAACATTTCAAATTAATACTCTTATGTAGTTCTGTGAATGTTAGTTCTGTCTAATTTTTTTGCCAATCAGAATAAAAGAGAGGGTATTCTTTAATCAGTCATTGACAGCCATGCACCCAAGGAATTACTCATCTGTTATAACTACATCAAGTCTGGAACAAAAATCAGATAATAGAACAACTAATTAGTTAATTCTATCGTCCATCTTTCACCAAGATCCCAAATTTTCTCATGGGTTTATATAGCAGGCTTAAATGGAGAAAGGATAGAAAATACCATGTTTGAATTAATAGAATTCTTATATTTAATCTCCTCATAACTCATAAATATTGATTTTGATTTAATATATAGGGCAATAGGAAGCAATTTCAGATGTGCCCACTTGGCCTCTCCCATTGTGCTAGATCTTACTCTATATCAAAAATACATCTGTAGATAACCTCTTACTATAGTAATTCCAATATTGCACTTATATGGTGAGTAAATGACCACCTGGTGGATCTTTGGATTCAGTGGTGTCACTCTGATTTGTACTTTACCCATAAAAACATTTATTGTCTGGTACCCAGTAACCCCCAACTCCAATAGTGCCATAATTATGCTTTGGGTAACTAGATATCAGTATCAAAATATTTTCCATACACTGCTCAAAATGCCTATGTATCTCCTT
>NW_022900936.1:39973772-39980427 GCF_012274545.1 Fukomys damarensis
TCCATACACTGCTCAAAATGCCTATGTATCTCCTTCTTACAATGTAGTAAAGTTGTTAATAGTTTTGAATTCTTTGAAGAAGAACTGAAGGAAATCATCACATCATGTTATATACTTGCCATAGTATTTGAGAGTTTTCTAAAATTGGAACACTTTCAGTCAGTGACTTTCAAATACCAAAACTGGATTAACTTTGAACAACTAACAGAAGACTACAACTTCGCATTGGTACTACCATCCTTACATTACTTCACTGTATTTTTTCCTAGATGCTTGCAGTATGTAACAATTACATTAACTGTAAGGACTTGGTACATATACAGTTTCTTTTTTACCCTTTCCTCCATCCCCCTTTTATTTTTCCTGATAGGTTCATTTATTTATGTGGTTTTGGTAAATAAATTAGAAATTGTAAATCAGTCAAACTTGTGCATTTTACTTCAAATCTGTGCTTTCTGTCCTATTGGAGAACCTGCCTACGTGGGGATTGCAGTGCTGTTCAGGGCTACTTTTCCCATCTGCCCCACGCAGATCTGAAGCAAACTTCTACATGAAGGCCTGCGGGAACCTTATAAAATTGTACTGGATTTCAAGCTGTACTTTTGTTGGCTTTTGTAGTTTACTCTTAGTGATACCACCATGCTCTACTAGTCATCTCCAAAATTTCCTACACATCAAGCCATTTAAGGCTTTCTATTTCCTTGGTCAATCATCAGAGCAAGTAGTATTCTGGCCTCTGGTGGTTAAATTCTGCACCCTATCCCATCTCCCCATGCATAAGAATGAAGCCAGCTCTATGACTGACTCTTCAGCCCTTGACCATTAAGTGAAGCATAATGGTCCTTCTCTTGCTACAACATTTATAGTGGCCTTAATGAATCACATAAGAAAAGTTTCTGAGCAAGAATTTATACTTATGCCCTGTTGGGGAATGCCTCTGAAATATCTCTCGGCCTAAGGAAAATGCTAGCTTTTATTAGGAAGGAGTGGGGACTTTTGTAAGTGCTAATGGTTTGAGGTCACCACTGTCTTTAACCCCTGTCTCACTATCCTACATTTTCATATACAAGGCCATAATTTTAATAAAATAGATTCGTCTTGGTTGAGTTTCTAAAATTGTGCTACTCCTTCAGGTCTTTAGTTTCTTGCTATGTCACATATAGTCATGCAACTCTTGTCAGTAGTCTCTAGTGCCTCATTATTTCTCGGCAGGCCATTAATACAAATCAGGAATAATCAGTCAGCTGTCACATAATTGCATGAATAGTTTCTCCCATGTATTCTAAATCTCTTCATCATTGGAAGCCTCACCAGATGGACATCCTTTTCTGACTGAACAGTTTTCCAGGTAACCACTAGTGAAAGCTTTAGGCTTTGTCTTGTCAAGGGATTACTCTGTTCCATTTATCTTCTTTGACTATTGTGCTGTCAATGAACTGGTCTTAAATTCACATTTCTCAGTATCACTAATGTTAGCTTGAGTTCTCTGAGAAGCAGCTTCTAAAGTAATGTTATACACATAAGGATTCATTTAGAGGAAGTGCATGAAAAGAAAAATGGATGGAGCCAGAGGATGTGGTAAGTGATAAGTGAATGAATCCACCAGGTTATGACGCAGTTCTGACCCTCACAAATTAGGAAGGGAATTGTTATATAGGAAGTCTGAGACCATTTACACATCTAAGAACATTTTTAATAGTCTGGTAAGGAGTCCGTGGGCCAGAACCACTTGACAGAATTATTCTCCTTTCACAGGACTAGATCACAGGAACACTCAGTATTTGCTAGGGTCAGCTGTGGAAAGCACAGCCTCAGTACAGTTACAAATATTTCAGGGCACGCCCCCACCTGAGGCTACTGTCAGTTATGCTCCCAGAATAGATCTGAGTGGCCTATTTTCATGGCCATGACACACACTTAGAAAATAATTATCTTGGCAGAAATAAAATTTTTTTTCAATGGCAAGATGTTAATATATAAATCTAAAACACAATTTACTTAGTTTGAACATTATATTGTATGCACATAGCATGCGATTTGCTCTTTTAATGATCTGCCATACTGATTTGCTAAATATAGGAAAAGATGATTTAACTGAAACATTCTTGTTCTGCTTTTGGAAGCTTAGAATGACATTTAGGCAAGGGGAGGGATCAGAGATTTTATAGCAATGAGTGAAGGTCAAACAGTGCACAAATAAACAATTCACTTGATTATCTAATCTCCATAGTAATGATTGCAAACATATCTCAAGATATAAAATGCTAATAGCAATAAAATTCTAATGATCAAAGAATAAACTATTTCTTGCTTTCTTGATAAGCCTGGCTCTGGTATTTTGGATCCTCTTTTTCTTTATGTATGTTTCTACTTCTATTTCTCATTAAAAAATAATCTGTTTTATTCTTCATGTCCATCCCCTGATTCTAAGGATCACTCTTCTCCTATGCCTTTATTTTTATATCTCATTTAAGCTGATGATGGCTGCATCATAATATAACAATCAAAACTGATTGAGAAACAGTGAATTCACAAATATGACTAAAATATTCAATAAATCAGAAAATTTAAAGGAGAGTGGATAATGATAAATGAATTTAATATAAAAACTTTGTTACAGATAAAGATACAAAGCAGAACTACTAAATATTATGAAGTCTGGACAAGAGTCATGATTTAACTAATTTTCATACATTTTCCAGGAGCATTTAATACTCATCAATATATTCATCTAGAGAAATCTTTTTATTTTAAAACGAACCAAAAGAAATAAAGCTTCCTGTAAGCTGGGCATTTGTTAATTAGGAGACTGATCCAACTTGCATAACACCATACAGACTAGTAAAAACATTTATATACTCTTTTATAGTTACATTACACACCACTGAAAACAATAAAATTTGAAATGGAAAAATATATTTAAATATATTCTGAATTAAATTGATAATGTCAACAAAACTTAAATGTTGGTAATTTATAGAGTCAATTTTCAAAATGAATACCTGCTTTGACAGATCTAATTGCACTCTAAAAACCCTATTTTAAATTTAAAAATTGTTATTAATTAAGCTAATGGTACAATTTTGATGTACATAAGGATTACTTTCATCATATGGAATTTGTATGTATACATGATATAACTTGATTCTTATGCTTTTCTGTTTCCCCTCCTCTCCCTTCAAGTTCTCTTCCTTTTCTCATTTGCAAAAGATTTGTTTCCATTTTATCTTTCTTTTCTCATTTTTTCTTTTGCCTTCCTTCCTTTCCTTCTTCTCTCTTCCTAGTGTCCCTTCCCATTTGAACATTTTTTCCTATTTCACAACATCTATGATACATTCCTTATTTACATTTTCAGTGTCTCACACCAGAAAAACAATGTGATATTTACACGAGTGTCCAATGTATTCCACTTAAAAATATGATCTCAAGGTGCTTCCATTTGCCTATAAATGCCTCCAATTTTTCATCCTTTATTGCCGAGTAGTACTCCATTTTACACACACACACAGACACACACACACACACACACACACACACACACATCTTTTATATTCGGTCACCAGTTGATGGGAATTTCATCTGTTTCCAAGATTTAGCTATTACAAACTGTGCTGCTGTAAGCATGGGTGTGCATATATCATTACAGTATGATGCCTTGAATTCTTTTGGGAAGATACCAAGAAGGGGGATAGCTGGATCAAATAGAACCTCTCATCCTAGATTTTGAGGAATCTTCACACTGATCCACAGTAGTTGCACCAGTCTATATTCCCACTAATGGAGCAAGGTCCCTTTTTCCCCACAGCCTCACCAGGATTTGTTATTGGTTGATATACGGAGAATTTAAAATCAAAGTAGATTATAATATTAAACTGTATTAAACTGGTTCTTACTGAGTTTTATCTTTTTAAAATCATGTTTGGTAATGAGTAGTGTGCCTTGGACTGAGTTCATCTTTGCTAATGCTCTGAAATGTCTACCCTGAGATCATTCACATGCAAAAAATTATGGAAAACTGAAAACATTTATTGCTGAGCAGCTAGTCCATTGATTGAGAGTGGAAATTATATTTTAGCAACAGCCCAGTATATTATTGCCCATATATCTATATAACTATATCTATATCTATATCCATATATCCATCTATATCTATCTATCTATCTATCTATCTATCTATCTATCTATATATATAATTTTTTATTAGTACACATTGCCAGTATAATGATCATGTTCCTTGGATGGAATTGGTGCATGTGCATAACACATCTTAATTCCTTCTTTCATTCCCTTTCTTTCCCCTCCCTCCATCTCTCCATTCCCTTTCCATTGATTAATATCAGTAGGGGTAAAGTGAAATAAACAAGTGAGATTTTTGTGTTTTCTTTTTTCTGAGATAAGTTCTAAGTACAGTAAAATATGAAGCTAGAACCCTCAGGCTAAACATTTCTCCTACCGGGAGGTCAGTGTCTGAGCTTTGCCCTGAATCACTATGGAGTCTTATATCCTTGTTCTGGCACTGGGGAAACGGGTCACACTGTGCAAGCTGGATCATATTTCTCAATTCTGTTGTAGCATACTTTTGCTGATGTCGCTGCTACTGACGCTTCTGCCTTCTGAGTTTTGTAGGGCTGCTGTGCCAGTTTCTGCCAAAGCTGAGATTTAAAGTTACATTTTTATATGCTCCATTATTTGAAATTTAAATCTCCAAAATATTGCTTTAGAGGTACCATTAGAATATTGTACTTAAAAGAAATCCTATATCAGATTCATTGTGGTTTTAGCAGATTTAAATAACTTGTGAGGACACAATGCAAACCAAAATTTGATAGTGTCTTACTTGTTTTTGACCGATGATTTCCATTTATTAACTATTTGGAATGTAATATGTCATTAGTTTCTACCAAATCAAAATTGTTAAAATTACTGATATGATGATTATAAAGATTTATTTTAAATTTGAAAATGAAATTTGGTACAGAGGCATTACAGCTCGCAGGAAGCTATTATCTTGTTACATGGATATAAGACTACATAATTGCTTT
Source organism: Fukomys damarensis (assembly GCF_012274545.1). Classification (NCBI taxonomy): domain Eukaryota; kingdom Metazoa; phylum Chordata; class Mammalia; order Rodentia; family Bathyergidae; genus Fukomys; species Fukomys damarensis. The sequence continues at coordinate 39,978,815 of NW_022900936.1, forward strand.
TATTAACATATACTTTTTATCTTTTGTGCTGTGATAGTATCTGTATTAGAATGATAATTACATCAAAAATTTATATCAAGAAACTAGAAAATATACCTTGTTAAAATGTTGAAACAAATGTAAAATGGTGAATTGTGGCCATTTTTAATTGGTTAAAATGAGAGTGAATCTCTGAAATCATTACCTTGGGGCAGAAGGGAAAGAATATAGCTTAAAGAAACTATTTTTGAGAAGAAATAGTTTAATATTAAAATAGCTTTTTGGGCTACCCATTTGATTTCACAGCTTCATGATGATTGTCTATGAACTTTTGAAAAAGCTTAACAATCCTTTAGAAATGTTCTAAAAAATTCTATTTATTAAATTACCCTCTTGCCTGTCTGTAGGTTCCCAGAGGTCAAATTCTCTGCCTCATCTCTCTTATCTTTCCACCTTTGTTTTTGCCATTTTCCATTCCTCTTTGAGGCCTTCATAGCCTACATTTAGTAAAGGTTTCTGGACACCAAGCCTATCTGAACGCTGTCATATTTTTTTTTTTTATCATGACTTATGTTAATTTGCAGATGTAGAAAGATTTGACAAAGGAAATACCAAATGACTGGCAAAACTTATTCTAAGTAATTTTTTTTCTTTTTTGCAAGGTGGATGTGAATATAAATGAGATAATGTACTAAAAAGAATCTAGCATGCTTTTTGATATGGTTGGGATGTGTCCCCCTAGGCTTTATGTGTCGAAAGCTATTCCCATTGTGAAGTGTTAAAGGTTTGAAACACTCACTATGGCATTTAGAGATGGAACTTCTGGAAGATAATTAGAATTCAAGTCATGATACCACAGCTGAATATCCGTGGCTACTAGGTAGAGCAAGAGAGATCAGAAGAGATATACTCACAAGTGCTCTGTTTCTTGCCATGTTTCACCCTGCAGTCCTTTGGGAAGCAAAAACATCACCAAATTCAGCCATTGGCTTGGACCTTCAGAACCATGAGAGAAAACTAACATGCTTTCATTAAAGCTTACTTAGCCTATGATACTCTATTCTGTTTTGAGAAAACAGTGTTTATCTCTTGTACTATTCAATAGCTATCACTCTATGGATTGGTGTAGAGGTATTTTGCAACTAACATTCAGAAGAATGAAAAATAGGAAGGAAGAAAGGAAGGAAAGCAGGAAAGATTGTTTTGTTGTTGTTGTTTGTTTGTTTGTTTGTCTGTGGTATAAATCCTTCCATGGAAGATGAAATCCAGTTCTCCATGTGGAGTCCCTATCAGTTCTTGAGAGTTAGGGCGAGTGGCTTCAGAACACAACTGCCAGTCTGTCAGAGGTCATTGTTGCCATGCTCCATAACTCCGTGTCATTTCATTGCATCTTGACTCAATAGACACCTGCTACTTTCTATATCACTCTGCCTGAGAAATATATGTGGGCGTGGATTTCCTTCCTTCCTGAACTACCTGTAACAAGAAATGCTTCCCTTTGTAAGCAAAATAGAAACAAAAATGTTAAGTGCTGGGAATTTGGCTTAGTGATACCATCACCTGCCTCGCAAGCACAGGGTCCTGAGTTCAATCCCCTGTACAAAAAAAAAAAAAAAAAAAAAAAAAAAAAAAAA
>NW_022900936.1:39980866-39989203 GCF_012274545.1 Fukomys damarensis
AAAAAAAAAAAAAAAAAAAAAAAAGAAGAGAAAAAGAAACAATAATGTTAAATAAATAACTGGTGTGTAACTTCACCAGGTCCCTTAGCTCTCAGATAGGAAATACCTGAACTCACTGTTATAGACTACTTTCCACTGCCCCAGTAAGATTAGGTTCCAGGGGTCCAAAGTGGTGAGTTTGAGAGTAATACACCTTTTCTGTTTATCTCCCCTTCCATTTTTTTTCTTCTTTTATGAGTGTTGCCTGGGACCACTTCTGAAAAAAATCAGCACTGAATCCTACCTCAAGATCCAACTCAGAGTCTATCCATTCACTTACATTTTCATCTTCAGCAACTGTCTTTGGAATATGATTCTCTAGTCAAAACTATGTATTCAAGGTTTCCGACTTTTACTTCAAATTCACCATGATCTCAAATCTCAGATTTTCTCTCGCACTGTATAATTCCGTCAGAGTTGGAATATTTCAGGTTCATTTTCTTCTCAGTAAAAATATATGTGACTTGTAGCATTGGGCCTCCATTAAATATTTTTGATAGAGAAAATTTATCTACCAAATATGTCTCACTTGCAAATATTAGCAAGACATTCTAATTCTTTTGTTGTGATTTTCAAGTTTCATTGGAAGAACTGTAGAGAACTGAAAGTGAAGAAAGCTTATAAATGGAAAGAGAAAGAATAGCAGAACCATACAGATGTGGAAAATACACTAACATAAATTGAACTATGAATACTTTATAACTTTGTGTTTTATTTTTTATTAACTGCATTTATCATACATAATATGAAGATTCAGTATGATATTTCCATACATGTATGCAGTTTATATTATTCAGATCCAATCCCCTTTACCCAGTTTTTCTCTTGCAAACCTACATCCATTCCAAATTCTGCTAATCATCATTCTTTATTGGTGTTAGACTTTTATTGGCATTCACATATGAGAAAAAAATGTGGTACTTGTATTTCTGTGTCTTTAGATATAATCTCTATAATTGTTTCCTGTTTTTTCCTATTCCACAGTGGCAGTATTTTCTATGGACTCCTCATAAATATAAATTTTCTTTCTCTCCTTTTTTCTTTTTGCAAGGGATTGCCTTAGATGATCTGGAAGTCCGGTTTGGGCACTCATTTCCATATATTCTAATTTCAACAGATGCAGCCTGCTGTGCATTTGTTGAGCCAACTTTTTGCTCACCCAATGGTTTCAAATTCTCAGCAAGCCACCAATAGGCCTTTTCTCTGCTGCTCACCAGTACACCAGTTCCTGGTGGCTTTCTGGAACCCTGAGCTCACCTGTTGTCTGGGCAGGGTTTCTGGTTGGGGCCTGAGCACACTTGGCTTGGTATCTAGGTGGGCCTCTTGCCGGGCCCTCTATGTACCTGTTGTCTGAGAGGGCCTTAAGCTGGGGGCTCTGCTCCCCAGTTCCTGCCATCTGAGCAGGATTCTGGGTAGGCTCTCTGCCAGAGAGAGCATAGGGGTGAGCCTTTAACTGAAGCTTGTGCACCTGTGTAGCTCTTTTCCATGTGGGCCCTTGGCTGGGGAGGTGTGCGGAGCCTCTGGGGTTGGAGTGGATCCCTGGCTGGAGTCTGCCTGCAGCCATGCTGGTCTGGACAATGCTCCCTGGGATCTGCACCTAGTTCATTGTTATCTTCTAATTTTGGGTATATATTTCAGTTATGTGTTAGTATCTAAATGTACTTTAGAAGCTAGCTATTTATTTATTTGTTCATTTGTTCATTTGTTTGTTTGTACTGGGGATCGAACTTGGGTCCTTGTGCTTGTGAGGCAGGCAGTGGAACCACTGAGCTAAATCCCTAGCCCCAATTTTATTTTGTAGATAGGCATAAAAAATGGTTGTGAAAAAATTATGTTGAAGTGGAATTTTAGATCCCTCAACTGAAATCAGATTTCTTGGAAATATGTAGAAGAGCAGAATTACCATCACTCGGTCTGCACAATAGGTTATAGTATTTATCTACACAGAATTTAAGTGAGTGTTTTGTTTGGTTCACTTCCAGTTTCCCTCCTGTGTCCCATACCTGTCCCTTATGCTTTTTTTTTTTCCTGGACATCCATTAACCTGTTTGACAACTTAGTCTTTTCTCCTAAAATAGAGATATCACTTCCTTATGGAAATATTTGTCAGTTGAGCATTTATAAGCATGAATGACACTTGAGTTAAAACTATGTGGGTAGAAATTTTATTTTCAAATACATTCAAATCAATCTTTGATTATTCAAGTTCAGATAGTTTGTAGGGGTCTCATTGGAAAGTGAGAACCATATAAACAGTCCCCTAGCCTACCATTTTATTTTCATCAAACCAATGTTTGTAGGTTAACCATCCATGAGGAAAGAACCCTGAGGAGTAATAGAAGGGAGCTGATGGAGCTCATGGAAATCCTAAATGTCTTCACATAGAAAATGGTAAAAAGCTGATTTTTCAGGTCTAGTGAAAGCACAAAAACACATGGACTTAAAATTATTACCTGAGAGTTTTGAGAGTTAGGTTGTACATAATATATGCTTTAAAAAGACAGTGAATCAGCATTCCCAAGTGTGTTCTCCTTTCTTTCAATTTTCCAGTCATATTATTTATGATTTTTTTTTACTTTTGTTCATTTCTAAGCCTTTTGGTAAGCACTATCAAGATAATTGCTAATACAGTTGCTTGGTTAAATATTTTCACAGGTTGCTTGCCAAAAGATCTGTTACTAGTTTATTTCAAATTTTCTTTTATTTTTCTTCTGTCCTCCTTACTCTATAGAGACTTGGAGAGGTCATAGTTTGTGCCCAATTTTTCCCTTTCATCTCATTTTTACAAAATTTCATTTCTTTAAATTCATTTTACAGGACATTTCTGTCTTGAAAAGTGAGCCAGCCTGTGTTAAGCACTGTTCATTACTACTGTATTCTTCTGTTTCACCATTGTAAAATCTACTGAATGCCATGTTCAATTGTGAATGTGTCAACACAAAAAGAGACAGCAGTTTAAGGCTCCTGTTCATTTCCTTTCTATTATGCTTTATTCTGTATTTTGAAATACTTTTCAATTCATGAAAGAAAATTAAAAGCCTGTATCCATTTTCCCCTTTCAGCAAAACAAGGCAGTAACTTCTCATTTAACTATCTTTTCCATAAAAAAACCTAAAAATAAAAGCAAGTTTTGTGGTTTTGTGTGTTAAGGACCAAACAAACATGATACAGTGCCTGCTATTATTTTGGGAAATTAGCTGAACAGTGTTCAAAGGATTTCTTCCATGTGCTCCAAATTCTTTTCTATGATTTTTGAATAGAAATTTGTTTGGCCAAGCAGGTGTATGAATCACAGAGGACATTTTTTCCCATTAGAAATGACCTTTGACATCCCCAGTCCTGCTTTTTATCTCCATGTATCTGTCTGTGCAGCCCTAAAGAGACTGACTTGATAAGAACACAAAATTTTATCACAAAGACTCTAAGGTTATGCCTTTGGAAATTTGCCAACAACCTTGAAGAAATCCTGTGTTCAGGTAAAACACAGTCTACTGGTAGGGTGTTTAGGGGATATTTACATCAAGGTAAATCTAACCAATATGTGTTTAGCAACTTAGGTGTGATATTGTGGCCCACAATAAATGGAAAGAAAGGATCCAAACATGACCACTGGCCACATATTTAGGGGTTATCGTGGACAAAATGAATTAGAGGAATGTTGTTTATTGCTTTCAATGTAATTCTTGCTTCAATAGGAACTGTTTGGTGTACAAAGCCAAGGTCTTTTTATGTTTTAATGACGTGATAAGAATCCATAGAATAGAGAAAATGAAAAATTAGAAGAAAATGTGGCTTAGTGTGAGCATCCTCTGAAGGGTTAGAAAAAGGTTGGCTGAGAATCACCAGAGGATGTGAGATGGCCTCATGGAATAGGTTACATTTTGACACTGCTAGGCCTTTCCAATGCTCATATTATAGATCTTAGTTTTTCTCTATTAGCTTTTTGGGAAAAATTTTTATGGACAATGGGTAACAGCTGAATCTTTTCTGTACTGGGGATAGAACTCTGGACCTTCTGCTTGCAAAGCAGAAGGTGGAACCAGTAAGCTAAATCCCCAGCCTTGCTGAATCTTAAAATAAGCCTCAAACTGCATTAGGACAGGGTTATGCTTTGTACATGGCTGTATCCTCATTTCTCAGAGAAGTGCTTGGCAAATACCAAGGTGTTAATAAGGATTTGTTGCAAAAATGCTTAAATATAGATGCCATGTGAAATATCCTTTTAATCACTCAGAATTTTCTTTATATGCTGTTAAGTGTTAGAAAAACTCTGAATATGTGTGAATTGTAGGATGTTATAATTTATTGATGCTAACAGAACACAAGCTTAGGTTACTTACATATGTATAAATATTCTAAAATTTTGAATAGTTGCAACATGAGTTGTAACAGAGTAAACAAAGTCAATAAAAGGTTTATTCAGGATGTTTTTTCTCTCTTCCTTTCCCACCTCCTTCCCTCCTTCCCTACTTCCTTTTTCATAAAGAAGTATGGGGCACCATATTACTGTATTTCCCATAGAATAGTTGATATGGATGAACTGTTTTTACTGTAGTTTAATGCTAACGTTTTGAGGATTAGAAGCATCCAGAGCACAGGTGTTTGTGAAGTTTATATGCATATTCATACATGTCTTTATGTGAGTTAGCAAATCATCTCAATTAACTGATTTATTTTCTAGAGTACTGGGATATAGATATCCTTAAGAGGTTGTTGAACATATAACCGAATACTGTTGTGACACGCTGAGTTGCAGGGGTCACTAGTCTAGAATCATTTAGGAAAGAACAAATCTCGATTGGAGAAGGAAGGCCATCTGCTACACCTCAGGTATCCTAGAAGCTTCATTTCCTGGTTTGGTAGGCTGATGGATCCAGCATACATGCTATACTTTCAAGAAATCCCCTTTTCTATATGATAAGAAGGAAATAAGTGAATGATATATCAGAAAATAATCATTAATATTAGAATAATGTCTTGTTAACACACATTATTTGTGCATATTTCTTCTCTTCACTCATGTTTTTAATTTAATTTGTGCCTAAGCACCCCACACTTTACTAAACTGATAATTTTGGGATTGGGAATTTAGGCAAAACCAGCAAGAGTGGCCTGTGTTTGCTCCATAATGATTGAGAAATTAAATTCTCTGGTCTAAACTATTGGAGAGGATAAGGAACTCTGAATATTTGTTCTGGCTCTGAAATAGATTCCTCTGTTCTAAGCATCAGTTTTCTGGGGTTGCAATACTCAAAATGGCTTCTCTACTTCCCAGTGCCAGGCTGGTAAGGCTGTAATAGCTGGCTTGGGCTGAGCATCTCTCTCTCTCTCTCTCTCTCTCTCTCTCTCTCTCTCTCTCTCTCTCTCTCTCTCTCATAGTCTTTCCTCTTGTTTTGCATGAGACCATGTCAGAGAAGTAGCATCTGTTACCGAGAACTCATTTTCTCCTCAGGGAGCATTTCAAGAGAACAAAGCAGCACTTCTTATAAACTTACAAGGCAGATTATGACATTCTGACCCTCATTCCAGAGATACATAAAGTCAGTCCATATACCATGCTATATGGTCTGAATATCAGCAGGTACATTAAAAAGGGATTGCTTTGGGGACTGACTGCTACACGTATGTCTTTGGAGCCGTGCTTTCTTCTATGTAAGTGTTTTATTCATGTTAATCCTTACATATTCCTTGCATATTAATCCTTACATATTCCTAGAAAAAAAAGGTTACTATCCTGATTCACCACAATATTTTAATATTAAAATGTGGAGGACTTAGAAACATCCAGAGCATGGGTGTTTGTGATGTTTGTATGTATAGTTATACATTCAAACAAAAATCAACAACAACAAAAAAATCAATGAATTTAAGATGATGTTTGGAGAAAGTAACATCAAGATTGTGAAAGGGATGAAAACAAAAGCAGCTATATGACTTTACCGGTTCTCTGAATAGCTAGATACTTTTCCCCCTTAGCTTTAGATATTAAGTACCCTAACAAGAAGAAAATCATCAATATTTTGCACACTACTGGCAAATTCAGAATTGTTATAAGGTCAAAAATGCTACAAAAATAGGATTCTGAAATGATTTTGCATAGCATACAAACATCTGACTATTGAATATAGCCAAATAGAATGTATTTCTTCAAATCTGTTTTCTTTCTTGTATTTCTAGTGTGCTTCAAAGTAAAAATAATGAAAATAAACATTCAATTATTTTTTTCTCTTTAGAAAAGATGACATCTGATAGAGACTAATGATTTACCCCCTCCAAAAAAAAAAATTCAGTATTTTATTTGGATGCACAAATAGTGAATCTTATTGGTTGTAAACTTTTACAGTGTCTCAGAAGAAACACTGAAACTTAATCTATCTTCATTTGTCATAGGTTTTTCTTTTCTTTTTCCTTGAAAAATACCAAATTTAAGTTCAGGCTATGTTTGCATAAAAAGACAAAGTTTATAATATGAAAGAGAAGAATGAAAATGGTAATTTCTTTCTTATATGAAGCAAACAAAGACAGAAACAGCTTCCCTGTGCAGATTGATTCTTAACACAAATCAACAATGGTTTATTGAGTGCTTATTTTTATTGGGAACAATACTAATCCCTGGAAATATTGAGATAAATATGACAATCTGTAGGGAACAGGGAAATTTGATGTTACTAAAACATGGGCAGCAAGTCTTAGTCTCCTGCAAGCCACGACAGCACAAGGCAAATTAATTTATTAGATGGAAAAAATAGAGAAATGAGACTTAGAGAAGAAACTGAGCTTTGGGCCTGATCAATGCTGCTCTGGGCAGCAAAGATGAAAGACCCGGAGCTTGCCACAGCCTTACTCAGTACACGAGGAGAAACCAATGTAACAGGTGATTCAGGGCACTGAGTTCAGTACATGGGAGAGTAACAAACATAAAAGGCAGTAGCAGGGAAAAATCCTAGAACAATGAGAAACTATGCAGATGAAGATTTTGTTCCTCCCAGGATGACTTCAGCTGGTATAGTCTTGCCCTGGAGCATCACAGCATCCCCAGACTATGGAGGCTTTAGCTGCCCCTGGAGGCAAACATGGAGTTTTTCATCTCAACATGCCTTAGCTGGCCTATAGGCAGGAGAACTAGGCCTAAACATTATTTTACTAGTGCAGTAAATTTTCCACACAATTATGTAGAATTGCTCCTGACAACAATCCTTATCATCAAATAGTTTACATTTCTGAAAGAGAGATATGTAAGCAAATATTGTTTTAGGCGCTCTAAAATCCTTCAGGGAGCTAGATGACCGAGCCCTTTCTTTAGCTTGTTGTGGGAGATAATATTATGGCAAGAAGGTGACATTTTTAACCTTCCTTTGTATGGTCAGGAGAAGATAAAATGTGTAAGCAAATAGAAAAGTTGTTTCTAACTTAAACAAAGGTAAAAATTCCTCTGATATCAGATTTGAGGTTTTAAAATACTTCAGTAGCTTTTATCTAAATTGAGTTTATGATATTACCTAAAAGCCATTGTTCTATCATAAAAATAGAGAAGGAACAAATGAGAAACGAGACAATGATTGTTCTTAATAGGTCATTATATTTCTATATTCCAAAAGAGATAAAATTCAAAAATCAAGTGTCATCAATGCCAGCATATTTATAACAGTAAAGTCACTTTGCTAAAACACACCCAGCTTTGATTCAAGAATGCCCCTCTAGGACCTGGGATGTTGCTCAGTGGTATAGCACTTACCTAACACACGCACATTCCATCTTAGATTCAGTCCCTAGCACTGCAAAGAAAAAGAATGTCTGGTGGTGATGTGGATTTAAATTTTCACTTTCTTGGAAGATTATTTTATAATTTTTACTTCTAAAATGTCATAGATGATTACAGATTCATATGCTTTTCTTTTTAGGAAAAGGAGAAGTTTAACCACTTATTTAGAATGAAATTCATTTTTTTGCTTCATCTTTCTGTCTTAAGAAATAATTACTTTCCTTTATACCAAGGCTGAATCTCACTGTGGTCCTAAACAGATTATATTTCCAAAGTTCCTGAGTTGCTTTGATTCCTTCTTTATATATTTGTAGGCATGAGAGGGATTTTTTCTTCCCCATTATCCCAGGCAACATCACAAATTTCATTTTAAAAGGGAAGGATCACATCACAGACTTAGCTTTTAACCAGTCGTAATGCTAAATGGCTTAGTTTGACTCTTACATGCCACTGCAGATTTTTTATATTTTTCAAAAAAAAAAACCAAACAGATTTCTTTAAGATAGATGTAGGAACACATTTGAAAAGGCAATCAA
>NW_022900936.1:39989226-40000945 GCF_012274545.1 Fukomys damarensis
ATAATTTATAGATGAATAGTAGATTTGATAATTCAAAAGGCTTCACAGTTTTGATTCTTCCTGCTCACATAGCTAAAAAAGAAAAATAGAATGTATCATTTCATGGGCTGTTGTACCAAGGGAAGAGTGATGTGATTGACAAACACACCAATATTCAGAGTCAAAGATTTACTATGTTCTTTTAAACTGAGAAAGGATAATAAATAAAACCTCTTCTAGCTATTTTGAAATACTTACTACAATATTAACCATAGTATTCACTGAGACAGATGCATAGAGCTGAAAAGACAGTAGCAGTTCTTGCAAGTTGGAAAGATTCCTTTAGCTTTAGGTGCCAGCTTTAGGTCCCATGGTGTTAACTGTGCCATTGATATCACCTGATAGGGTTGCAGATGTCATCAATTTCTTCAAGGCATCCCTTTTGTCTTTCACCCTGGGATTTAGAGTCCTTGTTGTTCTCTTCCAAATAAATGGGGGACTGGTTGTTTAGGTGCTTATTGACTAGGCACAATATATCTTAATGTTTGCTGGGAGATAGGTGAACCACAGCTCAACTTGCATTCAGTTAAAGGAGACTAGAACTTCAGAAGGAATAAAAGAGTCTCAGCGTTTCCAGTCAGAGATGATATGTGGGTTATCTTTTCAGTGTATCATATCATTTTTCTAAAAGGTCATAATTTTAGTTATGTCTGATACCTATTGCTAGAAACATTATCATTTAGAAAGATATATATATTTTTTGAGAAAAAATTAAAGACCTTTAATTTATTCAATCATTCAAAAATAGGATATGGATATGTAACACTAAGTAAATGTATTTTCAAAGATTATTAATTATTAGCTTTCATCCTGATGTTAAGGTATATATTATTGCCCTTTGTTCTCATCAGTCATTAAATATATAAACTGGCTAGTAAGTATGAGTTCACTTTTGCTCACTTTAGAGCCTTCAACAGATGAGATAAGCTATATGAAATGAAAGGCTCCTTATGTATTTTTATATTTCAAAAATTATAATTTAAAAATTATTGATTTTCAATGATTGTAATAATTTTTATCAAAATTTCAAGATAAGAAATGTATATTTAAAACTCACTTGAGCCAGGGTTTTAGTTCAGTGGTTCCACTGCCTGCTTTGCAACTGTAAGGTCCCAAGTTTGATCCCCCAATATAAAAAAAAAAAAAAGTAAAAGTCACTTGAAACCTTACCATCCAAAGATAATTATCGTTGACTTTTTTCTATTGGTATCTAATATACATAATGTTCAGTCAATCCTTACCAAATATTTTGTTTTTTTAAAAATGATGCATGAACATATATATAGGATATATGCTTTCATATAAAATATGTTGATATTCATCTTTTAACATGGTTGGATGAGTTCTTTTGTAAACATTTGATTTATCAAGCTTGATTAAAATTTAAAACAAACTGAACATGATGTGTTGTGCAATATTTTACAAGTTGTTCTCTGACGGGAATTCACACTTTCTCATCCTATTTGTGAAATGCCATTTTAATTACATGTCACTGCCTAAGCAATGGGTGAGTGAGTGATTATGCCTACAGGAATATTTGGCACATGATGGGGGGGGACAGAAGGAGATTTTCAATTTATTATGACTCACTCAGGCACTAAGCACTACATTCTTCAACAAGGGCTATATTATCATCAACTTGTCACTAGAACTAATCCTGGATCAATCATGAGTTTTCTTTTTTTGTTTTGTTTTTTGAGACAGGGTCTCACTATGTAGTTGAGACTGACCTGGAACTTACTGTGTAGCCCAGGCTGGTCTGGAACTCACAGTGATCCTCCTGCCTCAACCTCCGGAGTGCTAGGATTAGAGGCCTGCTTCACCACACCCGGCTATCACAAGAGTTTTCTTGACAATACTCTTGAAAAAGAACATTCTCTGTTAGGGAAATTAACAGTTTAATTAGAGAAAGGTGAGGAACTGGGAGAGGCTCATGCTGTTCACTGGAAAGAATAACCTAGTTCTTGCATCCTGCAGGTTAGCGTTAGTGATTCCTAATGGTGGGAAAGAGGAAAATTCAAGGTGATACTAGGTATAAATAAGCATCTCTGTCTTGAGTATAGTTAAGGTTACACTCTTGACATTTACAAGATAAAACTTTTTTCCAGTGATATTTGGTGGGCTATTATATTCTTCCCAGTATATTAAAAATTAAGTGGGGCTGGAGATTTAGCTCAGCGGTTCAGTGCCTGCCTCGCAAGAGCGAGGACCCGGGTTCAATCCCCGGTACAAAAAAAAAATTAAGTATTTTACTAGGAAAAAAGTATCAATATATTTATTGTATTTGGGCAAATGCCCTTAGGATTAACTTGGTTATTCTTCATAAGAAATGTACAGTATTATGCTGATGTGGCTATTAGAGAATAAAATAAAACAACTGAGAATACAGTCTATATTTTCACATTTATTTAATGCTAAGTGAAATTAATCAGATACAGAAGGCTAGATATTTCATTGTTTCTTTTACATGAGATATGCAAAATATAAATAATTTAGTGAGTAAAATAAATGACAGATACAGGAAATGAGGAAATATACTGTGCAGAAGGGAAGAGATGTAGAACGGGGTGGAGATGGGAGGGAGGGGAAGGGAAGGGGAAGCAAAAAAGATCAAAATGTGATACATATGTGTACATATCCTCCACCAAGAAGGCATTTACTATATATAGCAAATATATTTATTATCATATTATATATAGCAGATATATACTATTTAAAAAAGAGATGGATGTCTGTGTAGGATGCCACAAAGTGCTTGTTGAGTCAAATGAAACTGTCATACTTTCAAAGAAATGTCTTCTCAAGGAATGTGTTCTCAAGTCTCATGTAGTAGACTGAAGGGAAAAAAGAGAATGAAAAGAATACAAAATTTTCTTTCAAGAAATAAGAATGAACTCAGCAGAAAAACGCAAGTCTAAACTGAGTTCTACTCCTTACTAGTTATGTGACTTGGGTCACATTCTTGATTAGTCTATGGAATTAGGACACAAGTAAGATGGGAATAGTATGAGGTGCCTACAATATAAGTAAAATTCTATTCATTTACAACATTCTCATTAACTTTTTTTTTTTTTTTTGGTACTGGGGATCAAACTCAGGACCTTGTGGTTGCAAGGTAGGCAGTGGAACCACTGAGCTAAATCCCAGCCCCCTCTCATTAACTTCTTTAAAATAAGGAACTTTTTTCTCCTTACCATAAGGATACATCTTTTGGATTATATATGTACTTAGATGTCCTTCTTTCATTGATTTAATCAACAAATACCCCATGCTTGATTTGATCGCACAGAAAACTAAGTCCTTGTAGTTGATTTAGAGTTCCATACCCCTACTTGGTCATTTGAATCTTAGGATTGACTGTATATTAGTAGAGTAAAAAATTTCATATATTGGTTGAAATCATTGATAAACCAAGATAGAGATTTATTGAGATTTGTGTAATTTTAAGAAATGTTGTATTCTCTTGAATAGATTCATTTTTAAAAAATGCTCTTTCTTACACACTTTTTTTTTTTTTTGTTACTGAGGATTGAACTTGGGTCCTTGCACATGTGAGGTAGGTGGCAGAACCACTGAGCTAAATCCCCAATCTAAGAAATGTTCTTTCTTGTATCACATTCTGGAGAAAACAAATGCCTGACTTCAGATTAAGTGACCAAGCCCTCTATGGATTAGATGTATGACAAGATGTCCATCATAACATAATTTCTATTATGGTTATGTGGTGGAAATTTTAGTGTTGCTTTCAGAATTTCAAGGTTAAGTAGTATGCATAGGATCATGATTTTATGGATTCTCAAGAAGATAGACATTGGATTTATACTAAGTTTTTATCTAGGTAAACCCTTTAGCCAGATAGTAAAAGGCTGGAAATTAATATTTTGGGGCAGAAATTTTGAAAGGATTATAGAAGTTAACATATTGGAACAAACACTGAATAAAAAAATTTTATAATATAAATATAAAAATGGAAGCAAAGCCTTTGTAAATAGAGAGAGGTGGGGGGGTTGAAGGAAAGGCAGGGGAATGGGGAAACAATAAGAATCCAGATATGTTATGTAAAGACAAATCTGCAATGTTGAATGTCATTATATTGTATACCTAAATATACCAATAAAAATAATTTTTAAAAAAGTTTAGATGAAATCATAAGGAAGGAGCCCCTTGATGGCATTAGCAACTTTATAAAAAGAGGAGGAAAGATCTTAGCTAGCAGACTTTCTCTGTCTTGCCATGTGATGCCTCTGCCATGTTATAGTACATGCTCTAAATTCCTTAGCCTTGACAACCATAAGCCAAATAAATTTCTATTTCTTAGAAAAAAATAATATAAATGTTTACCAAAAAAAATCACTCCTATAATGAATTGCAAATCAAGTGGGCAGGAATACCTATACTGGCAACATCCTCTGTCTTCTTTTTTTAAAAATTTTTTCTTTCTGCAAACCTGGTTTTACTCAGTGATCAGTAAACCATGAGATTTGGAAGGTATCTTTTCTTAAAAAGAGCCTGCAATTCCAACCCATTATTACCAGTATTGAGAACCTAGTTCACCAGAAAGCATGAGCTCCTGATTTGTTTATACAAGGTGTGGACTAGTCCAGTTTTTAATTGTGGTTTCATTATACAGGAAGGTCTTTGTCCTAAAACTTTTATTATCACCATTTATTATGCAAGATTTGGATTAGATTTACCTTCTTGTCTTTTTTCTGGCAATTTACAAACTATGGACTTCTGAGTCTTCACTTTTGACCACACATGCATGTAAACATTTCAAATCTTCCATTTCATAAACTATTGCTTTCCAAAATCTTGACTGCTAAGACATTTTTTCTTACTTATGGTTTAATTTATGTCTGATAAATATATACATACATTACCATGCTTTGATTGATTATGCTCTACTGAAATCTTAAAACCACTATATATATATATATATATATAGTGAGAGCAAAATCTTTCTAGTCATTCATGTTACTATATATGCAGAAATTAAGTGTTATATCTGTAGAATAACAAAAGAATGGAATAATTTGATTTTTGATGGCACATTTGTTGTCACAGGCACATGGAATCTTTATCTTCACTTGATTTGATCAATATTTGGCATACTAATGATAAATTACATACATTTTAAAGAATACTTTACCATAGAAATTGGCTTTCAAATGCAAGTTGCATAAGACACCTGCCTACTTTTTCTTTTAACTCCATGTCATGACTTGAAGATGCAACGTAATTTGTCATGCTAATTTCCCAAACATTCCTGTCCTTGAATGTCACTTTCTAAATGATGATTAAAGAAACAAAAACAGTCTTATACAACCAAAAGATATTGAGAAAATGGTTTTTGGCCACATTACTGCAAAGTGAAATTGACTAGCTTCAGGACAGTGAACATTACTTGGCAATGGAGTCAATCTTGAACACAATATATCAAAAGTCAGCTATTTCCTTTAAATTAGCTCTCTCTCCATATATCTCCTTTGGGTTGTATCATTTACAGGTTTAAGATATTAAAGTAGTTTGGGCAGCTTTTCTTTGTGGGAGAAATTATTTTTAGAAACAAAGAACCATGCTATATAATAACCTCAAAAATATGATGTGGATCTTATAAGGTCATATTGATATATGAAACTTGGGGTTTTTACCTTATTTCTTATATATCTCAATGTAAAATTATACAGAATTACAAAGTCAGAAATGACTTTAAATCTCAAGGATTTCTGTGACCAGCTTGCTACTTTAACTTTTATATCACTTGTATGAAATAATGATTTCTATTGTAAAATTTTAGTAGACTTGCTTAGGCAGTCTCTTCCATTTTAGAGTGCTTCAGTATCAGAACATTAACTTTTTAACTAATTCTCCTTTTGGATATTTTGTCATAACTTATTCCTGAAATTACAGATGACTATATTAAAGAAGAATAATACATGCTATGATGCACAATTTTATATCTGGATGCTTGTAGTTTTGGGAACCAAGCTTCCAACTAGCAGACAGGATTCTTCACTGTTTCTTGTTTCATGAGTGCTATCTCAGGTATTCTTTTTTTTCAGCTTTAATTGAGTTTATTGGTACATTTTAGGGATACAGTACAGTTACATTCATTGTTGGGATCTTGTACCTCATGTATTCTTAATGTGAACACTTAGTTATTTGCTTAAAAATATCATCTAATGTCAATTTTCAGCAGGGAGGAGGCGATTAGAGATATCTTTTTTCTATTTGTATCTATCTGTTGTGTACTCTATCTATCATCGTGTTTGGTAACACAAATTCAATGTGGAGGAGAATCCAAGTAGACTTCACCTGTGAAAAGTAAACTCCTGCACTCCATTTAAAATGGGAGAACATTTACAAGGAATGTGTCAGGGGGATCTAGAGCAGGAAGAGGCCAGGTTCTTATGGAATGTAGGTTGATTTGGGATTTTTAAAGGTGCTTCCTCATGACATAGACAATATGTATTCAAAATCTTATGAATATGAATATAATTGCTATTATGATAGAGAAAACTTGAATGTCAAGTTTAGATTTGTCATTTAGCTTCTTAATCAAATGATCACCACCCTCAAAAACTTTACAAGAATGGCTCTTTTTTTGTAATAATTTTGCTATCATGAAACTAAGGTAACAGCATGGAGATATTCCTGTCATTTTATCATCACACTCATGCATTGCACCAATAAAGTACTGCATAACAAATGGATCCAGTGATAAATCACATCACAGTTAGTGCTTGTATTACAGTCTTGATGTATTCTTAGTTTCTTCCAGACTTTCTTCTTTTTGGCACATACAAATTTTCTGTAGAATATGTCTTAGTTTGAGTTTGTCTACTGTTCTCTTGTGATTATATTCAAGTTATGCATCTCTGACAGGAATAATTATAAAACTATACTGTGCTGTTCTCTTAACCTTATCTGATTGGTGGCACACAACTTTCATTTGTTCCATTATCTATGATGTTCCATTTAATTACTTGATTAAGAAAACATAACCTGCTGTTTCCCCTTTGCAATGAATATATATTTTGTGGGTTATTTTGAATCTGTGCAAATGTACCATGTATTTGAAATTTAATTAATAATTAATTGATTAGTTTCAAGTTGATTTACAATTTCTATTTTATTCCATGGATTTTTATCTGTTACTAGTCACATTTATTTCTATATGAAATTATTTCTACTATCACCAGGTGCACCTTGTATTTTCTATGTCTCAACACAAAGTGAAGCATTTCTGTAAGATCTCTTTGTTCATTTTCATTTATAATTATATTTAGAAATCATTACTCAGAACTGGTTTTTGATGAGGTTTTGCAATTTGTAATCTTCTTAGTGATGAGTTAAAGGAAAGATGCATACATATACATAATTAAAAACACACATACAAACATACAGTATATATATATATATATATATTTAGAAAACACAGACACATGCACATAAGCCATACAACTTTATACTTGTCTATGTAATAAAAAACAATGAAATCATATGATGTCTCCAGTTTAACTATACAAAGGTTAGTTTAGTTTTCTTGACTTTCTTATTTATAATTCCTTTTTCCATTAGTGACAAACCTTATTTCCATTATATTTAGAACATCATTAATTTTAGTAATGCTACTGTATGCCTCAATCCCCACTACTACATCTGCCCCAAACTGATGACCTCTCCTCCCACAAGTGCTTGACAGTCCACACCGGGCCTCCCCATGCAAACATTCATCTTATCCAATGTGGGTTCCAAAATGTACAGTACATTCTCTGTGCAGAAACTGTCTCTTTCCTGCTTCGTCATGATATTCTGTGCCAGTGTGTGTATGCCTCAGAATGTCCAGGCTCTGAAAACTGCATGAGTTCCTCTCCTCTTGGAAATCACCTTCCTTTGACCATACTTGGGCTCTAAAAGTTTAGTGGCCTGGCTCATACATGCCCCTTCACGTGAATGTGTTCTTAATCAATCACTGGTACTCAATGTCAGCTTGTCCTTCTGTACAGGAGTCATCCTCACTCTGAATGGACTTTGATTCCTGAGGCTAGGCTGGCCCTTACTCCTAGTTGGATACGCTAATTACCGGTTTGAACACTGATGTACCACAGTAGGATGATCCTGCATGAACATCCTACTCTTTTTTCGCATACTCTAGCGTCTTTCTCGGGTTTCACCCTTGTTACAAGTGCCTATTTTACACCACTTAATATTTCACATTTACTCCATGGATTAAACTTTTTCAGTCTTCCCTGTTTCTCATGGCTCCCTTGACTCAATTGGACTCCTAAATGCTCTGCTATGCTGCAAAGTGGATGACCTCCTCTCTCTGCTCAGAATTGGACACCCAGAGCCAGAAATCCTGCGTGTACCACTGGAACTGTTACATACAATCCTGTGTCAATGGGCCTTCTACACACACTCTAATTTCTTCAATGCTTACCTTGCTCTGCCTATCAAATGGCTTTTAAACTAATTTGTTCAGTAAAGAAAGTAAAGAGAAAAAGAAAAGGCTATGTGATGTTTCTTATTTAGTAGGATTTATTGTACATAGAACTGATTGTATTTCTGAATACAGAATTTACTCCTCACTCTACTCAATTCTCCTTCATTCCCAATAGATTTGAAAAATGCATGATTTCGAAACTTTGGAAAACATAATAGGAAGTTGATCTTTGTAGGAGGAGTTGGAGTCTTTCAAAAAATCAGCTATGCTGATATTCTGTGTTTTTTTTTTTTTTTTTTTTTTTTTTTGTGCTGGGGATCGAACTTGGGTCCTTATGCTTGTGAGGCAGGCGCCAAATCACTGAGCTAAATCCCCAGCCCTATGCTGATATTCTGAAAACACATTGGGCAGTGCATTTATTTTAAAAAATACCTCATCCAGGTACATTGTTAATGTAATGTAAATACACAGAAAGATTGAATGTTAAATGATTAAATATTTTAAGGAAATGCATAGACATAATCACTGGGAATGTTGCATTGAGTCACTTGAGGTAATGAGAGGTTTTCATGATAGGGAAATCATTTTTTTCTGCATAGCACTTTTCGTATGTTATAATGAAGCCATTTCATATGTAAATGTGTATATCTTCACAATGTACGAAATACCTATGAAAAAGAATGAGTCAATCTTCAAAATTCACTGTAGCCATGTATTATAATCCATGTACACTTTATATGGTTTTTTTCTACATAAAAACAAACAAGAATTAATTATGATTATGAAATATCATGACTTCTAAGGATTTGACTTTTGCCCACTCACGATGTGACAGAATGACTTTTCATTTACATAAAAGAAGTGGCTAAAAAATACTGAATGTTTCAATTAAAGAAATATCAGAGTAAAAGACACATTTACATTAAACTATCTCAAAATACTTCTGCTCACTTCAAACAAACTTATTCTAATGTCCCTATCATTTTCTTTAATTTTTTTAGCTTTAATTGAGTTTATTGGTACATTTTAGGGATACAGTACAGTTACATTCATTGTTGGGATCTTGTGCATCTACATGACAGGTCTTGGTTCTCATTTTTCCCCATGGCCCTGCCCTCCCTTTACCCCCTCCTCCACTTCCATCTACAAGCACTTTATTTCCATCTTTTATCTCACATTTTTTTCTTTTCCCTTATTACCCTTCCCCTATCCATCCCAGCTTCCCTACATCTTTAGCCCCTTTCTTCCCATTTCACCATGTCAGTAATCTTATTAGGATCTTATGTATTATTGCAGTTTATTCACACCAGAGAAACTATTCGGTATTTACACATGTGTGACTTATTTATTTCACTTAGGAGTATATCTTCAATATGTATCCATTTTCCTATGAATGAATCTATTTTCTCATTCTTTATGGCTGAGTAATATTCCATTTTATAGAAAAACCACATCTTCTTTATCCAGTTTCCAACGGATGGGCAAATGGGCTATTTCCAAGTTTTAGCTATTACAAACTGTGCCGCTATAAACATAGGTGCACATACATCACTGTGATTTGATTCTATTAGTTCTTTTGGAAAGATATCCAGCAGAGGGATGGCTGGGTCAAATGGAACCTCCAGTTCAAGTGCTTTGAGGTATCTCAATACTGATTTCCATAGTGGTTGCACCAGTCTTCACTCCCACCAACAATGGACAAGGGTTCCTTTCTCCCCACAACCCTGCCAACATTTGTTATTGTGTGATTTCTTGATAGCAGACATTGTTTGTGAGGTGAAGTGGAATCTCAGTGTTGTGTTCATCTGTATCTTTCCTTTTTGAGTGGAACATTTTTTTATATATTTACTTGCTGCTTTTATTTCTTTGTCAGAGAAATGTCTGTTCATTTCAGATGCCCATTTTAGAATCAGGTCTTATATTTGGGGGGGGTGATTGTTTTGAGTTCTTCATATACTCTAGATAATAGTCCTTTGTCAGAAGAGCAGGTGGTAAAAACTTTTTCCCACATTGTAGGTTGTCTCTTAGTTGTGTTGATGGTTTCTTTTGCAGTACAGAAGCTTTTTAATAAGATGAGATCCCAGTTGTTGATTCTATCTGCTAGTTCCCGTGCTTCTGAGGATTTGTTCATAAAGTCTTTTCCTATGCCAATGTCTTCCAGAGTTCTGCCTAACTTACTTTCCAGGAAGTTTAGTGTTTCTGTTTTAATATTTAGATCTTTAATCCACTTGGATTTTAATTTAGTGCATGCTGAAAGATAAGGGTCCAGATTTAATCTGTGGAAAGTTGAAATCCTGTTTTTCCAATACCATTTATTAAAGAGGCTATGTTTCCTCCACTGAGGATGGCCAGCTCCTTTGTCAAGAATGAGGTAGCTGAGTACATCTGGGTTTGTTTTTGTGTCTTCCAGTCTGTTCCACTGATCCTCAGGCCTGTTTCTTTGTCAGTACCATGCTGTTTTATCACAGTGGCTTTGTAGTACAATTTCAAATTGGGAATTGTTATACCCACTGCCATGTGTCTGTTACCTAGGATGACTTTTGCTATTCTAGGTCTCTTATGGTTCCAAATGAATTTTTGGATTCTTTTCCAGTTCTGTGAAATATAGTGTTGGAATTTCAATTGACATTGCATTGAATCTGTATAGCAGTTTGGGTAGTATGGCCATTTTCAGTATGATGATTCTTCCTACCCAGGAGCAGGTGATATATTTTCATTTTTTTATATCCTCTTCAATTTGTTTTTTCAGAGTGCTATAATTTTCAGTGTAGATATTTTTTGCTTCTTTTGTTAGATTGATTCCTGGATACTTCATTTTTTTTGGATGCTATTGTAAAAGGAATTGTTTCCCTAATTTCTCTCTCAGCGAGTCTGTTATTTGTGTACAAGAAGACTATTGATTTTTGGTTGTTCACCTTGTATAGAGCTACTGTACTGGATCTGTCAATTAAGTCTAGAAGTCTTTTGGTGGAATTTTTTGTGTCTTCAATGTAGAGTATCATCGTCAGCAAATAATGAGAGTTTAACTTCTTGTTTTCCAATCTTTATTGCTTTAATTTCTTCTTTTTTCTTTTTATTGAGTTTATTGGTACAATCTAGGTATATAGTACAGTTACATTCATCATTGGGATTCTGTACCTTTACATAATAGGTCTTGATTCTCATTTTTTCCCCTTGTCCCTGCCCTCCCTTCACTCCCTCCTCCCCTCCCCATTTACAAACACTTTATTTCCA
>NW_022900936.1:40002382-40004160 GCF_012274545.1 Fukomys damarensis
TTGTTCTCTTTTAGTACTTGAAATATCTCATTCCAGGCTCTCCTTGCCCCAAAGGTTTGTGTTGAAAAGTCTGCTGTGATTCTGATGGGCTTTCCTTTGTATGTGATTTGTTTGTTTTCTCTTACTACTTGTAGTATTTTGTTCTTCTGTTGGGTTTCTGGGATCTTGATTATTATATGTCTAGGTGTAGATTCTTTTTGATTGTAGCTAGTTGGGATCCTATATGCCTCAGTTATCTGAATGTCAAATTCCCCTCTGGGAAATTTTCTGTCATTAATTCTGCAAACAGCTTTTTTAAGTCATTTGTATTTTCTCCTTCTACTTCATGGATTCCTATCAGTCTTATGTTATTCTTCTTTGCATCATCTAGGAGTTGTTGGATCGATTTCTCATGATCTCTTACTGTTTTTAAGAGACCTCTCTTTTCACGGTCACTGACTGCAATCTTCTCTTCTATATCTGAAAGCCTATCTTCACATTCTTTTATTCTGTTGCATACACTTTCAATAGAGTGTTTAATCTCCTGGATATCTGTTTGAATCTGTTTTATGGATTCCATTTCTTTCCTCTGTTGGGTATTTATTTTTTCCATTTCTTTCTTATGCTGGGCCTTCATGGCTTCTATCATGGTCCTGAGCTCATCTATTTTTTTGTCAGTTTCTGCTCTAGAGTCTCGAATCACGACTTCCATTTTGCTCACTATCTCTAAGGTTATCTGGGAAATTATTTCTGTTTTGAATTTTTCTAGAGCCTGATTGATCTGTTTTGTTACTTACTGTGCTTTGAATTCTGGGTGTCCTGGTGGTTCGCTATCGGCCTTTTCATCCTCATTTGCCCTACTGTTTGCCATTGGTGAACTGGAAGTCTGTCCTTGTGTCTTGCTTAAGTTTTTTCTCATTTTATTTTTTGTTGTTGGACTGTCCTTGGTCTAATCTCTGGATTGTCACCTATATCTTCATGATATAGTTGCACCCTAGCTTCTGTGTCTCTAGTGACTCACAGACATTCTCATTTTCATAACATCAGAGAAAACAGCTCATTAAATCAATGGCAATGCTTTACCCCAACTGATACAATCAGCAACACATTGAGATCAAGCACAACTTGGACACTGACCACCTGTGGTAGTCACTAGTCTATCACCGTTAAATCATTTGAATTAAATTGAAATCAAGAAGCAGTCCAGAACATGTCTGCAGTGAACAAACTTTTCAATATAGTATATTTATCATTTAATGGCTCAGACAGAGTGAGGATGCAAGACCCCTGATCTCAGTTAGCTGATTGCTGAACCCCATGATGCTGACTGACTTCGGGCTACAAGGCCAAGATTGAATTCCCCATCCTTCTGAATGGGTGAACTCCACAACGTTCTATTACAGGTTTCCCATGCCCTTTCTTTAAAGATGTTCAAAGTTGGGAACTCAGAAAAATACCCTTGATGACCACCTCTGTCTTTGCAGAGTGAGTCCAAAGACTTGCACAGTCAGGAGGTCTGAGAGTGCAGGGGGGCACTTATGGAGGTTCAGGGGTGCCCACGCAGCTACCTTCCTGGTGCTTGAGTGATGGCGGCTGGGTCGGGAGCAGGCGTGGTTCTCCTTCCCGTGGTGGATTGGGGCCTGGCCTACCTTCCCGGCACTTGAGCGATGGCTGCTGCTTTAATTTCTTTCTCTTGTCTGATTGCTGTGGCTAATGTTTCCAGAACTATATTAAAGAGGAGTAGTGACAGTGGGTGTCCTTGTCTTGTTCCTGATTTTAACATGAAAGTTTTCAGTTTT
>NW_022900936.1:40004203-40058344 GCF_012274545.1 Fukomys damarensis
TTATTAAGTTGATATAGACCATCTATTCCAATTTTTTGAATGGTTTTTATCATGAATGGGTGTTGAATTTTATCATATGCTTTTTCTGCATCTATCGAGAGGATCATGTGGTTTTTGACCTTGTCTTTGTTAATATGGTACATTGCATTTATTGACTTTCATGTGTTGAATCACCCTTGCATCCCTGGAATACATCTGACTTGGTCGGGATGTATGATCTTCTTAATGATCCTCTGTATTCTGTTTGCTAGTATCTCATTAAGGATTTTTGCATCTATATTCATTAAGGAGATTGGCCTGTAGTTCTCTTTTCTAGTTGGGTTTTCCCCTGGTTTGGGAATCAAAGTGATACTTGTTTCCAGGAATGAATTTGGAAGTATAGCTTCCCTTTCAGTTTCACTGAAAATTTCAAAGAGTAATGGCAGTAGTTCTTCTCTAACTGTCTTGTAAAATTCAGTCATGAATCCTGCGGGGCCTCGGCTTTTCTTCGTTGGTAAATTTTTAATTACATTTTCAATTTCACTGACTGTAATTGGGGTGTTTAAAATGCTTTTATCTTCTTAATTCAACTTTGGTAATTCATAAGTATCTAAAAATCTGTCCATTTCTTCTGTGTTTTCCATTTTATTAGAGTACAGGTTCTCAAAGTAGGTATTAATGATCCTCTGGATTTTTTTTGAATCCATTGTGACTTTGCGTTTTTCAATCCTGATTGCTTGTATCTGAGCCTTTTCTTTCCTTTTTTGATAAGATTAGCTAAGGTTTTGTCAATTTTATTTATTCTTTCAAAAAACCAGCTCTTTGTTTCATTTATTTTTTGTATTGTTTCCTTAGTTCTCATTGCATTGATTTCTTCTCGGATCTTTATAACTTCCTCTCTTTTTCAAGCTTTGAGTTTTTCTTGCTCTTGTTTTTTTAGGAGTCTAAATTTCATCATTACATTGTTTATTTGAGTCTGCTCTGTTTTCCTAGTGTGGACATTCAATGTTATTAATTTTCCCTGTAGAACTGTTATCATTGTGTCCCATAGATTCCTGTATGTTGTATTGGCATTTTCATTTATTTGTAAAAACTGCATAATTTCTTCTTTAATTTCCTCTGTAATCCATTGATTATTTAGGAGAGTGCTGTTCAGTTTCCATGTGCTTGTGAATTTCCTACAGTTTCTTGTGCTTTTGATCTCCAGCTTGATTCCACTATGATCTGATAATATACAGGGGATAACTTCAATTCTTTTGCATTTATTCAGACCTGTTCTGTGAGCCAATATGTGGTCTATCTTGGAGAATGATCCATGTGCACCCCAAAAGAATGTATATTCTGATTTTGTGGGGTGGAATACTCTGTAGACATCTATTAAATCCATGTGTTCCAAAGCTTGATTCAGTTCTATTATTTCATTGTTGATTTTCTGCCTAGATGATCTGTCAATTTGTGATAGTGGGGTATTTAAATCCCCCACTAAAATTGTATTAGCGCTTATTTGATTATGCATGTTACTTAATATTTGTTTTATATAGTTGCGGGCATTTATATTGGGTGCATATATGTTAATGATTGTCATCTCTTCCTCTTGAATTGTTCCCTTTACAAGGATGTAGTGGCCTTCTTTGTCTCTCCTAATCAGTTTTGGTTTCAAAATTTACTTTGTCTGAGAATAAGATTGCCAACCGTGCTGTTTTCTGGGCTCCTGAGACATGGAGAATTGTTTTCCATCCTTTCACTTTCAGTCTATGGGCTTCCTTTTGCACTAGGTGTGTTTCTTGTATACAACATATTGTTAGATTTTGCTTCTTAATTCATTCTGCCAGTCTATTTCTCTTGATTAGTGAATTGAGGCCATTAACATTGATGGTTATAACTGATATGTTCTGACTTATTGTCATGTTATTGTCCTTTCCTTGATTCTTTTTACTTTTTCTCCCCTCTCCTTTTAGTTTCTTGCCCTATCTGTTTGATTTGGTTTCTTGGGCCTCATGGTATTGTGATCTTCATTGTCCTTTTCTAGGATATTGTTTAGAATTCCTTGCAGTGCTGGTTTGGTGTTCATGAAGTTTCTCAGGTGCTCTTTGTCATGGAAGTATCTTATTTCCCTGTCTATTTTGAACGAGCACTTTGCAGGATACATCAGTCTATGTTGGAGGTTGTTTTCTTTTAGGACTTGAAATGCCTCACTCCAGGCTCTGCTTGACCTAAGGGTTTCTGTTGAAAAGTCTGCTGTGATTCAAGTGGGCTTTCCTTTGCATGTGATTTGTTTCTTTTCTCTTACTGCTTGTAATATTTCATTCTTCTGTAAGATTTCTGAGATCTTGATTATTATATGTCTAGGTGTAGATTTTTTTTGTGTGTGTGGCTAGTTGGAGTTCTCTATGCCTCATTTATCTGTATGTCTAATTCTTCCCTTCTGTTTGGGAAGTTTTCTGTCGTTAATTTTGTGAAGAGCTTTTTTAAGTCATTTGTGTTTTCTGCTGCTATTTCATGGATTCCTATCAGTCTTACATTATTTTTCTTTGCACTGTGTAGAATTTGTTGGATCAATATCTCATCATCCCTTACTGTTTTTGAGAAACCTCTTTTTTCATGGTCACTGACTGAGATCCTATATTCTATATCTGAAATTTTATCTTCCCAATCTTTTATTCTGTTTTGTACACTTTCAATAGTGTTTTTAATCTCCTGAATATCTGTTTGAATCTGTTTTATGGATTCCATTTCTTTCCTCTGTTGGGCATTCATTGTTTCCATTTCTTGCTTATGCTGAGTTTTCATGGCTTCTATTATGGTCTTGAGCTCATCTATTTTTTTGTCAGTTTCTGTTCTAGAGTCTTGAATCATGACTTCCATTTTGCTCATCATCTCTATGGTTAACTGGGAAATTATTTCTGATTTGAATTTTTCTAGAGCCCGATTGATCTGTTTTGTTACCTCCTGTGCTATGGGTCCAGGGTGTCCTGCTGGTTCACTATCAGATTTTTCATCCTCATTTGCTCTACTGTTTGCCATTGGTGAACTGGATGTCTGTCTGTGTGTCTTGCTTAAGTGTTTTCTCATTTTTATTTTTGTTCTTGGGTTGTCCTTAGTTTAATTTCTGAGTTATTACTTAAATCTTCCTGATATAGTTGCATTTTAGCTTTTGACTCTCTAATTACTCATAGACATCCTCACTTTCATAATATCAGAGAAAACAACTTATTAAATCAATCACAATCCTTTATTCCAATTGATACATTCAGCAGCCCAATAGGATCAAGCACAGCTTGCAAAATGACGACTTGTGGTAGTCATTAATCTATCACCTTTAAACCATGAGAATTAAATTAATATCAAGAAGCAGCCCAAAATATGTTTGCAGTGAATATGCTTTTCAATATAGCATCTTTATCATTTAGGATGGGGGGTTAGACTGAGTTAGGATGAGAGGAGTAGATATGGGAAAGAATTGGAGAAGGTTTGATGTGAAGCCAGATGATGTAGAATGACCATACTATCTTTACAAAACTATTAAGTTCAAAGGGGATAGAGTGTAGGAATAAGAACAAGAATATATCCCCTTAGCAATAATAGAGGCTTGCATTCTCTTGAAGCTACAGAGCCATGAGTGAGGTAAAATACAGGAGAAAAGAACATAAAGAAAAAAAGAAAAAATAATAAAAGAAGAAGTTTGAGTTAGGGCAGGAGCAGGAATAAAAAGTGAGATGAGGGATAATATGTTGGAGCAAGAGACTGAGATGGAAAGAGAGGACAGAAAAAAGAAAGAAAATTTAGTGTGGAATGAGGAAAAGAAAAAAAAAAAGAAAAAAAGAATTTGAAGGGCCTCTTTCAGACTATGTCTCTGTTGTCATATTATACCATGTGTACAGCCATGTGCAGAACCAAATCCCCTGATCTCAGCTAGCTAATGACAGATCCCTGTGACTCAGACTGACCTCAGTCCACAAGGCCTAAATTGAGTTTCCCAACCCGCGGGGTTGAACTCCACTTAGTTTTATTACAAATTTCCCCTGCCCTTTCTTTAAAGATGTTCAAAGTTGGGATCTCAGAAAAATACCCTTCATGCTGACCTATGCCTCTTGCAGAGTGGGTCCAAGGACTGGCCCAATCAGGAGGTTTGAGAATGGACGGGGGGTCGCGGTGGTGTTTCAAAGGTGCCTGCACGGCTACGTTTCTTACTGGATCTGGCAGTGTGCAGTCAGGGGGGTCGCGGACCCGCCAGGTGGGCCCGAACAGGCAGCTGGAGAGACCTCCTCTGGGGTCCTTGCCTCCTTACTCATCCTTCTCATTTTCTTAAACAGTTGTGGAAGTCCTCTTACAAAGGTGTCTTTGGCTGCACTGCTGTGACTGCCTTGATGTCTTGTACTGATTCAAAATGTTTATATTTTATGATCATTTTTACTGTGGGGGAAATCTAGAAGTTGCTCCAAGCCAGAGCCAATGAATAAAGTGAATAAGGACATACTGTAATAGTTTCTTTGATTCTTCTGATCTGTTTTGGCTTGAAGTACATTTTGTCTGAAATAGCACAGCACTTCCTGCTTGCTTGGAGTCTCCCATCATATAGAGTTTGGTTTTCTAACCTTTCATTCCAGACTGTGTATTTCTTTGAATATGTGTTGTGTCTCTTTCAATTAATATACAATTAAATTCATCTAGTCTGCCAGTCTGTATCTTTTGATTGAGGAGTTAAGACCATTTATATTGAGTGTTATTATTGACAAGTATTTATTATGGTTATTGTATTATTATTATTATTATTATTATTATTATTATTTTGGTGCAGATTCCTTTAGGTTTTTTTCTTTTGTTTAAATACTCTACTCTTACCCATTAAGCATTAACTCCTCATCCCTCCTAATCTGAGTCATCGGCAACCAACAATCTTCTCTTTCTATGAACTGGACTACTCTGGGAATTTGAATTCAGTGCAGTTGTACCATGGTTGTTCACTTATGTCTGGTTTATTTAATTTAGTGTAATGATTTCAAGGTTCATTGCTTTCACCTTTTGGATATCGTGAATAATGTGCATTGTGGATTTGAAATTTTGTATATAGATTTCTTTTTGAATTTCTACGTGTTTTATTAGCTTTTTGAGCCTGCCTTTTTTGCACAGTTTATACTAGACTCCCCCGCATCATTTCAGTTCATCTTTCCTTATCACTACTGATCTTTTATATTGTTCCTACCTTGTGATAATAAAGACATGTTCTCTATTGAAACAGAACAATTTGATCTGCAGATCTAAATTTTTACACCCAGAGTTGGTTAATATGCAGCCATCATTTGGCATTAAACTAGCAGAGAACTTATGTTAGAAGACCTTTGGTGAGGGAAAACCTTATGGTCAACTTTAAACCCTGTGTAAACAAAAACAATAGTGTTTATTCATGTACAGTTGTTTATAAAGACTTGCTCCTCACATGCACTCTAAAATTTAAAAAGACAAAATTTAAGTTTTTATAAAAGATTTTTACATACAAGAAAAGACAATATGGGGATACTTGTGATTGTGTGAGAGGGAAAATGAGGGAAATAAATTCAGAGAAGGATGCTACATAGATAATGGAAGAGGATACAGGGAGATTGAGTTCAATTTATGAATTAAAAGAAACAATTTTAGAAATCCGATGAAGCAGCTCTAGGGGATAGGGAACTACAAGTGAGCTATTAAGATGCTCATTGATAAGTATTTAGATGAATCCTAATAATTTATGTATAAAAGAAGAATAAATACAAAAGGAGAGACCATAAAAAAGAGAAATAAGAAAGAGAAAATATGACCATTAGAAGGAGGAAATTTGAGAAGGTATGTGGGAGTGCTTGCTTCGGCAGCACATATACTAAGATTGGAACTATACAGAGAAGATTAGCATGACTTCCGAGCAAGGATGACATGCAGATTCGTGAAGCATTCCGTGTTTTTGTATAATTGATATTTTGTAATAGGAAGTAAAGGTCTAAAGGTATTGGGCAAATGGGAGAGGTATAGGAAAGGTAAAAAGGGAAGAGAAAAAAGAAAAATGGAAAAAAAATGGAAGCAAAGTCTTTGTAAATAGGTAAGAGTGGAGGCTAGGAAAATGAGGAAAAAAATAAGAACCAAGATATGTCATGTAAAGGTACCAGATGATGAATGTAACTGTACTGTATATCTAAAATGTACCAATAATACACACACACACACACACACACACACACACACACAAAAGAAGGTATGGAGAAAATAAGGAAGAAAGGAAAGGCTGAGATTATACATGGGAGATGCAAAGAAAATTAGGGAGATTGTATCCAATTGTTGAAATAATAATGGTCAAGAAATGCACACAGGTGCACAGGCATACCTGTCCACACACAAATACATGCCTGCCACTCAAAAACTTAAATCTAGAGAAAGATAAAAGACAATGCACATGCACAAAACAAACCAAGACAAATTTTCAAAGGGCACTCTGGTTGGGAACTGCTGGTGTTTTCAGCATTTTGGGTCATCAGACTCCTCCCTAGTAGGTAGCAATTTCGTGGTTGAGATTTTGCCATGGACTGCCATTTGCCTCATCTACTTCATCTGTCTCAACTTCTTGTGATCTGTATTTGCAATTATATGCTGGTTGTTCTCACTTTTTCCCTGGACAACAATGGCAGTGCTCCTAATGGTCAGGGAGGAGTTAGTAAATCCTGCCCTGTGAGGTGTCCTGCTAGCTTTTTTCTGTCTCTTTCACTTCCAGATCAAAGCAATACTCAAGCAATCTAGGTTTCAGGTCTGGTTTGTGGGGGTCAGCAGGAACTAGCCTCCAAAAGTGTTAATCTGGGTTGTTTTCTGCACCCCCATTGGTCCCAAGACCCAGTTGTTTGACTTTACAAGGAGTTTCTTTCCATCCTGGGATTTCAGTGGCATTTACAGCTCAGAGAATAGAGCCTGTCTGCATAGAATTCAGTAATGAATGGGGGTTGTCAGGAGCAAGCTCGCCTAGGCAGAGTTGAGCAACATTTGAAGGAGGGTGGAAGGTTTCTGCTTTGACACTGTACCAGTGTCTTCTCTCCACTGGAGAAAAGTCCTTGATAGTCATTTTATTCTCACTATATCACAGGTGGCTTCATGCTTGCTTTTTGTCTCTTACCAGGACTTGCCCTTTGTTCCTTTCTGTCTCTATGCCTCACTGGTCCTAACCT
Source organism: Fukomys damarensis (assembly GCF_012274545.1). NCBI lineage: Eukaryota > Metazoa > Chordata > Mammalia > Rodentia > Bathyergidae > Fukomys > Fukomys damarensis. The sequence continues at coordinate 40,011,367 of NW_022900936.1, forward strand.
AGTCTCTGCTCTCTTTATTTCTCTGGCTTGTACTTTCCTTAGTGCTCTATTCTAAGGAGGCCCACTAGAGAATATCTTGTTCCCTGGTTTCATCTCCCAGTGGGTGGAAAGTTAGGACAGGTGAACACTGGACAGGACATTCTATGGTGGGTGCCTGTTATCAGCCTGAATCGCTTGCTGCACTCAGGTACTTATCTCAGGGGGATTTGACCTTTTTCCAAGATCATATGTTCTTTAGACCTTGGTTCTAAGCTATGCAGAGATCAACAAGAGCTCTTGCTTTTTATTCTAGACACTCTTACTACTAGAGTTCATCTGATAGACTCTCCTTCAGGTGCATTTTTATGGCTGAGTTTTTGTTTGTCCATATATTCAAATACCTATGGATCTCAGTGACAGTCTTCAGAGCAGCTCTTAAACATTGCTTCCTTTATCTCACCATTGTGTTCTCCCTTAATATGCTGTACCAGTCAACTTTCCTTTAGCTGGGACACAATACCAAACACATACAACTAAATGAAAGAGATGTTTAATTTTTCACAGTTTCAGTCTATGATCAGATGGCTCCATGGCAGAAATATTACAGAAGAAGGACATGAAAAATCGAACAGTTCAGTTGCTGTGCCTGGGAAACAGCTTGAGCTATGACATCAATCTTCTCTTTTCTTTAGCACTCCTGGCTGAGGTGACATATTGTTAAACATGGACTATAGGATCGTGTGAGCCAGTATTTTATATCACAACACACGATCTCTGTCTCTATCTCTATGTCTACATTTACCTCTATCTCTGCTTCTATCAGCTCTAGCTCTGTGTCCACCTATAATATACACGTCTGTATCATTTAAGTTTATATCTCTACCCTATTTTTTTTTAAGAAAGCATGATTTTTTTGTTGTTGTTGTTGATAGTGTCCTAAGAATTGGAGACTAGGAAAACACAACACAGAAGTTAACTGCAATCACATTTAAAATATGCGTTACCAATTTTGTTTAGAAAACAAAAGCTTAGTTTAGATAGATTGAATTCATTCTGGCTGAAATTCTTTTCACTATAACCCATTTTCCATATTCCTGTGATTATTGCAGTTCTAAACTATTAAACTAAATGTCCTATTCATATTACCTATATAGCAAGAAGCAAATTGCTTAGTGTGGCATTCACAGAAGGCCAGAGCAGAACTGCACTTCCTCATGTTTTTCATTTCTGTGTTACATATAACTATGCAGGAAACTTACACTTCTTTTATTTTTCTCAGTACATGCACACTTCACTGCTGGTTACATTGTGCACCTCCCATTAATTCACCTTTCCCCTATTTCCTTGAAGGTCAGCCTATCATTCTTCCATTATATAGCTAAATTAATGTCTACTCTATGGAGAGTTATTCTGTAGCATTCCTGTGTAAGTTGTCCCTTTTGACTTCTCTCACAGCTCTTTATATTGAACATTGTAAGTTTATATTTTTAATACTTGCTCTGTCTTGTTGGAACATAAGATTTTGATGATCAACAATAATGTTTACTCATCATTGGATTCTCAGAAACCATCACACCACTGGATACATTGGATGTTGAATGAAAAAAGGAATAGTGAAGAGAACCAATATTTTCTCAAACTCAAAAAGTTGGACATAATAAATGCAGTTGTTTATGAAATAAACATTAAGCATAACTGTTAAAAGTGAGTGTCTTCTGCCCCCAGGAAAGGGGAGTTAATAATATTGAATGGAGAACACTGGTGTGCATATTTCCTTCAATAGAGCATCTATTTCCAATTAAACATCTTTAAGATATAGCTTATGTTTAGTGTATATGTCTCATACCAGGGAATAGCATATACTAACTGAAACAATGAAGCACAATCTAGATGTTTAGATAAGAAAGAGAACTACAGTATCACTCTGCCATTTCTTGTCACAGAGGGAATCAGTGTTTTTTGATTTACAGGAGAAAGTGAAAATATTTAATAACAAAATGATAAAATTGCAATAATATAAATAAATTCTAAATTCATAAACAGGAGTAAGGGTTTTGTATCATTTTAGAGAGTTGCAATTCCAAAGTAGCCTGTTGATTACTATTACATTATAGGGTAGACTATTACTGAAAGGAGATACCAGGCATTCACTCTTAGAAGGAAAGGGAAATTTGTGAAGGGATAGGTAAGTTGAAATTTCACTAGCCACACTAATGAATATTTATTATTATTTTTTTTCATTAGGAGTTAGTACTGTGCCTTTTTCTTTTATTTTTTGCCAGGAATGCATATTTTATTTTATTTTTAATTGAGTTTATTGGTACATTTTAGGTATACAGTACAGTTACATTCATTGTTGGGATCTTGTACCTCTACATGACAAGTCTTGGTTCTCATTTTTTCCCCTTATCTCTGCCCTCCCTTCACCCTGTCCTCCACTCCCCATTTACAAGCACTTTATTTCCATCTTTTCATTTTCTCACATTTTTTCCTTTTCCATTATTACACTTCCCCTACCCTTCCCACTTTTCCTACAACTTTAGCTCTTTCCTTCCCATTTCACCATGTCAGTAATCTTATTAGGATCTTATGTATTATTGCAGTTTATTCACACCAGAGAAACTATTCGGTATTTACACATGTGTGACTTATTTATTTCACTTAGGAGCATATCCTCAATATGTATCCATTTTCCAATGAATGAATATAATTTCTCAATCTTTATGCCTAGCAATATTCCATTTTATTCAGAAACCACATCTTTATCCATTTTCCAACTGATGGGCAAATGGGCTGTTTCCAAGTTTTAGCTATTATGAACTGTGCTGCTATAAACATAGGTGTGCATATATTGCTGTGGTATGATTCTTTTAGCTCTTTTGGAAAGATACCCAGCAGAGGGATAGCTGGGTCACATAGAACCTCTAGTCCCAGCTCTTTGAGGTATCTCCATATTGGTTTCCATAGTGGTTGCACCAGTCTGCACTCCCAACAACAATGGAGAAGGGTTCCTTTCTTCCCACAACCCTGCCAACATTTGTTATTGGTTGATTTCTTGATAGCAGCCATTCTTTGTGGGGTTTGGTGGAATCTCAGTGTTGTTTTCACCTGCATCTCTCAAATGACCAGTGATGTGTAACATTTTTTCATATATTTATTTGCTGCTTTTATTTCTTTGTCTGAGAAGTGTCTGTTCATTTCAGATGCCCATTTTTGAATTGGGTCTTTATGTTTGTGGGGCTGATTGTTTTGAGTTTTTTATATATTCTAGATAATAGTTGTTTGTCTGAGGAACAGCTGGTAAAATTTTTTTCCCACATTGTAGGTTGTCTCTTAGTTCTGTTGATGCTTTCTTTTGCAGTGAAGAAGCTTTTTAATAAGATGAGATCCCACTTATTGATTCTATCTGCTAGTTCTCATGCTTCTGAAGATTTGTTCATAAAGTCTTTTCCTATGCCAATGTCTTCCAGAGTTCTGCCTGACTTATATTCCAGCAAGTTTAGTGTTTCTGTTTTAATATTTAGATCTTTACTCTACTTGGATTTTAATTTAGTGCATGGTGAAGATAAGGGTCCAGTTTTAATCTGTGGCAGGTTGAAATCCAGCTATTCCAATACCATTTATTGAAGAGGCTATGTTTCCTCCACTGAGGACGGTCAGCTCCTTTGTTAAGAATGAGGTAGCTGAGTACATCTGGGTATGTTTTTGTGTCTTCCAATCTCTTCCACTGATCCTCTGGTCTGTTTCCTTGCCAGTACCATGCTGTTTTTATCACAGAGGCTTTGAAGCATAGTTTCAAATTGGGAATTGTTATATCCGCTGTTGCCTAGGATGGCTTTTACTATTGTAGGTCTCTTCTGGTTCCAAATGAATTTTTGGATTCTTTTTTCTAGTTCTGTGAAATATAGTGTTGGAATTTCAATTGACATTACACTGAATCTGTATAACTGTGTTGGTAGTATGGCCATTCTCACTACGTTGATTCTGTGTACCCAGGAGCAAGGGATATCTTTCCATTTTTTTATGTCCTGTTTGATTTCATTTTTCAGCGTGCTGTAGTTTTCAGTGTAGAGGTCTTTTGCTTCTTTTGTTAGACTGATTCCCAGATACTTCATTTTTTTTTTTTTGGATGCTGTTGTGGAAGGAATTGTTTCCCTAATTTCTCTCTCAGTGAGTCTGTTATTTGTGTACAAGAAGGCTATTGATTTTTGGGCATTCACCTTGTATCCAGCTACTCTACTGAATCTGTCATTAAGTCTAGAAGTCTCTTGGTGGAGTGTTTTGGGTCTTCAATGTAGAGTATCATATCATCAGCAAATAATGACAGTTTAACTTTTTCTTTTCCTACCTTTATTGCTTTAACTTATCTCTCTTGTCTAAGTGCTGTGGCTATTGTTTCCAGAACTATATTGAAGAGGAGTGGTGATAGTGGGCATCCTTGTCTTGTTCCTGATTTTAATGTGAAGGTTTTCAGTTTTTGGCCATTTAATATGATATTGGCTGTTGGTTTTTTTTATAGATAGCCTTTATTAAATTGAGATACAGACCATCTATTCCAATTTTTTGTAGGGTTTTTATCATGAATGGATGTTGAATTTTATCAAATACTTTTTCTGCTTCTATTGAGAGGATTATATGGGTTTTGTCCTTGTCTTTGTTAATATAGTATATTGCATTTATTGACTTTCATGTGTTGAATCACCCTTGCATCCCTGGAATACATCCGACTTGGTCGGGATGTATGATCTTCTTGATGATCCTCTTTATTCTGTTTGTTAGTATCTCATTAAGGATTTTTGCATCTGTATTCATTAAGGAGATTGGCCTGTAGTTCTCTTTTTTAGTTGGTTCTTTCCCTGGTTTGGGAATCAAAGTGATACTTGTTTCCAGGAATAAATTTGGAAGTATAGCTTCCCTTTCAGTTTCACTGAAAATTTCAAAGAGTAATGGCAATAGTTCTTCTCTAAATATCTTGTAAAATTCAGTCATGAATCCATCAGGGCCTGGGCTTTTCTTTGTTGGTAAATTTTTAATTATATTTTCAATTTCACTGACTGTAATTGGGTTGTTTAAAATGTTTTTATCTTCTTTGTTCAACTTTGATAATTCATAAGTATCTAAATATCTGTCCATTTCTTCTGTGTTTTCCGTTTTATTGGAATACAGGTTCTCAAAGTAGGTATTAGTGATCCTCTGGATTTATGTTGGATCTCCTGTGACTTTGCCTTTTTCATTCCTGATTGCATGGATCTGAGCCTTTTCTTTCCTTTTTTTGTAAGATTAGCTATGGGTTTATTGATTTTATTTATTCTTTCAAAAAACCAACTCTTTGCTCCATTTATTTTTTCTATTGTTTTCTTAGTTTCCATTGCATTGATTTCTCCTCAGATCTTTATAATTTGCTCTCTTGTTCAAGCTTTGGATTTTTCTTGCTCTTGTTTTTCTTTGTTTTTTTTTTTTGTTGTTTTTTTTTTTTTTTTTTTTTTTGTTTTTGGTACCAGGGATTGAACTCCGGTCCTTATGCTTGCAGAGTCCACTGAGCTAAATCCCCGGCCCCATTGATCTTGTTTTTCTAGAAGTCTAAGATTTATCATTAGGTTGTTTATTTGATCTCGTCGTGTTTTCCTAGTGTGGGCTTTCAGTGCTATGAATTTTCCACATAAGATTGCTTTCACTGTGTCCCATTGATTCCTCTATGTTCTATAGGCATTTTCCTTTATTTGTAAAACTGTCTGGTTTCTTCTTTAATTTCCTCTGTGATCCATTGATTGTTTCAGAGAGTGTTGTTTAATTTCCATGTGTTTGTGAAGTTCCTATGGTTTCTTGTGCTAGTGATCTCCAGGTTGATTGCACTATGATCTGATAATATACAGGGGATAAGTTGGATTCTTTTGCATTTATTCGGACCTATTCTATGAGCTAGTATGTGGTCTATATTGGAGAATGATCCATGTGTAGCCCAAAAGAATGTATATTCTGAATTTGTGGGGTGGAATACTCTATAGGCATCTACCAAGTCTATGTGCTCCAAAGCTTGGTTCAGTTCTATTATTTCATTGTTGATTTTCTGCCTAGATGATATGTCAATTTGTGATAGTGGGGCATTTAAATTCCCCACTAAAATTGTATTAGTGCTTATTTGGTTTTTCATGTTACTTAATATTTGTTTTATATAGTTGGGGGCATTTATATTGGGTGCATATATGTTAATGATTGTCATCTCTTCCTCTTGAATTGTTGATGTAGTGGCCTTCTTTGTCTCTCTTAATCAGTTCTCATTTGAAATTAACTTTGTCTGAGAATAAGATTGCTACCCCTGCTTTTTCCTGGGCTCCTGTCATGTGCAGAAATGTTTTCCACCCTGTCTCTTTGAGTCTATGGGCTTCTTTTTGTACTAGGTGTGTTTCTTGTATACAACATATTGTTAGATTTTGTTTCTTAATCCATTCTTCCTGTCTATTTCTCTTGATTGGTGAATTGAGGCCATTGACATTGATAGTTATAACTGATATGTTCTGACTTATTATTGTCATTTTATTGTGCTTTTGTTGACTGTTTTTACCCCCTCCTTTTAGTTTCTTGCCCTGCCTATTTGATTTGGTCTGTTGGGCCTCATGGTATTGTGACCTTCATTGTCCTTTTCTAGGCTATTGTTTAGGATTCCTTGTAGTGCTGGTTTGTTATTCATGAAGTTTCTCAAGTGTTCTTTGCCATGGAAGTATCTTATTTCCCTGTCTATTTTGAAAGAGGATACATCAGTCTAGGTTGTTTCTTTTAGGACTTGAAATACCTCACTCCAGGCTCTGCTTGACCTAAGGGTTTGTGTTGAAAAGTCTGCTGTGATTCTAGTGGGCTTTCCTTTGCATGTGATTTGTTTCTTTTCTCTTATTGATTGTAGTATTTTTTTCTTCTGTTGGGTTTCTGGGGTCTTAATTATTATATGTGTAGGTGTAGATTTTTTTTAATTGTGGCTAGTTGGAGTTCTATATGCCTCACTTATCTGTATGTCTAATTCTTCCCTCTTTTTTGGGAAGTTTTCTCTCATTAATTCTGTGAACAGCTTTATAAAGTCATTTGTATTTCCTCTTGCTACTCATGGATTCCTATCAGTCTTATGTTATTCTTCTTTGCATCATCTAGAAGTTTTTGGATAGATTTCTCATGATCCCTTACTGTTTTTAAGAGACCTCTCTTTTCACAGTCACTGACTACAATCCTATCTTCTATATTGTAAATGTTTCTAATAAAGCAATCTAATACATCCTTGTGAATTCACACGTTTCTGCAGAGTTCTTTGATTTTTTTTGTTTTGTTTTGTTTTGGGTACTGGGGGTCAACCTCATGTCCATTGTACTAGTGAGGCAGGTGCTGGAACCACTGAGACAAATCTCCAGCCCCAGAGTTCTTTTCTTTTTTTTTTTTTATTGAAGAAGTCTTCCCTAATTGATGTCCTTTAGAGAATCTGTATGCTCTGCAATTCTTGTTTTTCCATGTCAGTCAGCATATCTAAATCCAGCCATTTCTAATTAAGTCATTGCAGTATGTATGAAACTAATAAAAGAACGTACATGGTCACTGGTTGAACAGCATTTATTTATTTCACCCTCCCATATCAATAATTCCATTGCTATTCTCTATACTTAGAGACAAAAAATTCCCTTGAAAGAGCCTTTCTTAAGGAAGGAGCTCTCCTGGTTTTAGGAGAGATATGTAATACACTTTTGTACCTGTAGATCAGCTCCTCTTTCCTAAGTAGGCTTTTAGTACAAAGACTTGAAAGTGGACTACACACATTTGCAAAATAAGTCAAGACTTTTTGGAATACACTGGAATATTTCCATGTATGCTGCAAATATTTTAAAATTATCTATGTAATATGATGCACTAGAATTTAGGTCAAAAGTGGAGGATGCTTCTGATGTGCCAACTACTCCAAACCAGCTCCTACTTCTTCATGCATCTCTTGAGTATTTTAAAAATGTTTTCACTGGTATTGCACACAAAACCAACAGGTGATAACTTCATAAACATAAATTGCAATGTGTAATCTGAAATTGTATGAATAAACTTGTAGCTTCTTACATGGAAATCTACCAATCTTCGTTGCATTAAGGATAGTTTTTTACCTGTAAAAAATTTTATTATCATTTTTATGGTAATTTGAATAACAGGAATTCAATAAATTATGCACACATTCCTGATATTGACTTTGGGTGTCTGTGAAATATATTTCAAAAACCATACACTATAGAATATATTCCCCTCTAAATATGTTATAATGTTAATAATATATATTTATAATAATATCTTAGTAATTAAATCAGCCATCAAAAATTAAATTTAAGAACTAAAATATCAGTGATTAATGCAGAAAAATTTTTCATAAATATTTGAAATATAGAGTATAAATTATGAATTTAAAAAAGAAAATGAAATGAATATATGGTGTATAAATTTTTTGTGCTAGATTTCAAGTACTAAAAACATCAACAAAAACAAAAACTTTCATTGTATGAATAGGAATTTATTCTTAGAAGGTGGGAAGAGAAAATATAGTTTGGAAAATTAAAAGGACTAAGCTTTGTTAACATAGATTACTTACCCTATATTCATAATTATATGGCTTATGGAACTTAGTAGCATATCGAGTATGAAGTAAATTCTTAATATGTATTTTTAAATATTCAAATAAATGGATGACAAAGTTATATGGTAGTTTATAGATGACTAGGACTTCTTACAAACTATTCCATATAAAACACAGAAAACTGTATTAGGTAAGGATCTCACCCCAAACCATTGTATTGGGTGGATAGGCATATTCTAACTTCTTTACTTATCTTTGTTTTATTTTTCAACCTTAGAGCAAAATACAATTTTTTTTATCAATAACCTAAAAAATTGTGCATTCTAGTTTTCCTCATCTTTGATTTATGGTTTGCTTATTTCTTGTGATGTAAAAAGTACAATTTAGTCAGTGTTGAATGCAGACATGAAGTAAGCTACACTCTGAATTTCACCTTCAGACTTTATTCATGGTAGATTAGGCAGGTCCAGTAGCTTTCCATTAGCTCTTAGTGAGATGACCTATTGCACAAAGTTCTTAAGTATTTTGCAGTGTTCAAGTACTTGGGTAATAGTAGCACTGCATAAACTAGAACAGAGGGCTTGAAGAATGAGAGATTTAGAAATCATGTTTTCTAATGTGTTTTGCATACATATTTTGCTATTTGAGTTAGAATCCATAGAGTGAAATTTTACTGCTATCCCTCCTACATTGTGCCAAATAAAATAATGATGCTGTGAAGTATCTGACAATACTTCTCCATTTTCATGGGATGGAACTGTGTCCTCCTTCCTCATATGCTAAACTCTCAATACCTCAGAGAGTGGTTTTGTTTGGAGGCAAGATCTTTACAGAGGTAATAAGGTTAAAATTAAGTCATGAGAGTGAATTCAAATACAATATGACTGATATTCTCATAAAAATGAGAGAGAACATGCTGCAATGACCAAGGCTGAAACTGAGGAAGTGGCCCCCACACCAAAGACGACTGGAAACTCAGCAGTTATGAGAAAGGCATGGAACAGATGTTTTCTCAAAGATCTTGGGAGTGATCAACTATGATGACTCTAATGACATTTTCATCTCAGATTTCTAGACTGTGACACAGTGTATTTTTATTGCTCAAAATTACCCAAATTGTGGTATATTATTACAGAAGCCTTAGCAAACCAATGCACCAAGAAATCTAGTCTTGTTTTCATTATTCTGATTTTTTTCTACATATATATGTTGGAAAAATTCAGTACATTCATACACATATATCTTGATCACCAGAAGGAAACCTCATTTAGGGCTGAAATCATTTCTGACTGGGAGCATTCAGTGGTTTTGACATGAGTGTTGGCATAATGGAATTAGTATTTTGGAGGTTATGGATAATTAAACTTGGTAATGATAACCTTCATTGAGGTTCATAGATAAATGTGTCAGATAAAGAAGTACATGTTATGGGATAATATAATTACACTGAAATACATTGAAACAATATCAGGATTGTGACTGTGGGTGAGGGAGTTAGATAATTACAGTGTTTTTCTCATTAAGCCATATTAAAGATACTGATAATAACTGGCTCCTCACCTGGCCAGATTAACTATGATTGTCCATCATTTTTCCTAAAATACTTAAAGCACATAGAACACATTCAACATCCAGAATAGTGGATTAAAAAATCGCATACACTATTTTGGGATCTTCATTGAAAGAAAATATACAGTTCAAAATGTTTCAAGAGAAATTCAGAATAATAGCCCTCTATTTAATAAATAGTCTTTATTCTAATTCCCACAACCTTTAAATATGTTTCCTTACATGGCAAAAATGAACTTTAAAGCTGTGGTTGAGAGTATGGTTCTTTAAGAAGAGTTTCCTAGGTTATTCAGGTGAATCTCATTTAATCATATGGCCCTTAAAAACCAATGAACCTTTCTCAGCTGAGCTCAGAGTCAGAGGGAGATGTGATCAAGGAGGAAAAGTCAGAGATGCCATGTTGTTGATTGCTGGCTTTCAAGAAGGTGAAAGAAGCCATTAGCCAAGGAATGTAAATGTACTATGGAAGCTAGAAAAGGTAAGGAAATAAATTCTTTCCTAGATCTTGAGCTTTCAAAGAAAGTGCTGCCCTTCTAACAACAATATAATTTTAGTCCAGTGAGACAGAGCCAAGTTAGGTCTGTGGTAAGACAATAAAGTTATGTCGGTTTAAGAAACTACATTTTTGGTAATTTGTTACAGTAGCAAAAGGAAACTAAAACAAGCAATTCATTAGCAAGCATTTGCTAATCGTGTGTGGAAAGTGCTTTAAAATGACATGCAACAGAGTAGAACAATAAAGACTATAATCATTTATTGAGAAACAAAAGTCCTTAGATTCAGCATTTTAACCCCCCCCTTTTTTATTTACATCAATCTTGAAAGCAAAAAGGTTTAAACAATTTGCTCAAGACCACACAATGAGGGTTAATTTAGATTTGACTGTATACTTGGCAGAGTTATCTTAATTCACTCATGCTGTGGCTTCTCAGGATTCCTGCTACTAAAGAGTTAACTCCCATCAAAGAACACTTTGTCTCATGTTTGTTTTTAAAAACAATGATAAAAGAAATTGTACAGATCTCAAAAATGTTTTTTCATTTATTAATTGTGCACAAAAGCACATCTGTGGTTATTTTAATTACCAAAAGAAAACTCAGAACATACGACATCTTTGGAATACCAGTAACTACTAGAGTGGGGAAGGGTAAGAGGTAATGTAGCCTTTGTTCTCTTGTTTTTTTTTTTTTTTTGTTTTCATTGAGTTTATTGGTACATTTTAGGTATACAGTACTGTTACATTTATCATTAGGATCTTGTACCTTTACATGAGAAATCTTGGTTCTCATTTTTACCCACACCCTTGCCCTCCCTTCACCCCCTCCACCCTCCCCTATTACAAAGAATTTGTTTCCATTTTTTTCCTTTTCTCATATTTTTTCCTTTTCCCTTCTTTCTTTTCCCCTACCTTTCCCACTTCCCCTACACCTTTAGCACTTTTCTTCCTACTTTACATTATCTGTTATTCAATTTGGATCTTATATTACACTTCTAGTTTTTGTTGACTAGTGTGTATTTTTTTTTTTTGGTACCAGGGATTGAACTCGGGTCCTTGCGCTTGCAAGGCAGGCCACCGAACCACTGAGCTAAATCCCCAGCAGCTGACTAGTGTGTTTTTAATTTGATGCTCCCTCTTGGACAGAGCAAGAAATTATTCCTAAAACATCTCTTCATTGTCAGCCAACTCTTTCTTAAGTGTCTAACTTCCTGGTATAATTTAATTTTCACTGCAATGTTTGCCTGTACTACTCTTTGGGAAAGAGATGCACATGTTTACTTGTGACACGCCCTTTTCCCCTTGGAGATAAAAATGATCTTGAGCAACTTAATACCATAAATTATCAAAGTTCAAAATTCTTTCTAGGATTGATCCAAGTTCCCAGGGGACTTATGTGTTCTTGCCATTCTCTGTGCCTTGATTTTCTAGTTTGATGTGTGCTGTGTGCTACTAGTAATATTAACTTTGAAAAATTTTATAACAAAGTAGAGTTTTCTAAAGACTTCAATGGTAGGAAACAGTAATATTTGTGTCACAATTTCAAACAAAGCTATAGAGATTGTCATTCCTAAAAATCTCCACTTATCTTTCATCCTTAACTTCTAAAAAGTATCTTTGCAGTAAAACAGGCATTCCATAAAACTATCATTTCAACCATTTTTCAGTGTACAGTTGAATGATACTAAGCAAACTTACAATACTGTGTAACTGTCATCATTATTCATCTTTGGAACATTTTCAATTTTCCTACCTGAAACTCTTTAGCCATTAAATAGTTAACTCCACACCCCTCCTACTCTGAGTCTTTGGCAACCACCAGTCTGATCCTTCTATGGATGAGACTACCTTTCCATCAGAAATTGAGCTCAATGCAATTATATACCATGGTTGTCCTCTTGAGTCTGGCTTACTTGACTTGGTATAATAATTTCACCTTTTGGGTACTGTGAATAATGGGTATTATAAATTTGAAACATTATGTATAGATTTCTTCTTGAATTCTTACTTTCAATTCATGCTTTACTAATATTTCCCTTTGCATTTTATGCACAGCGTATATAGCACTTACCCTCCTCATAAAAGTTTATCTTTCTGTATCACTGGTGTAATCTTTCTTGTTGTTCCTCCCTTGTGACAATAAAGACATGCTCTATATTGAAACAGAGCAGTTTGGTCTGAAGATTGAAATTTGTGCTCCAAGAATTGGTTAAAATGCAACTTGGCATTCAAGGGGAATGGATTTCAGAACCCCAGTGAATATCAAAATTCACAGATGTTCAGTTTCCCTTTTAAAAATGATTTAGTATTTCTATTACTTAGGCACATCTCTCTTTATACTTTAAATCATCTCTAGATTATTATTAACTATGTAAATGCTTTATAAACTGTTATACTGTATTATTAAGAGAATAAAAAGAAATCAATCTGTACATATTTTGTAAAGATTCAATTCATACTTGTTTGAGTTGGATATTAAACCCAACGATACAAAATGCAGATTGTATTTTCTCAAATGATTCCTTTCCTAAAATAAATTCCTATTCCAACCTGCTAAACTAAGACATTTTCTTTGCATATGTTTTTAAGAGTTCATAGCTTGGCCACTAACGATATTGACTCAGCCCTTTACTAATTTGCATATTCAATAGACTAGAAGGACATTTCCTAATAATGCTATTGGTCATTTCAACATGAGAGTGTGAATTTTTAATAATATGAATCCTATATAAACTTTTTTATTCAGCAACAGGACAAGAAAATTTCCAACTTCTACACTTCATGGATACCACGGTTATTTTAGTTTAGGACACCACAGTATGCATAAAATCTGAAAAATATCTAAAGTAAAGAAAATATTTAATTGATGTAAAAATATATTTGACAAATACCAAATTGGAAAGAACTATGTTTCTGGGTATGAAATGTCTCCAAATATTAATCAGATTTTTCATATTATATACTGTTGAACCACCTTTGAATTTTTTTCCATATTAGGACATCTTGGAGATGCTCCTAGTTATAATGTTGTGAATTGTTAAAACTATGTGCTGACAACCTAGAACTCCAGAATTGGATGCACATAATTTTTTTCAGCTTTAATTGAGTTTATTGGTACATTTTAGGGATACAGTACAGTTACATTCATTGTTGGGATCTTGTACCTCTACATGACAAGTCTTGATTCTCATTTTTTCCCCTTACCCCTGCCCTCCAATAATACACAAGATCCTAATAAGATTACTGACATTTAGAAATGGGAAGAAAGGAGCTAAAGGTGTAGGAAAGGTGGGATGGGTAGGGGAAGGGTAATAAGGGAAAAGAAGGGAGGGCAGGGATGCACATCATTTTAAGCTGAATGCCCTACAGAAGGAAGCCTTCTTGGAGTTTCCCTTTCCCAACTAAAAGCAGAAATAAACCTACCATAAATTCCCTCTTGGGATCAGCTTTTACTACTAGAAAGGAATGAAAGAATAAACCTACTGTAAATCAGGACTCCTGGTGGAATTTTGTGGGAGTGGAGATGAGAAAAACAAAAAACAAAACAAAACAAAACAAAAAACAAAAACACTTGTCTCTGAATGAATAAACATTATCAAAAGTTTTGTTTCCTACTTGTTTTTATCTTTTCCCTACTCTCATTTTCCTATATAGCACATGATTTTATCTTTTGCCATTTATCAAGTTACTTTGACAAATGCTTTCCCAAAAAATATATATATTTTTTTCTTAAATCAATCTGCCTTTTAGTAGTTGATTTTATAGTCTCCCAGGAATTTAAATTTAGAAGGCAGAGAAAAGGTTTTCTCCCTGAGAAGTAGATATACTTTTGGGCAATGATTGCTATAAAACTTTTTTATATATAATGTGATATGTATAATGTAAGATAATCAATCAAATTCTACTATGAAATACAGTAACAGGTGCCAGTTGTCATGAATTCATTAGGCCTCAAGCATAGTGCTAAGATGTGCTTTATGTCTATTATTTCATTAGATAGTTGTAAACCTCCTACTAGTTAAAAAAGATTACGTGCTCAAACATACATTCTGCTTACCATTTTCTAGGTACTATTTTATTTTTATTTTTTTCCATTCAGTTTATTGGTACTTCTAAAGTAGGCAATACAGTTACATTCATCATTAGGGTCTTGTACTTTTACATGTTGAATCTTGGTTCATATTTTTCCCCTTTTACATGCCCTCCCTTCACATCCTCCACCCTTCCCTATTTACAATTAATTTATTTACATATTTTTCCTTTGTCATATTTTTTCTTTTCCTTTCTTCCCTTTCCCCTACCCTCCCACTTCCCCTACTCCTTTAGACATCTTCTTCCTATTTCTCAATATCAATTATACATTTTGATCCTTATATACACTTTTAGTTTTTCACACCAGAAAAACAATTTGGTATTTATACGTGTATCCTATTTATTTCACATAGGAGTATAACTTCAATATGCATCCATTTAGTTATGAATGTCTCTAGTTTCTTATTCTTTATGGCTGACTAGTACTCCATCATTATATATATATATATATATATAGAACACAACACATTTTTATCCAGTCTACAGTTGATGGGCAATTGGGCTATTTCCAATTTTTAGCTGTTATAAACTGTGCTGCTATAAACATGGTTGTGCATATATATATATCACTGGGGTTTGATTTTTTTAATTGAGTTTATTGGTACATTTTGGGTATACAGTACAGTTACATTTATTATTGGGATCCTGTACCTTTATATGACAGGTCTTGGTTCTCATTTTTTCCCCTTGGCCCTGCCTTCCTTTCATCCCCTTGGGGTATGATTCTTTTAATTCTTTTGGGAAGATGCCCAGCAGAGGAATAGCTTGGTTAAATGGGACTTCTAATCCTAGTTGTGTAAGGTATCTCCATACTGATTTTCACAGTGGTAGCACCTGTCTGCACTCCTACCAACAATGGAGAAGGGTTCCTTTCTCCCCACAGCAACTCCAATGTTTGTTATTGGTTAATTTTTTGATAGCAGCCATTCTTTCTGAGGAGAGGTGGAATCTAAGTGTTGTTTCATCTGTATCTCTTAAATGTCAGTGATGTTGAACATTTTTTCATATGTTTATTTGCTGCTTTTACTTTGTCTGAGAAATGCCTGCTCAGTTCAGATGCCCATTTTTGAATTTGGTCTTTATGTTTAGGAGGTCTGAGTTTTTTAGCTCTTTATATATTCTAGATAGTAGAACTTTGAGGAATAGCTGGTAATTTTTTTCCCATATTGTAGGTTGTCTCTCAGCTGTCTTGGTGGTTTCTCTTGTAGTGCTTTTTACTAAGGTGAGATCCCAGTTGTTGATTCTTTGTGCTAGTTCCCGTGCTACTGAGGATTTTTTCATAAAGTGTTTTCCTATGCCAATATCTGCAAGAGTTCAACCCAGATTATCTTCCAGCAAGTTTAGTGTTTCTGTTTTAATATTTAGATCTTTAATCTACTTGGATTTTAATTTAATGCATGGTGAAAGATAGGGGTCTAGTTTTCATCTTTGGCAATTGAAATCCAGTTTTTCTAATACCATTTGTTGAAGAGTCTATCTTTTCTCCAGTGAAAATAGCTGACTCCTTTGTCAAAGATGAGGTAGCTGAATATTGTCTGTAGTTGTTTCTGCATCTTGTAATCTACTCCACTAATCCTGGGGTGTGTTTCTTTACCAGTACCATGCTGTTTTTATTGCAGTGGCTTTGTAGTATAGCTTTAAATTGGGAATTATGATACCCTCTGCCATGTCTCTGTGGCCTAGAATTGCTTTTGCTATTCTAGGTCTCTTCTGGTTGCATATGAATTTTTGTATAGCTAAGCTCTGTGAAATATACTGTTGGGATTTACATAGGGTTTGCATTGAGTCTATATAGCAGTTTTAGAAGTATTTCTATTTTCACTGTATTGGTTCTTCCTACCCAGGAACAACAGATGTTTTTCCATTTTCTGATATCCTCTTAATTCTCTTTTTTCAGAGTATTGTAGTCCTCAATGTAAGGTATTTTGCTTCCTTAGTTAGATTGATTCCTATATATTTCATTTTTTTGGATGCTATTGTGAAAGGAATTGTTTCTCTAATTTCACTCTCAGTGAGAATTATTTGTGTACAAAAGGCTATTTTTTTTTTTTTAGTGTTGACCTTGTATCCAGCTACTCTACTGAATCTGTCATTTAAGTATAGAAGTTTTTTTGGTAGTGTATTTTGGGTCTTCTATGTGGAGTATCAGAATAGCCAGCAAAAAATGACTGGTTAACTTCTTCATTTCCTATCTTTATTCCTTTTTTTCCCTTTCTCTTGTCTAATTGTGGCTAATGGTTCTGAAACTATGTTGAACAGGAATGTCCACCATTAAACATCATTGTCTTTCTCCTGATTTTATCATGTGGGTTTTCATTTTTTGAGCATTCTAGGCTCAATTTTAAATGGTTCTATATGTTAAGTCACTTAATAATCCTAGGATGTTGCAAATAAATGATACACTTGTGCTACCATTGACATATTATAGATGTGTCAACATCTATATTGACATGTTATAGATGCGGCAGGAATGATTTGAGGAATGAATTTGACATTCCATGGTTATTCAGTATTAGAGCCAAATTTCAAACTTATTAAACTTATCTACAGATTCCAAATTTCTTACCGCAGTGATTCCTGCCCTTTAGCTGAAAAACTCAGCAGAGCACAGTAAATGAAGATAATGGTGGATAAACCTACTCTTCTTCTTTCTCTTCACAGAGTACAAGTAAAGAAAAGAGCAATCTATCAGACATTACACTTGGAAGAAGTGAAACTGGACTCAAACTAGTCTTAGATTTAATATTGTGTTTTTTTTTTCTTCTTCCCTACATTGTAGCACATAATGTGCTAGCTAAAATAAACACTGGCTTTGGCAGACACATGATTGATTATATATATATTGTAATTCTGTGAAGATACTTTAAAATCCACAACACTTCAAAAACAATTTCCTTCTCATATGTTATACATCTGGGGTAGAAATCTCACAAAATTATACCCCTTCTCAGAAAGTATTAAGGCTAAAAGCCCACATTATCTTTAAAAGTAACAAGTTACTCTTCAAGAACAATGTTTTGGGTGATGATATTCTGCTTATTCTCTACTTTTATTCATTTTTGTAGGAAATAAATAAGTACTGTAAGATTAAAGAAGTGTCACTTTACTGGAGAATAGCTAGGTTTTTACATCTTGACCTACAACATGTATTATATTTAGCTTGATTAATTTTAGTCTTCCCCAAACTCAAGAAGGAGCTCTTTGAAAGTAGTGACCATATCTTATATGTCTTGCATTTCTAATATTTAGCCCATATGTACCTGTCTTTACCTTCCTGGCTCTCATTTCACTCATAAACTTCCCTGCTCACCTGTGTTCTAAAATTTATGCCTTCTCACCATTTGAAGGACCACTTTTCACCAAGCACAACCTTTCTCATGTGTCTCTTAGCTGGTTCTTCCCTAAAGCTTTATGCACACTGTTCTTATTAAAACACAATGAGACCCAAGACACAGAGCTCTCTCTATCCTAGCTCACTAGAAAGCACTGCATTTATTCTCTTTCAAGGCCAAGACTCTTTTTAAATTAATTTTATTAGTACATTTAAGGTATATAATATAATCACATTCATTGTTGGAAATTTATACCTTTATATAATCAATCTTAGTTCTTATTTTTTCCCCATTGCCCTGCCCTCCCTTCAACCTCTCCCTCCCTATCTACAAATACTTTGTTTCCATTATTTTTCATTTTCTCACATTAATTCCCTTCCCTTCTTTGCTTTTCCCTACTTCCCCCATTCCCGCTTCCCCTTTGTCCCTTTTTCTTCCTATTTCACATTATCTATAATACCTTTTTTTCATTATTTACACTTTGTTTCTCACTCTAGAGAAACTATTCAGTATTTTATGTGTGTCCTATTTATTTCACTTAAGAATATCGTAGTCAAAACTCTTTTAAAAAGAATCTGTTCCAATCTTCACTTCTAATACATGTATTGTTCAACATGTTATAACTTTATCACAACAATCTGATAAAACTTCTCCAATTATAGCTACATGGTTATTTGTAACCATGTTTTTACTGTACTAGGTTGGTAAATACTGTATATTTCTTATTGCTGATTTTATTTCAATATCTGAATTCTGAAAGAGGTGAGAAATGGAAAATGGGTCAGTGAAAATGAAGATTAAAGTGCCAGCATTATCAATTTTCATACCTGAGTTGAAGGACATGAGTCCTATGTGTGGCCAAATAGACTCTCTAACACTTCTATGAATCAAATACATCAGTCAAGCTGTAGAAAAGCCTCTTTCTTAGGCAGGGAGGGCATCATATCTTGAGGCTCCTTCTTCCAAAGCACCATTTTTATTCATCACTTTGAGTGGTAAAGGCAGTCAGGAAAGTTATTGAAACTAGATTCTTTTTACTCATACTGTACAAAACTCAATTCAAAATGGGTCAAAAACTTAAATGCAAGACCTAAAATTTTGAAACAGAATATGTAGAGGAAACATTTTAAGATATAGACACAGTCAATGATCCCCAAGTAGGAGTCCAATAGCTCAAAAAATAATAAGATAAATGAATGAGATTATATCAAATTTTAAAAGTTTCTGAACAATATAGAAAATAACAGAGTGAAGAGACAATCTACAGAATGGGAGAAAATCTTTGCAGCTACTTTTCAGACACAGGGTTAATCGTCAGATTATATAAATAATTCAATAAAAGAACACCAGAAGAAGAAGTAATCCAGTCAAAAATAGTGCAAAATAATTGAACTGATACTTTACACAAGAAAAAGTACAAATTAACAAAAATTTTTTAAAGGAAAAATGTTAACATCCTAATCAAAACCAATTTGAGAGACTATCTGACCCAGTCAGAAGGGAAATCAGTATAGAGGCTTCTCAAATACCTAAAATTTACAATACCTTATGACCCACTTTTCATATATATCCAAAGGAATTAAAGTTAGTATACTCTGAAAAGGCCTGTATTCCTATAGTTCTTATGGCATAGTTTACAATCATCAAGATATGTAATCAGTTTAGATAAATGTCAGTGGAATCTCATGCACATTCATATGGTGGATCTGGGAAGCTCAAAGCAGTGGAGGAAGCTAGAAAGCCTGCACTGGTTGGGGGAAGGATTTGTGCCACCAGGCTGAGGTATCTGCACTTGATCCAAGAAGCTATGCTTCAGGTGAAGGAAGACTCGAGTTCCTCTGACCCTGATAAGACCAGTAGCCATTCCCAGAGATATCAAGAACCCGAGCTTCTCCTCCATGGAGGAAAGTCAAGTTTGCATCTGGAAAACCATCTATAGCAAGCTTTTCCACAAAAATGAAGAGCAAAGAATGTTCCCCTCCAAGTCTCTTCTTATGCCATTGGAAACAATCCTCAGGTGGGTCTTCCATGCCCATGTTGATTCAATTCACCTGGGTGTTCCAAGTTTCCCATTAGTTAACCCACCACAGAAAGGACTCAGTGGAATGGAGTTAGGACATGGGGATTGACTGTTAATGGATTTGGGATTTCTTTATGATGGTAAAAATGTTCCATGGCTCTACGATTGTGTGAATGTAGACCTTTAAGGATTAATTGTATGTTATGCGAATTGCATCTCTACAAAATGTTAAAATATTCAAAATGAAAATTTCAAATTTGTGGTTTAAATCATTTCATACTACCATTACTAGAGTATAACCTACTATAATTTGTAGTCATATCTAGTTATAAAGTCTAATTAATGTTTCATCTTTCACTATCAAAATAGTGCAGAGAAAGTACAGCTTTCAGATAATAAATTAAAATTGTAGAGGCATTTTTGGAAAGGTAAAAATAAGACAAAGATATAATCATTCATTTTACTTTTTCACTCTTATACCAAGAATCTTAGGCTAGTGCAAGAAAATATGGGAATGAAATAGAATATATGGGGAGTGAGAAAGAAGGAATAAAAATTGTATTCATGGGTGAAATATTTGGCAATGCCGAAACTGTGATGAAGATAAAAACTAGATCTGAATAAGCAATTGAAAGAACGAAACATGAATCAGTGAAAGTTTGCTAGACCATTTAGTGGTCAAGAGAAATGTTCTATTGCTGTAAATTTTAAGGTTGGGTCCCAAAGACATTTCCAGATACCATTGCTTTTATTTATTTATTTTTCTCCATGTCAGAAAATCCTGCCATGTAGGATTTTTTTTTCACATAAAAACTAGTGTATCTTTATAAGTTTCTTATTTTTCACATTTGAAACAATAGTTGATGGTATTTGACCTCTCCTCATATAAGTGGGTGGAAGAATTTAAACTTTACAGTAACTTTCAGTGCATAGTTTTCTTTGTGCAACTCAAATACTTCCACGTGCTGCTATTAAGCAAGGTCCTTTTATTTGGGGGCAGGGCTATTGCTTATTTATGAGGAGTGGGCTACTTTTAACCTATTACAGGCCAGGTTGCCCTTTATTGGGTTCAGTCCTGCAGAAACTTAGGTTTAACTTCTCCAGACTGCTGTGGCCTCGTGGGGGAGGGAAACTAAAGATAAGAGCATGAGGTCATTTTAAGAGGCAAGAAGAACCAGGAAAATGCAGCCTGTGATCGCAGTGTCATGTCCCTAACAGCTTCCAATCAAGAATTTGCATGGTCAAAGTAACCTTTTAATGAACATAAAAATAAAGTAAATATATAAATAATTTGATCTTTCAAAAATAACACAGAAACACAATACTAACATATACACCTAATAAACAAAAATTGACTCAGATTTAATCTATGATAGAGTTGCATTTTGAAATACCTACTGAATTTCATCTTCTTTTTTGTGTTCCAAAAATATTGATTTTCCTAGGTTTTTATTCTCTCCTCAGCATGCATATCAGCAGCAGAAACAAAAACTAACAGCTTGCCATCTCTGTCTCCAAATGAAGACATAATTATCAAAACCACATGCAATGTCAGAGAAAGACCTTGGAAGGCTAAAATTTCCTCTCAACATTAAGTTTGACTTATTAGGAGAAACAACTTGTGTCCCTGTGTTTGTTTTCTCCAGTGCTGTACTGAAATGTTGCCAAAATTTGTAAACTTTCTTAGAGGCAAATCAAGCTAACGAGGATTTAAACCTTCATTTGGGAAACTAAATGGACACCGATGTTATTCCTGGAATGGCTGAGAGACAAGGTGGCAGCTCTCACTAACAAATCCTCCTAATGCTTTATTGTAGTGTTTATTCAGCAGTTTAATACAAGACACAGCCTACAGTCAGCTCATAACAGCTGCCAGAAGTTTCAGTGGCTTGGTATTGCCTTCATCTTTGAAAGAGCTTTCTCCAAGAATAGTTAAAATGGAAATACATTTTAGTCCTTCACTTGACTCTATATGAGGAGGCCATCATCCTTCTCTGAGAGAGGGGGATCTCAGAAATACATCCTTATCAAAGGGGAATTAAAAGTTTTGCACAAGAGCATCTTCAAGGTTAAACATGTTAAGGTTCAAAATGATAGGGAATAGAAGAACACAACATGTTTATTTTATTCCAAAATTCACTTGATAAAATTACTTAGTTTCTGAGCATTTGAAAAATTGGAGTTTTGTTGTTTTTAAATCAAATGAAGCCTTTTATATATCTGACAACTCCGGGTTTCTATTTTTCTTTCCTTCTAAAATATGATTGCATAGTTCTCCCCACATAATTAGTTTGAGCCAAATTTCTACCTTCCGTTAAACATAACCACAACATTTTAACCTTTCTCCTTGAGAATTTCGGGGGCTGTCTGACAGAAACTGAAATGTTTCCAAGTCTTTCATCATACATATTTAAAGGAAATGCTTCATTTGTACCACAAGCTTCATCTAACTTGTATTAAAAAGTCCAAAGCTTGTCTTTGTGACAATTTGCTTTTTATTTCATTAGAAAATTTCACTTAAAAGAGAAAAAAATCCATGAAGGGGAAATATTAAGAAAATAAGATACTAAAGTAATGAAGCAATGTGTGCAGCTCCACTCTGGTCGTAATAGTGTGGTTATAGAGAATATTAAATTAGCCGATGTTCCAGTGTCTACATCACATGAAAACCCCTGGGCTTGTTCCTAGGTCATTTGGTAAAGTCATGCCCTAGAAGTTCCTTTTTATTTATTTAGTAACAAAAAGCAACCAATCATCTTTACTGGATCACATTTCACCTTTTCGCCAATGAAATTTCTCTACATCGTTTTACATCATCTAAATACTAAAATATCTGCAAGGAATGACAAAGCATCTAGAAGCTTAAATCTATATTCTCTACTTCCATATAGAAATCTGCCAAGTGGACTGTAGAAATTTTACGTGATCCAAAACAAATGTGAAAATGAACTGGTTGCTTTGTGCCCCACCTCCAACCCATTCCATCTCACACAAAAAATCATTTTAATGGATATTTATTTATAATTTAGATCACTTCCGTTTCATCTCCCTTGACACTAATTTCCACATCTCATCAAACAATTGTAAATTCTGACTCTTTTTGTCACTAGTTCTTTTCATCGCTACTATTCTGAAGTCTTACATTTGGATTTAGTAGTATTAGTAGTATTCAAGCTTTCTCTGTTCTTCCCCTCTAAACATCATGCATATGATTGCCAAGTTAAACTTTAAACATTATGTCTACACATAAAATAAAATTTCTCAGTTAAAATATTCAACTGAGTTTTCCTCTGCATATCACTATAACTCTATAATAACCTCTGAGGGCTATCATACTAACAAGTATATGCACTTTGCAGGGAGAGATTACATGAGGGAACTGGTTCAAAATTTCCTGGAAAGTTGTCAAAAGTTGGTAAAAATAGAGCTTTTGTTGGAGATGTACATATTTTAAGTATGATATCAATGGCATTACTAATGCATGTTTATTTTAAATTCATTTATTTAACACTGGATATTATAACCAAGTTTAGTGTCACTTATCATGAATTAATGTGAGTATTTTCAAATTTTTAAGATATATGAAAATACACTTTTGGATTATTTACATTTTTTTAAAAAAATTACATTCTTATATTGCTTGTATTAATCTTCTTTCCATTGTTGGGACAATATTTCTGACATATAAAACTTAAATGAGGAAAATTTTATTTTGGTTGATACTTCAGTCCATGATTTCTTCTTCGAGGAAGAATTATCAAGGCCGAGGGTGCAGCAGAGGAAAGCTGCTCATCTTATGGCAGCCAGGAAGCATAAAAGATGGAAACAGAGTCAGAGAGGACACACAGCCTTCAAATGTATGTGCCCAGTAACCTATTTCTGTTAGCCAAATCCCACCTTCCAACAGCACTTTTGGCTGTGACCTCCATTGATTCACTGATGAACTTAGCAAACCATTATGTGATCAAATCTAAAAGTCCTTCTTCTGAACACATCAGCCTTTGAATGGACATTTTAAATCCAAACCTTAGCAATGTTATAGTTTGTTATATTTTTGATAATTATTGCCAAATCTCAAGAAAATTCACCTGACACAAATTTATTAGAGGTGACTTTCTAACTTGCCAGAAATTAAGACCTATTTAGATGTTACCTATTGGGGATAATTTTTGAAGTCTGTAACAGTGGCAGGCTCGAAGGTCACTCATATCCCCCAGGATTGGGACTTTTAAACAGCATGAGTAGGTGAGCCTCGCCTCGCCTCACCCCCCCCTCCCCTCCCCTCCCCTTTTCTTTCTTTCATGGTACTGGGGATCAAACTCAGGCCCTTGTGCTTGCAAGGTAGGTAGTGGAACCACTGAGCCAAATCTCCAGCCTTTCCTCTTTCTTGGCTCAGTAAGGGCCTGCCTGGTGTCAACTCTCATTCTTGTCAGTCTATGGCACTACAAATCACAAATATCTTTTACCACATAGGTACTTGTGGTTGGAGATGTGTCTTTTTGTGAGATCATTAGACTGGGGTTCAGTCATAGAACTTGATTAGGACTGATAAACACAAAATCTTGACAAGTTTCCATAAGGACTCACAACTGGCTAACTCCTTTCGTAATTTGTGAAGATTGGTTTTGAATAAGGAAATAGTTATATTGAGTTCACTATTTTAGAGGCTGAAATTCTAAACCACATAGTACCACCTCTGGTGAGGCAAATGCAAGGTGTTCATGGGTGATGAAGCAATCACATCTCAAAAGAGTAATAAAAGAAGGTGATTCAAGGGTTGGGCTTGCTTTGCTAAACAGTTGCTCTCTTGAAAGTTTTGGAGTCTCAGCAGGTCTGCTTCCATCTTTTCCAAAGTCAGCTTCTCTCATAACGAAGCATAGCCCGCTAGACCCAGCTCTTAAATTCTTATAACCAATGAGGTCTGCTACACAATGGACCCAGCTCCCAACATGTGAATGACTGGGGACACATCAAACCATATCAAGATGCTAGTATATTTCCCTAGGTCAATGGTGATGAACCAATGGCACTGTGCCAGAGTGGACTGTTTATTATCATTAAAAACTCTAAAACCTTTGCCATAACTGCCCTAGGTTTTCATTATACTTTTGAGTTTGCTTATCATGTCGTCCTTCTTTTTTATATTCTTTCTCTTCTCCTTTCTCTTCTTCCCCTTCTTCACTAAAATTATGAATCTTTTGGCTCATAAGTATAGGCTTTAGAAAATTTTATCACATTCAAAATCTAACTTAAAATCTCATATCTTCTGAATAGAATTGTATAGTTATAATCCCCAAAATTCAGAAAAGCATCAAAATAGGTAAAATATATAAATGGCTAATGGAAAAGAACTTTCATTATATGGAAAAATAGGAAACACTGATTATAAAACCCACATTAAAACCACAGGATTTTGCATTCAACTGACAAATTCCTCTTGTGTAGACTCTAAACATCCTGACATCATTCAACGTCTGTGTCCCTACTTTTATTGTAACCATCAGGCTGCCATCTTTCTTCCATAGTACCACAGACTTCAACTTGTGCTTCTGAGGCTTTCTTTGCATAGTACATACTTTTGAGGGAGATTTCAGAATTGAAATTGTATCCTGTAAAGCTCCTGGTTATAACTCTTTAATACACTAACATCGTAATATGGATAACATCTAAGTTTTCTAACTTCCAAAACCAAGAATAATTTGATTGCTACCTGTCATCTTAGTCTTGTGTTTCATAAGTCCCTACCACCTGACTACTCTATTCCCAAAACTGATTTTCATGAAAATATTTTGCTTTCAACTCAGAATCTATGTTTATGGCATTCCACCTACCTAGATGATTGTGTCCCATTCCTCCCCCTTCATCTGGAAAACTCTCTTCTGAACTCAGCTTAGTAGAATTTCTTCCAAGGAGTTCTCCCTCCCTCATCCTATTTTAAAATTTGTGCATATCATGAATTCTTGACATAATTCCCCAAAAAATCTTAATTCTCTTGTCATGACACTGAATGTATGTCATTGCAACTGCTTGTTTAATTGTTTGTGTCCTAATTAGAGTATAACAATCTCAGGAAGGATGGGGACAATGAAAGCATTGCTTAATTTTTTCTTATCATATAGCACAATTTCCAGAATGATAGAAGGCTAATATTGATAAGTGAATAAATAAATCCTAATTTTGATTTCTGATTTTACAATGATGGTTTTAATCATTATCTCTAGAGGACAGATAACATGAGGTTATCATAAGAAATATTTCACATTTCAGGATGATTCCAGTCATGATTAGAATCTAAAAAGTAAACAGAATTTTAGTCCACTTGGATTTCTATAATAAAATACCATTAATTTATGAATAAAAAAATTTTTTGGTGAAAATTCTAAAGGCTACCAAATTCATGATGAAGACACCAGATGATAATTTCTGGTGAGGACCTATTCCTAGTTTGTACATAGTAAGTTTTTGGTTGGTGTTCACATAATGAATAAGGCAAGTCAGCTCCCTGGTTTCTCTTCTCACAATGGCACTAACCCCATTATGAGGGCTCTGCCTTGATGAAAAAAAATCATTTCCTAAATGCTCCACCGCCTCATATTATAAGTCTAACAATCAGGTTTCATATCAGTGCTTACAAGAGCTTGCAGGACTTCAGCAAAGCTCCACAAAAGACTGAACATGCTCTGAATCAACTGTAATGCAGGACACAGGGATTTACAGAATTGCCCTACATTGTCTACCCACAGACTCAAATGTAGAAGAGTGCAAAGCATCTGTCTGAATGCTAGAGACATGGAAAGATCAGGTGAAGGCCCGGAGTCCACTGCTATGTCCCCTATGAGTCTGAATCGGGAGGCTCAAAAGATCAGAGAGGGAAGACTTAGTGTTCTGTGTCTGCAGCTCACAGGGTCAGTGCTAGGAACTAAAGAGTCTGCACTAACAGGTGGAAGGGCCTGTGCTAGAGGCTGAAGAATCTGTGCTGAAAGTGAGGAGACAATGCCCAAGGCAAAAAGAACTGCTGAAGCTCCTCCAAGGAAAATCAGCCACGACAAATTCTTCCAAGGAAAATCAGCTGAAATCCTTCCCTCCTGTTCTTCTTTTATACCGTTCCACAAGAGTCCTCGAGTGTGTGTTCCACACCCAGAACTATGCTGACTCAATTCAGTGGGCATTCCCTACTGAAGCTGACAATTAATCAATTAACCACCACAGGTTTCAACATACAAAACTTGAGGATATACTAACATCGAAACCGTACCAGGCAATAAACAGATCAAGGAGATTGTAAGATATCTTTAAAAATTTTATTTTGTGGTACTGGATATTGAACCCAACCAAGACTTTCTCATTTAGCTGCAGTCCTCACCCTTTTCAAAATGTTTGTTGTATGTATGTGTGTTATGTGTGTATGCTATTCTTACTGTTTTCATGGTACTGGGGATTGAACCCAGGGAATTTGATCTGGGCTACATTGCCAGCTCTTTTTCTATTTTTTATTTTGATACAAGATTTCACTAAATCACCAACTAAACCGGGTTGTTTCAGCTTTCCACAATTTGGGGATTACATGTGTGTGTGATCTGGTAACATATCTTTAATGATATCCACATTGGAGAGCTTGATATGTTTTTGTGACCACAGGGACCCAGGGACCTGCTGCAACATATCTTGAGCATGTCAAGCCTCTAGCTACAGTACTTTCTTTCCGTAATAGTATTCAGAAAGGCCTAGAAAAATTTTACTTTTGTGATTTACTTTTTGTCACACAGACTTTCTGTTTCACTGATTGACAAATTCGCTTTCTAGTTGACATATTTTTCCTTTAAATAAACTAGAGTTAATGGTATCATTTTTAGAGGCAGTCTGCTTTATATCCCAGAGAGCCAAAGGGATACTATATTTTGTTCTTCATCTCTTCAATATATATACACAAGAAAAGAATTGCTAAATAAATTAAATGAGGCACTCATTGATAATGAGTTACTTTATCTCTGTACATATAATATTGCTTGAAATTCAAGATAACATGATGGTGAAAGTGGATTAATAGAGCACACTTCTGGATGTGCCTGAGTGGGCATGGAGGTGTGACGTTGGGGTCTACAGCTGCTCCCTCCAGTGCTTTTCTCCTGCGCTGCTTCCCGTCCACCAGGAGCTAAGCAGCTTTATTCTGTTGTGCCTTTCTCCTATGATGTTCTTGTCTTGGAGCCATACAATTACGGAAGGAAACATCTGATACCATGAGTAAAAAGCAAACCCTTTATGTTTTAATTTGGGATTGTTAGGATGTTTGTCTGAGAAATAGGACACTTAATACACATAAAATATAGAGTTCGAAAAAGCGTAGAAACTAGACTTCACTCTCAGAGACATCTTTAGTTCATAATGGTGTGATCAAGTAATTTATGATAACTGACAAGGTTAAACTTGTTCTTGGATTTCTCGTTTTTCTTTTACTTAATAAACACACTATCCAAAGAGCAAATATTTGGCATTTCCATTTTCATAATCTCAATAGAAGATTCTGGCTGATGAGATATATTAAAAACAGAATTTCCTTAGCCAAAATATTTTAAATTTCAAAGTTTGCAGTATAATTTTGTAAATATTTATTTAAATACATTATCTATTTAAATGCACATTAAGCCAGGCATGTGTGGTGGTGCATGCCTTTAATCCCAGCACTCGGGAGGCTGAGACAGGAGGATCGCTGTGAGTTCAAGACCAGCCTGGGCTACATAGTGAGTTCCAGGTCAGTCTCAACTACATAGTGAGACCCTGTCTCAAAAAAACCATAAATAAATAAATAAATGAAAAAATGCACATTAATAGCTATGATTATATGTCTCATGTAGAATAAGTGAAGTTTATTTTTTCCCTGAAGGTTTTATTCTAATTTTATCTTTGCTGGCAACACATTCTTATCAGACATTTCACAGCCTATTTAATTCAAATCCTATAAAACATGTGAACACTTTGCATTGGTTTGGGGACTATCAAACCTGGATTGTACAAGACTTTCAGTTTGACTAAGATGTTTTGATTAAACTTTAGTATATAGCTTTAAGTCACGAGCTTCATAATTTAAATTTCTTTGCAATCACTACATAGATATATACATGAATCTGAAAGTTAGCTAAATCATGACAAAAATAAAAGAATGCTTTATTAAAAATACAAGAGACTTTTTCTCTAAGGCTGAAGAGTTTTCTAAGTAAAAGTTGTATATACTGGCTTTTTAAAAATGATCACGTGCTTCAAAATTAAATAATGTACATGAAATTGGGAATTATAGGAGTGAAAAAAGTAAACATAGTATTCAACCTCATGGATCTTAGGAGTCCATTGTGGAATACATTTATCGAACAAGTATTTACTAATAATTAGCATTTATGGCATCGAAAAAAAAATCAGAGTAATGACAGTAAATTTCATGTGAAAGAATTATAAAATATACAATCTTTTGCTACTGGCTTATTAATTTGTAATGTGACTTATCTATGTTGTAACCATTAATAGTACTTTTTTTCCACCCAATATTCCACTATATGAATATGTCAGCTTTTGTTAGTGGGATTCTTGCCGTGTTCTTTGGTACAATTAGTAGTTCTATGGAATTTTAGACATGTAGACCCACAGAGAATTTGAGGAGATAGAAACACTAGTTAAGTAAGTTCATGAAGAATTCTGAGAAATAGCACTACTTCTGTTTCCATTGTATAGTTCATGAATTCATATGTTGTCTACCAGTGATGTGATGCTATATAAGGTCATTGATTTAAAGACAATTCAGGAAGGCATAAGCTATATTTAGATTTGTAATTCCCTGTCCTGTCAGGGTCTTATCTCCAAAGGATATAAGCAGTCCAAAGGATTATTTCATCACTTAGTCTACTAGAAGCTTCCAAGTAGAATTGTTTGTGCTAGGAATGATGGATTCTGAAATTATGTGTTCACTGCTGAAGCTCTTCGCTATAAAGCAGTCACACTGCCCTGTACCATATTTTTCAGTTTTCTATGTCACTGAATTAAAAACTCTGTAAGCTTTTGGGTGGGACCCTATAAGAAAAATAATCAAATCTATACTTAGTATTGGTTTGTTTCTTTCAACATGATTGTTTTGGTATGACTTCCAGGATAATGCATCAAGTAGCTAGTTAGTACTCCTAAGGGATGGTGCCATTCTTGGTATACTGTACATTGTGGAGAATTTTAGCAATTTGGTAAGAGCAGCAACCAAGTTGGCCTTGGTGAACTATGCTAATAAAGCCACTCATAGGTTCCATGCCTGTCACTTCTAGCTATTTTACTAGTATTTGGATGGATCACGATAGCATTTGCTGATATTATTCTGTTTCCTTGGCAATTGAAAGAATGTTCAGTGATGCATGCTCTTTATGGGTTACTAATATATAATAAATCTTCACACACTATAAAGAAATAATGGAACTATTTGTCTCTTCCTCAAAACTTTTTGTTCCTAATTTGTCAATTATTTTTTTCCAGATTTGTGACCTACCAACCAAACTTTTCATCACTGTCCATTACTCACTGTACATTTTTTAAAATTTGAAAAGTTTTTATTAGTACATATCTTCAGCACATAATGATCACATTTATCATGAGGGGTTGGCACTGGTACAAAACCTGTCTTACTGCTTTTCATTTCTCCTCTCCCTCTGTTCTCGCCCCATTTCTTCTAGCCCCCTTCCCATTTGGAAAATATCATCTTTCTTTCCATTATCTATATTTCATTTTTCTCTTTAAATTATTTATACTTTTGGTTTCTCATATAAAAGAACCATGTGATATTTAAGCTTGTGTGTCTGATTTATTTTATTTTATGTTATGGTCTTAAGATGTCCCATTTTCCTACCAAGTTCTCAAATTTATTGTTCTTTATAGCAAAGTAGTTATCTGTAGTAAACAAATATAATTTTCTCTGTCCATTCTGTAGTTTGTCTTTTTACTTTGTTCATTGATTAGTTTTCTGTGTGGAAGATTTTTAATTTCATGTGTTCTATTTGTTGATTCTTGATGTTATTTCTTGAGTACCTAGAGTTCAATTCAGAAAGTCTTTGCCTATGTCCATATCTTCGAGTTTTAGCTATTTTTATCTTCCAGAATATTGGGTGTTTCTGCTTTAATATTTACATCTTGGATCCATTTTTACTTTAATTTAGTACATGGTGAGAGATAAGGATCCAGTTTCAATCTTTTGCATGTATATAGCCAGTTCCCCAGCACCATTTGTCGAAGAGGCTCTTTTCTCCCACCTAAGTTTTTTGCTTTTTTGCCAAAGATGAAATGACTGAATGTACCTAGGGCTATTTTTGCATCTTCTCTTCAGTCCCATCAGTTCACATGTTTGTTTTTGTGCTGATACCATATTGTTTTCATCTTTAAAGCTTTATAATGTAACCTGAAATCTTGGATTGTAATGCCTCCTGCTTTGATATTGTTGCTGAGGATTGCTTTTGCTACTCTGGGTCTCTTTTAGTTCTATATGAATTTTAACATTGTTTTTTCTAGTTCTCTGAGAAATGCTGTTGATAATATGATTGGTTTTGCATTAACTCTATAAATCAATTTTGGTACTTAGGCCAGATTCCATTTTCTGATGTTCTTTTCAATTTCCTTGTATTCTTTCTTCAATCACGTTGTTCAGAGTACTATAGTATTTTTTTTTTGTGGGGGGGCGTTCAAAGAGATCTTTCACTTCGTTTGTTAGGTTAATTTCTAAGCATTTAATTTCTCTTGAAGATGTTGTAAATGGTATTATTTTCCTAATTTCTTGGCAGACTCATTTTTATGTACCAGAATGCTATTAATTCTTGGGTAATGATTTTATAACTTTTTATATTGGTGGATTTATTAATTCTAGGAGTCTTGGAGTGGAATGTTTGTGTCTTTTATGTACAAAGTCATGCTATAGGGATAGTTTGACCCTCTCCCCACCCCACTTTCATTTCTTTCATTTGCTTGATTGCTATGGCTATAGTTTCGAGTACTAAATTGAATAGGTGTGGTAGTGGACATAGCCATTTTAGAGTAAGAGCTTTCATGTTTTTCTGTTTAATAAGATAAAAATAATTTATGATGAACCTACTGCCAACATCATATCACCATAAATTCGTGCATCCTGCTTCTTTCTCTCCACACAAATTGGAATTTATGAAACTTTTTCTTTGGTTAGCTTTTTCCTCATTGCTGCCTTTCAGGTGCTACAGTATTGAAAAAGTGTTCTCCTATACTCACCTCTTGTGAGTACAACAGATGGTTGAAACAGATTATTTTATTCTGTGACTATACTAGCCTTTTCTATGTTATATAAATTAAGCATAAGGAATATCCCTTTTCTTGACATGTGGTAGTAGAATGAACTAAAGGATAAACACATGATGGATAAATGATGGTTTGGCCTCTAGGCCATCTGCTAATGCATTTTACTTGTGTCTTTTCACTCTGTTCTTCTCTAGTTCCATATGTATTTATAACTTATGATAAACTGGTATTGCCCTGATGTGAGTTTGTGAACATGTATATGACAGAACCAAAATCACAAGGAGTGATTTGGGCTTTATGGGTGCTATGTGTCCCACTGACATATATTTCTTATCTATCATGCACCAGTAGGAATCTAAGACCTATTAGTATTTCAATAGTCTATTCTCTGCTTAAAGGTCTTGGTAATGAGGGTGATTTATTGGAAAGTATTTTCAATACTAATGCCTGACAAAAATTAACTAAAAATTATGAGTAAGATGCTAAACTGTGAATATATTACAATGGAAACGTCAGCTAATCTGTCAGGAAATTTTGAGGCTGTGAAAGTGCTTTAGAGATATGAAAGGAGTCAAGGACTTTGATCTTTGTGCTCATGTGCTGACTTGTTATCTGAAGTTGCCTGCCCCTAAGGAGGGCTGTATTCTCAGCTGAATCAGTTCTTGAGAATTATTTTCACATGAGACATTATCAAATCACATTACTGGAAGCTCACAGGTCTGAATGGCAGATATATGTGATACATCAAATTTGCTACATGTATTTTTCCTACATAGTCAAATTTTAGAATATTGGTAAAGTCAAAGGTGGAGAATAAATTTCACTATCCATATTTGATAATTTCATTACTATTGCCATTTTAAAGTTATGAATACTGGGTAAGCCATCTGTCAAACATCTAATCTCCTACCAGTATTATTATAAAACTGTTTCCAAGAGAAATAAGTGACAGAGTAGAGGAAATAGGACAGAGAAGGGGAAGAACCTCAGCAACAGCTTAGTTTAGGCAAAGTTCCAGGCAGGTGCTTTCTGCTAACCCTAGAGGAATGTGTTCTTTTTTAAAAAAAATTGAGTTTATTGGTGCAATCTAGGTATGCAGTACAGTTACATTCATTATTGGGATCCTGTACCTTTACATGACGTATCTTGCTTCTCATTTTTTCCCTTTGTCCCTGCCCTTCCTTCACCCCCTCCTCCCCTCCACATTTACTAACACTTTATTTCCATTTTTTTCAATTTCTCATATTTTTTTCTTCTCCCTTATTATCTTTCCCCCACCCTTCCCACTTTCCCTACACCTTTAGCCCTTTACTTCCTACTTCACATTATTAATTATCTCATTAGGATCCTGTGTACTATTGTAGTGTTTCACACCAGAGAAACTATTTGGTATTTCAGTTAAAGAAATCTCTGTATGAACATTAAAAATAGGGAATCCTGAAATAAAACTAAAAAGGAAAGTAAAAGTGAAAAGGTAATGATGTAAGATTAAAATAATCCTTAATTCTGAAGGTGAAAATGGACCCTGAACATATTTAAATTGATTCTTGCTCTTGTAGTCTTATCTTATTCTTTTTTTCATTATTTAGAGAATACTTTATTAGTTTCTGTAATCAAACCCATGTAGATATGACCTTACATATTTAATACAGTGCGTTACCCCTGTACAAATGGAAAAAAAATAAAAATAAAAAATTAACATTTCTAAACCAATATGGCTGTCTATTTCTGTACAATGCCAATGCAACACAGTAAATTGGGATAACTTTTTCCAAAAATTGACAGCACCGTTAAAGTTTCCAAAAATTCAAATTTTATATATATATAATATATATATACATAGATATATATTATATATCTATGTATATTTATTTATATTTATATAAAAAGACCAATAGTAGCAGTATGTTATGCATCAATAGCAGCAACAGCTTTTCCAGGTTCTGCAGTCATCTGACCCTAGAGGAATATGTTCTTATAAGTAATTTTTCAGGTGATGGAACCTTACTTTTAAAGTTCCATGTCCTGCAGTCATTTGTAAATTGGTGCACAAAATTCTAGGTCTCTGCTCTGAGGGTAAAAGAACTAGTAGCCTCTCTATAGCATGGTTAAGAAAAAATGAGGGCCAGAGGCTGAGGAAGGTAAATTGCAAGTTCCAGCTCAGTCTGGGAAACTTAGTGAGATTCTACCTCAAAAAAATAAAAAGGAATTAAAGAATGACCCTGAGTTCAATCCCCAGTACCACCAAAAGGAAATCAAAACAAAATAAAAACAAAAGAAGTAATGCCATAGAAAAACAGGGCTGCAGTCCACTGTAAGAGTGAAAGGAAACAGAAGACCAGCAGTATCATTTGCCACTAGTGATGTAGGAGCAGTCATTTTAAAAATTGTGCTGTAGCTAAAATTGTCATCCCCCTCACGTATTCTCTAGCATTTGGAACTGTTACACTACTCAATTATTACTGCTTTATTTTTCTATCTATTTTCTTTGTGTGTGTGTGTGTGTGTGTGTGTGTGTGTGTGTGTGTGTGTGTGTGTGCGTACCAGGGCTCGAACTCGGGACTTTGTGCTTATGAGGCAGGTGGTGGCACCCCTGAGCTGAATTCCTGACCCTTTCTATTTATTTTCTATCACCTAACTTCTCCTTTTGTGTAGAATGTTTTGCCTTTTCAGGCCGGAGATTTAGCTCAGCGGTTCGGTGGCCTGCCTCGAAAGCGCAAGGACCCAAGTTCAATCCCCGGTAGCACGAAAAAAAGAAAAAAAACAAAGCACAGAATGTTTTACCTTTTCTTTTCTTCCTGATTGATCCAGACAATTAGTGTTGTTTTCATATTGATCTGATTTATTGATTTTTGTAAAGTGGAGAACAGAAATGAGATATATTAGGTGTCAAAATTTCAAATAAAGGCAGAATTACTTGGAAACTTTCAGTTTTCCTGATGAATCGAATGAGATACCAAGAGCTCACAAAAGATTGTGAGACTTTTGAAAAGAAATGTCACCTCTGATTAGGAGGAATGTTACTTTTATTATACTCATTCTTTCCATTATCATTGCTAAAGTTGTGCTGCTTGTTTTAGAATGCTTCTCATTAAAATACCCAGAGGACAACAGAAATTGGCATAAAGGAGTAAAATGCACAAAGAAGACAAAAAAATTGTGTGTGTGTGCATGCGTGTGTGTATGATTTGTGAATATTTCTTCCAACTACATTAAGATTCCATAGCCTTATTGACATTCTGCAGCAAACATTAGGCCATAAGTAAAATATTCTGTGATTTGCATGTCAAACTAAATGACTCTTTCTTGCCTTAGGATACCAAAGGTTCATGAATCCTCAATTGTATGACAGGGTCCTGAATGCTGTTGTTAGGATAGCTAAAGAATACCTCCCTCTGAAAGTTATATGCCATTTTTAAAACCATATTCATAGTCACACTTCCAAATTATTTTCCACTGTTTTCCTATACTATGCAATTATTACATAAACATTATTTAATAGCTCATAAAATACAATTATGTGCAGAATATACACATTTTTAGTGGATAAATATGATAAGTGTCTTTAAATGTTTTCTGAAAGGCATATATACGGCTTTATCAATTCATCTTTGGTATCTTTTAGTTTGCCTCAGAAAACTGTTATCTCATTTTGTGATAGAACCAGGTTTTTCACAACATATGCTTTGCCTGTTTTTCTAATTTTATTTATACAACTTATGCTATGTGGTACAAACTTCAATTAAAGTGAGAAATTCCAAACAACTTTCTCAGAGAATTATATTTTATCAGATATATATTTTCCCCTAATTTTTCACTTTTCACAGTTCATGAGTAGATTAAATTATCCTAGGGGATTAGTACAGGATACCTCTGGGCATGTCTGCAGATGATTCCATATTGGCTAAAAACTTAGAAGCAAAGATCCAATTAACTTGTATGTTTTAGCACCAATAAATAGGCTTGTAGTCTGGTGGAATAAAAAAGAAAGAAGAAAGTCTTCCTTGTACTTCTTTGGAGGAGATTCAGTTGTTGACATCACCTTTGGATATTTGTCTCTAGTTCCTTCAGGCTTCCGGCCCACTGTTCAGCCTTCCAAAGCAGACCATTTGGCTTTCTGATCTGGACTCAAATTGAGCTCTGCAGTGAGCTTTCAAATACATCTTCTGAAGATAGAGCACGTGGACAGATATTTTGCATCCTTTCACCCCTGATTACAAGGGTGGCCACTGTAAGCCTACATAATAAATCCGCCCCCCTTTTTTGTACTGGGGATTGCACTCAGTTCCGTGTGCTTGTGAGGCACGCAGTGGCACCACTGAGCTAAATCCCCAGCCCATAAATCCCTTTTTATACACATGTGTATGTGTATGAGAATATATTGTTCCTCTAGTGAAATGAACCCTGATGCAATCACTGATGCTTATTATTTATAATACTGATTCTTATTATTAGAACATATGTAGATATTCTTTCAAAGCCTCTCTGGCTGGTTCTTTTTCAGAAAATGTTAGGATTTTCTTCCATTATTCCATAGAGGAAGGGTATAATTTGGCTCTTGGATTCATGGGACACCATCCATGGTCAACTAACAGAAAGTCAGAAACATCATAACAGAAAGATGTGGTAGGAGAAAGATGTTTATTTCATAGTGACTGAGAAACACAGAAGGGAAACAGTGACAGAGAGGAAGGAGCCAGGGAACATATATAGCACCCCAAATCACACTTCCATGACACATCCAGTAATATACAAAAGTATACTTTATTAATCTGCTAGACATTTCTCAATCCAATCAAGCTGATATACCATCATCGATGGTCACAATCAAACTCCTTAAAACATAATTAATCTACAATCTACAAATAAACACAGTTAATAATTCTGCTTAAAATGATATCTATATTTCCTAAAAGTGCAATAATCTTTTCCTCAAAATCACAAAGATTTCAACACTTTTCAAAGGCACAAATCAAGGTTTCTTCTGAGACTCTGAACCTCTTTAAAAACTGAAAGCAGTATATACAACCTCAGGGTAAATGGCAGAGTAAACATTCCCTTTCCCAAACAGAGGAATAGGAGATAGAAATAAATTGAATCAAAGTAAAACCAAAACTCAGCAGAGCAAATATTAACTCTATAGCTCTATGTTCAAAATTTGGGTCACACGATGGTAAGAGCTGACTTCCAAATGGATTCCAAAGGCCACAACCAGTGATCATGCTGGTTGCAGTACACACTATCTCTCTTGGGCTGGCTTAACTCACAGCCTACAGCTTTCATTAGCAGACATTATATGTTCTGGGTACCTCTGACTTACTGGGGTCTTCACTGTACCCTTGGCTTCACTCCCACTACTTCCACACTACCTCTCAGAGGCTCCATGTGTGCTGTTCAGGCCTTCTCTTAAAAATTAATAGAAGCCTTCCCAGCCCTACAAGTACTGCATTCAACATACTGTGTGTGATGTTAAAATCTGACACCAGCACAGGCAGTAATCAGACTCTCTTAGACTTTGAGGTGGACTCCGTGCTTAGATGGCTGGGTATGGTAAAGTGAATTATAGGAAACCAATTCCCTAGAAGAACCTTCTCCAGGTGGGGTCCAGGAGGTTCTCTTCTCAGAGAAGCCTGGGCTTTGGACTACCTTGATAGTTTCTTGGCCAGATCAAATAGTTTACCATTTTTAATCTTAGTCTACTGAAAGTCTCAGAACATGGGTTAAATTCAGGCAAATTTTTGCCAGAGTATAATAAATATGGCCTCTAATTTAAATGCTAATGGAATCCTCATTCCCAATTGAAACCTCCTGAACCCAGCCTTTACTGTCCACATATTTGTCGACATTCTGGTTTTCTGAGCTCTGATTAAAATTATTCATCAAACTCTCTTTAAAGCCATCTATGGTTTCCTCAGTCTGTATCTCCAAAACTTCCCAGTATTTTCCTATGAATCAGTTTCAAAAATTTTTATTTTGGCTCATGGTTTCATGAAATTCAGTTCATTGTTGGCTGACTCAAAGGCAGAAATATCAGGATAGAGCAAAGATATTTCGTTTATGGAAACACAAATCACAAGGGAAGAATAGGACCAGAGAGGAAGAGGTGAGAGACCATATATGGTATCCAAAGTCACACTTCCATAACCCAACCAGACCACCTTAAAGTGCTGTACTGATCTGATCAAGTTGACATCATGATTAATGATTATAAGTCCTTATTGGTTCTAACATACGTTTTAACTTATAGCCAAAACTCAAGGGCAAAAGTGTTTAAAAAACACAAGTATATATATAATTGTAATTTTGACTATTTCCTCTGAAACCCTGATTTCTTCCAATATAACCTTTTATTGTGGTTTGATTTGCTTTGATATTATATTAATACTTGTATAACTCAATTATTTAAGATACTATAAAACATAATTTGGATATCAAATAAAGGGAATAGATATTCTTAATCACCATTTTTGTCAGCTTCAACAATTCAAAAGAATGCAGCATTTTATAAGTATTCTATTGTAAGTAAAAAATTAGCTGTTTTGTTTAGAACTTGGTTATTTTCACTCTTTGTTTTGTTCAATTGCATTAGTTTCCTAGACTAATATAACAAAGTACCACAAATCCATAACTTAATATAATGGAGATTTATTCTTTCATAATTCTTAGTGCTAGGTGTTCAAAATCAAGGTGGTGCTTGTGCCACCAAATTTTCTCTGATGTCTGCAGTGAAGAATACCTTTGTCTCTTTCAAGCTTCTTGTGGGGTCATCAATATTTGCATTCATTTGGTTTGCAATCTTTGGCCTGCATTTATTTCATTTCAATACTGCCTCTGTCATAAAATAATTTTCTCCTTCTAAATCTGTTGTTTTTCTATGTTTTTGTTTCTAAAAGAATATTACTATTATAGAATTAATGACTTACTCTATACTCTTATGACTTCACCCCAACCCAGTTCAACTATTACATCTCTAATGGCCTTATTGATAGATAAGGGCATGTATTGAGATTAGTATTTCAATGTAAGTTTTTAAAAAAACAATTCAATTCATAACAATAACATAATATACATTGAATGTATACAAAAGGCAAGCAGAAAATATTTCCAAAATGAAAATTTAAATATAACAAGTATAAATTATTTAATTGATTAATGCAAAGAAGTACTAATGGCAGCATAGCATGACTTCAAAATCAAATAAACAAGTAATAAGCCTGGAAGAAAGTGAAGGATTATTTCTACCCAAGCATCATATCACAGTTTCTCCCAGGAAGCAGTTTGATATTAAGCACCATTTGAGCTTCTAGGAAACATAAGAACACAGTTCTTATTTTTTCTGTACAATGTATTTTGTGTATTTGTATACTTCTCTATGACTCTGTAAAATGAATGACACCTGTGACATTCAGAAACTAAGGGTCAGGCACTCACTAAGACATGCTGTTTGCTGCTGCCCATGGCTCATTTGATTAATGGGTAAATGACTCACTGGAATCCTGTTTGTAATTATTTTTTCAATTAATTAATTTTATTGGTACCTTTAAGGTATAAAGCGTAGTTATATATTGTAGGTACACAATGATATTTATCATTGAAAATTTGTACCTTTACATAATCCATCTTTGTTCTTATTTTTCCCCATTCCCCTGACTTCCTTTCAACTCCTTCACCCCTCCATATCTACAAAAACATTTCAATTTTTCTTTTTTCTTTTTCTCATGTTAATAATGTTTCCCTCTTTATTTTCTCCTACCCCTCCCATTTCCTCTTCCATTTTGCAACTTTTCTTCGTATTTCAAATTATCTATCATACCTTTTAGTCTTTATTTACACTTTCAGTTTCTCCCACCGGAGAAAGTATTCAGTATTTATGCATCTGTGTCCTATTTAGTTCACTTAAGATTATTGCCTCAATGTGCATCATTTAGCTATAAATGAAAAATCTCTCATTCTTTATGGTTGAATAGTATCCATTTTATAGAAAAAAAACATCTTCTTTATCCCGTAATCCAGTTGACGAGCAATTGGG
Organism: Fukomys damarensis; assembly: GCF_012274545.1. NCBI lineage: Eukaryota > Metazoa > Chordata > Mammalia > Rodentia > Bathyergidae > Fukomys > Fukomys damarensis. Next base: position 40,051,753 of record NW_022900936.1, read on the forward strand.
CTATTTCCAAGTTTTAGCTATCATGAATTGTGCTGCTATGAACATGGGTGCACATATATCACTCTGCGATTCTTTTAATTCTTTGGGAAAGACCCAGCAGGGGGATAGCAGGGTCAAATAGAAACTCCAATCCCGCTGTTTGAGGTACCTCAATACTGGTTTCCACAGTGGTTGAACCAGTCTACACTCCCACCAACAGTGGAACAGAGTTCCTTTCTCCCACAACCCCTCCAAAATTTGTCATTGGTTGATTTCATGATAGCATTCTTCCAGGATGAGATGAAATCTCAGTGTTGTTTTCATATGTATCTCTCAAATGACCATTGATGTGAACATTTTTTCATATGTTAATTTGCTATTTTACTTTGTTATCTGAGAAATGTCTGTTCATTTCAGATGCCCATTTTTTCATTGGGTCTTTACATTTGGGGAGGTCTGATTTTTTTTAAGTTCTTTATACATTCTAGATAGTAGATCTTTGTATGAGAAGAGCTGGTGAATAGTTTTTCCTACATTGTGGGTCATCTCTTCACACTATTGGTTGTTTTTCTGTGCAGAAGCTTTTTAATATAAAGAGATACTACTTGTTGATTATTTGTACTAGTTCATGGGCAACTGAGGTTTTGTTCATAAAATTTTTCCTATACCAATGTCTTCAAGAATGCTACCTAACATATTTTCCAGCTGGTTTAGTGTTTCTGTTTTAATATTTAGATCTTTAATCCATTTCTATTTTAGTTTAGTGCATGGTGAGAGATACAGGTCTAGTTTTAATCTTCGGCAAGTTGAAACCCACTTTTCCCAGCATTTTTCCCTTTTTTCTATATTAATACGCTCATCATTGAGATCTTGTAACTTTACATGATATATCTTTGTTCTTATTTTTTCCCCTTTCACCTGCCCTCCCTTCACCCCCTCCACCCATCCCTATTTACAAAGACATTGTTTTCATTTCTCTTATTTTTTCTTTTTCCTTCTTAGCTTTTCCCTACCCCTCCCACTTCCCCTATACCTTTAGACATTTTTTGCTATTACATAATATAAATTATACATTTTGATTCTTATTTATAATTTTAGTTTATCACACCAGAGAAGCTATTCAGTATTTGCACATTTCTGTCCTATTAATTTCACTTAAGAGTATGTCCTCAGTGTGCATCCATTTAGCTATAACTAACTATAGTTTCTCATTCTTTATTTACAAAAAAGATCTTCTTTATCCAGTCTCCAGGGGATGGGTAATTAGGGTGTTTCCAATTTTTATCTATTACAAACTGTGCTGCTATAAACATGGGTGAGCATATATCACTGTGGTATAATTCTTTTAATTCTTTTGGAAAATACCCAGCAGAGGATTACCTGGTCAAATGGGACTTCTAATTCTAGTTGTTTGAGGTATCTCTATATTGATTTCCATGGTGGTTGCACCAGTCTGCACTCCCACCAACAATGAAGAAGGATTCCTTTCTCCCCAAAGCTCTGCCAACATTTGTTATTGGTTGATTTCTTGATAGCAGCCATTCTTTGTGGGGTGAGGTGAAATCTCAGTGTTGTTTTCATCTGCATCACTCTAATAACCATTGATGTTGAACATTTTTTTCATATATTTATTTGCTGCTTTTACTTCTTTGAGAAATGTCTGTTCATTTCATATACCCATTTTTGAATGGGTTTATAAATTTGGGAGTCTGATTTTTTTAAGTTCTTCATATATTCTAGGTAATAGACCTTTGAGTGACAGCTAGTAAAATTTTTCCCCCACACTGTAGGTTATCTCTTAGCACTGTGGGTGGTTTCTCTTACAGTGCAGAAGCTTTTAAACTTTTTTTTTTTTTTTCTACCGGGGATTGAACTCAGGTCCTTGTGCTTGCAAAGCAAGCAGCAGAACTACTGATCACTGAGCTAAATCCCTGGCCTATGCAGAAGCTTTGTGAAAAGATGAGACCCCAGTTATTGATTCTTTGTGCTAGTTCCTGTGCTACTGAAGATTTGGTCATAAAGTCTTTTCCTATGCCAATGTCTTCGAGAGTTCTACCTAACACCTTCCATCAAGTTTAGTGTTTCTATTTTAATATTTAGATCTTTAATCCACTTGGATTTTAGTTTAATGCATGGTGAAAGATAGGGGTCTAGTTTTAATCTTTGGAAAGTTGTAATCCAATTTTTCCATCACCATTTATTAAAGAGACAAGCTTCCCTCCACTGAGGATCATTGGCTCCTTTGTCAAAGATGAGGTAACTGAGTATCTGGAGTTGTTTCTATATCTTCTAATCTCTTCCGCTGATCCTCAGGTCTGTTTCTTTTCCAGTATCATTCTGTTTTTATCACAGTGGCTTTGTAGTATAGTTTCATTTTAGGGGTTGTAATACCATCTGCCATGACTCTATTGCCTAGAACTCTTCTGTTTCCCAATAAATTTTTGGATTGTTTTCTCTAGTTGTGTGAAATATACTGTTGGAATTTCAATAGGGATTGCATTCAGTAACGATCATTAGAGCTGTTTTGGTAGTATGGCCATTTTCACTATAGTGATCCTTCCTACCCAGGAGTAAGGTATGCATTTCCATTGTCTCATATCCTCTTCAATCTCTTTTTTCATAGTGTTTCAGTTTTCAGTGTAGTTTTTTTTGCTTCCCTCCTTAGATTGATTCCTAGATACTTCATTTATTCAGATGCTATTATGAAAGGAATTGTTTCCCTAATTTCTCTTTCAGTGAGTCTGTTTTTTTGTACAAGAAGGCTATTGATTTTTTACCGCTGGCCTTCTATTCAGGTACTCTACTGAATCTGTCAATTAAGTCTAGAAGTCTTTTAACGGAGTTTTTTTGGGACTTCTATGTAGAGTATCATCTTATCAGAAAATAAGCACATTTTAAATTCTTCCTTTCCTATCTTTATTGCTTTTCTTTATTTCTCTTGTCTAATTGCTGTGCCTAATGTTTCGAAAACTATATTGAACAGGATTTGTGAAAGTGGATATCCTTGTCTTGTGCTTGGTTTTAATGTGAATTTTTTCAGTTTTTTAAAGTTTAGTTTATTGGTACATTCTAGGTATACAGTATAGTTACATTCATTACTGGGATCTTGTACCTTTACATGACAGGTCTTGGTTCTCATTTTTTCCATTTGTTCCTACCCTCCCTTCACCCTCTCCTCCCCTCCCCATTTACAGTTTTTGACCATTTAATGTGATATTGGCTGTTGTTTTTTCATAGGTAGCCCCTATTAAATTGAGATAAAGACTATTCCAATTTTCTGCAGTTTCTATCATAAATAGCTGTCACATTTTGTGGAATGCTTTTTCTACATCTATTGGGACAATCATATGGATTTTGCCTTTGAATCTGTTAATATAGTGTATCACATTTATTGATTTACATGTGTTGAACCATCCTTGCATCCCTGGAATAAATCTGATTTGGATGGGGTATATGATCTTCTTGATGATCTTCTGTATTCTTTTGCTAGTATCTTATTGAGGATTTTGCACTTATGTTCATTATGGAGATTGGCCTGTAGTTCTCTCTCTCTCTTTTTTTTTTTTTTTGATTGGATCTTTCCCTGATTTTGGAATCAAAGTAACTCTTGCTTTCAAGAATGAATTCAGAAGTATTACTACCCTCTCAATTTTGGTGAAAATTTTAAAGAGTAGTGGCAATAGTTCTTCTCTAAATGTCTTATAGAACTCAGCAGTGAAGCCAGCAGGACCTGGGCTTTTATTTGTGGCCAGATTATGCTTTCAAATTCACTGATTATAATTGGGATGCTTAGAAATTTTTTATCTTCTTCATTCAACTTTAGTAATTCATATGTATCTAGAAATCTGTCCATTTCCTCTGTGCTTTCCATTTTATTAAAGTACATGTTTTTAAAGTAGATATTGATGGTCCTCTGGATTTCTACTTGGATGTCCTGTAACTTCACCTTGTTCATTTCTAATTGCAGGGATTTGAGCCTTTTCTCCCCCGCCTTTTTTTTTGGATGAGGGTTTATCAATTTTATTCATTCATTCAAAAAACCAACTCTTTGATTTGTAGATTTTTTAATATCATTCTCTTAGTCTCCATTTTATTGATTTTGGCCCTAATCTTTTTTTCTCATTGCGTTTGTTGGTACATTTTAGGTATATAGTACTGCCTTGCCTATTTGATTTGCTCTATTGGGCCTCATGTTGTTGTGACCTTCATTTTCTTCTAGGATGTTTTTTGGAATTGTTTGTAGTGCTGGTTTCGTTTTTATGACATTTCTCAGATATTATTTGTCATGGAAGTATATTATTTCCCCATCCATTTTCAAAGATATTTTTGCAGCATACATCAGTCTAGGTTGGAGGTTGTTTTCTTTGAGGACTTGAAATACCTCACTCCAGGATTTCCTTGACTCGAGGGTTTGTATTGAAAAGTTTGCTGTGATTCTGATGGGCTTTCCTTTGCATGTGATTTCCTTCTTTTCTCTAGCTGCTTGCATTATTTTGTTCTTCTTTGAGTTTCTGGGAACTTGATTATTATATGTCTAGGTATAGATTTTTCTTTTTATCATGGCTAGTTGGAGCCCTGTATGCCTCACTTATCTGAATGTCTAATTCTTCCCCTCTGTTGGGAAGTTTTCTGTCATTAATTCTGTGAACAGCTTTTTTAAGTCACTTGTATTTTCTCCTCCTACTTCCTGGATTCATATCAGTATTATGTTACTCTTCTTTGAATCATCTAGGAGTTTTTGGATTGATTTCTCATTATCTCTTACTGTTTTTAAGAGACCTCTCTTTTCACTGTCACTGCCTTCTGTCTTGTATAGCTGATATTCTGTCTTCATATTCCGTCAGTCTGTTGTGTGTACTTTCAGTAGAGTTTCTTTTATCTCTGGGTATTTATCTGAATCTGTTTCATGGATTCTATTTCTTTGCTATGTTGGGCATTCATGTTTTCCATTTGTTTCCTTTGTTGGGCATTCATGGTTTCTATAAAGTCCTGAACTCATCTATTTTTTATCTGTTTCTTTTATAGAGTCTCTAATCATATCTTTCACTGTGCTTAGCATCCCTATACTTATCTGTGAAATTATTTCCATTTTGAATCTTTCTAGAGCCTGATTGATCTGTTTTGGTACTTCCCGTGTTATCAGTTTGGAGTATCCTGGTGGTTGATTGTCAGAGTTTTCTACCTCATTTTCTCTAGAATTTTCCATTGGTGATCTGGAAGTCTGTATATGTTCCTTGCTGGAGTGTTTTCAAATTTTTATTTTTGTTGTTGTTACTGTCCTTGGTTTAATTTCTGGGTCAATACTTTAATCTTCCAGATATAGCTGTTCTCTAGGTTTTGAGTCTCTAATGACTCAGAGACACTCTCATTTTCATAATATCAGGAAGAACAAATGATTAAATCATTCACAACACCTTAGTCTGATTGATACAATCAGTAACACAATAGCATCAAGCACCACTTAGAAATTGACAGCTTGACTCAACTTCTGAATTACCTTAAGCAATTTGTTCAAAGTTCAGGGATTTCCTTTCTCATTATTTGCCAGAAAGGAAGTCTCTGATTTTTGAAGTTTTAGGCAGATTTTTCTCCTGGGAATCTACATGTTACAAATATATAAAGGGTACCACAGTTTAGTATCCTACCTACATACCACACTTAAAATTGTGTTTTAACTCAAATATTTAGAAATTATGATAATTCACAGATGATTTGTGTGTTTGACAAATGGATTGTCTATGTAGAATTGTTCAAGACAGTTTACTTCTGCTATACAGGTTGGCGATTGTGTGTGTGTATGTGTGTGTGTGTGTGTGTGTGTGTGTGTAGTGTGCTCTAGTGTTACCAGTACTGTCTGATAATCTGCCTGACATGATCCACTCTGTTAGATATAATGTATTATTAGTCTTCTACTAACAATATTTCAATATAAAATACACATTTATCTTACTTTCACTATGTTACCTTTCTTGATTTTAAACTAGTAATATATATCATGGAAAATGATAACTTTTCTATAAATATTTTTCATCCAACAAAAACTGCTATATGTTTTTGGAGAGTAACTTTATTTAGGATCAAAAATATTGGTAAATATTCATTGATATAAAATTGCTCCCAAAAGTTGATATGATAATCTTAGTTAAGATTTTAGCTTTTCAGATATTCTAAATAAATTAGATATACTTTATAAATTTAGTAGTGGCTGTATTTAATGATTCTATAGATAAAAATTTATTTAATTTAAAATCACAATGTAATAAAGCAAAAATTATAATTAATATTGCCTTTAGAATTATTAATCAATAGTTTAATGATATAATATAACTTATTTATGCTTTGTAAATATGATAGCAGATTAGACGATTTGTCATTTATAGTTTCTAAAATGTGAAGGCAAATGGTATGTGACAATTGTACAAGGTCAATAAAGTCACTCCAAAAAATATTTAAAAATTGTAGAATATTAATGATATAATTTCTAGGATTCTATTTTAATATGTTTGATGTCAATTTGCATGACTCAGTTTTAAATTGTAAAATTTTTAAGTCAAGGAAAGTAATTTTATATACATTTATATATATATTTAATTCCATGTTTATATATATATAT
>NW_022900936.1:40058827-40063048 GCF_012274545.1 Fukomys damarensis
CCATAAAGAGCGAGAGAATAGATTCATTCATAGGAAAATGGATACATATTGAAGATATACTCCTAAGTGAAATAAATAAGTCCCACATGTGTAAATACCAAATAGTTTCCCTGGTGTGAATATTCTGCAACAATGCATAAGATTCTAATAAGATTACTGACATTTAGAAATTTGAAGAAAAGAGCTAAAGGTGTAGGGAAGGTGTGATACGTAGGGGAAGAACAAAAAGGGAAAAGAAAAAAATGTGAGAGAATGAAAAGATGAAAATAAAGTGTTTGTAGATGAGGAGGGGAGGAGGGGGTGAAGGGAGGGCAGAGGTAAGGGGAAAAAATGAGAATCAAGACTTGCCATGTAAAGGTACATGATCCCAACAATGAATGTAACTGTACTGTATCCCTAAAATGTACCAATAAACTCAATAAAATTAAATTAAAAAAACAAAAACAAAAACAAAAAACATTAAGCTTCGAAAGTTGTTGTGATGTTTATTTGTAATAGCTATTAGGTGAAAGTCTCAATTAGTTTGGATTAGTTGTCCAGTGATGAAGAAAATATAGAATAAGATAAAATTCTCAAAATTATCATTTGCAGGCTGAATTCTGTCCAAAGATATGTTTTTATATGTATAAAATATCCCAGAAGTGACTTTTAAACCAACATTTTATTAGTGAGACTAAGCCATAAATCATCAGCAATATAAAGGTTTTACTTTTTACATTATGAGGTTTGCATGGGAAATATTGGTTATGACTGAGTTCATCTGCTTTCCTTGGAAGAGACAAGTATGCTATCTTTTTCTACCGAGTTATCTTTTCAGTCTATACAGAGATCTGAGTATTTGCTCTTCACACACCTTGTGTAACACGTTATTTTACTTTTACTACCTTTAACAGTTCATTCTAACCTATACTACCTGCTTTTTAGACATTGCTTATCATGTCATTAATGACATATTTGTCATTTTAACAGGGATAGTGTCTTCTTTATCACAAGTTTTTCTTTCTCATCTTAGCCAGGATCCTTTTTTTTTCTTACTACTTTGAGTATGCTACCATGATAAAGTCATGTCTGAATTGTACTAATCTTTTTTGTGGTTGTCTCCTAATTTTGACAACAGATACAGAAAAAAAAAACCTCTTATTATAGAGTTATCCATTTGATGAAAGAAAAGAACAAAAATGATAAATAAATAAAAACCTTAAACATTTTCCCCAGTCACCTTTGGTTTTATTCTTAGTAGACATCAACAGTAATATCTACAGACACTGGAAGTATTAACTAAGTTTAAGGAAATTACAACAAAGTTATTTACTTATTTATTTATTTAATTTTAATTTTAATTTAATTTTTTTTGAGACAGGGTCTTACTATTTAGTTGAGACTGATCTGGAACTCACTATGTAGCCTAGGCTGGTCTCAAGCTCACCATGATCCTCCTGCCTCAGCCTCTTGAGTGCTGAGATTACAGGTGTGCACCACCATGCTTACAACAAATTAAATGTAGTGAAAAAATGTATGGTTACAATCACACAACTCTCAGAGGTTTGCAATGACTGGAAAACAATGAAATGAACAAGATGCAGCTTGTGTTAGTCATTCCTTATTCTTTTCCATTAGAATAACATAAAAATTCAGTATTTATATCCATGAGTGACTTTTCTTCTTATATGTAGAGACAGCTTAATATCAGACATGTTTAGCGGATAATCAAGTATTCATTTTGCATATACAATTTCCAGATATACATATGCATTTATACATATATATGCATATACATATACATATACATACATATATATAAAAAAATATATATAGCTTGAATTCAATTCTTCATTGAATTTAGAGGATTTAGCTATCAAAAGATAATTGTAACCCTCCCAAAGCTAGGGTTTTGAACATCTACAATATTTAAAAGAAGTAAGCACATAACTTTTAGCTACAAGGTATTCTTCTGGATAAAAAGAGTAGATTATGCAAAGATAATAAAATAAGCTCCAAGTTTATTTAATTATCACTTTGGAATAGCACAGCATTATTTCTAAAGCAGGAAGTTTTATGATCAGAATATTTACTTCACAATTCCGCACAAATTAAAATCTGAGTTTAATTGGCTAGCTGATGTAGAAAGAGTTCCTTTTGTCATATTCTACATATATCCTTTTTCTGCAGGGAACAAGCCTCCTGTCCACAGAAGACATCCTGGTCAACTCAACTTAAAGGTCTTTATTCCTCTCTATCACAAATCTTCCTGAATCATTGCCTTCATCTGGCTCTAAAACAGAAGACTAATCACAGTGTGCTCTTAATCTCAGTCAGTGTCCATGACCACATGAAGCACAAGATTTCCAACTCAGTATTTCACTCTACTCTAGTGCTTCACAAATTTGACCACAATTTATCCTCACCTTTAGAAGTGTCTGCACCTCTAGTCCTGAGCTCATCCCCTAGGCATTCTCATTCAGTAGGAGAGGCTGAGGCTGCCATTTGCAGAACATACTCTGAGAGGATGCATCCCCGGAAGCTCTGCATGTCTCCCCATATCTGTCCTTCACATTGTCCTCTAATTCTACAGCCCTCCCACTCTACTCTCTCATATCCTCAACTTCAACAGTTCCCTACATCTTCTTGCTCTAACAGACAATAAATACTCATTTTTTGTCAACGTTTCAGTTTTTCAATGTGAAGTTTAAAGTCTGTTTTTTACTTTTAGTTGTTTTAGAATTTAGTGTTTGTTTATTTGGCTTTTCCTCCTCATAAATTCCTACTAAAACTTTCATCAATTTTTCACCTATTAGTCACTTCCTTTCATATACTTGTCCCTGTTTTTCTTTGCTTTTATTAAAAAAACAGTTTAATTGAGAAATTATTCATGTACCATATGTTTTACCCTTCAAAATATACAAATCAATGTTTTAAACATATTTACAGATATGCACAACCATCATTAGAGTTTACTTAGAACATTTTAATTCTCCCAAAAAGAATCCTTTTTTGCTTCAGCCAGCTGTTTACTTCCCAGCCCTAAGCAACTGCTATTCTATTTTATGTCCCTTAGGAGTCACTTACTCTTGATTTAATGAAGAATGCAACTGTAGAATATTTTTGCTTTTGTGATATTTTTTTATTTAACAAACATTTTCAAGGTTTAAGCAAATTTTATCATGAATCAATAATTCATTCCATTATATAATGAAACACTAGCATTGAACTGTGTTTGGATATAGATTTGCTAGAGATATTTGGATTGTTTCCACTTTTTGATTTTTATGAATATTTCTGCTATGAACATTGGTACATGTGCAAGTTTCATATGAATGTTTTTCTTTACTTTTTATTTTTAAAACTTTCATCATTTGACCATTTATTTATCTTAATGTATATTCTATCTCTTATGTTCACTTTTGTTTAGATCTTTTTTCTTTTTTTGAAATTCTTTCCCTTTTATTGAGTTTATTGGTACATTTAAGGTAAACAATACAATTACATTCATTATTGGGATAGTGTACCTTTACATAACAGGTCTTTGTTCTCATTTTGTTCACCTTGTTGGTGCCCTTCCTTCACCTCTCCTCCCCTCCCCATTTACAAACACTTTATTTCCATTTTTTCATTTTCTCATATTTTTTTTTCTTTTCCCTTATTACCTTTCCCCTGCCCTTCCCATTTCCCTACACTTCAGCACTATTCTTCCTATTTCACATGGTCAATTATATCATTAGGATCTTATGTACTATTATAGTTTTTCATACCAGAGAAAGTATTTGATATTTACACATGTATGACTTATTTATTTCACTTAGGAATATATCCTCAATATGTATCCATTTTCCTGTGAATGAATCTAATTTCTCATTCTTTATGGCTGAGTAGTATTCCATTTTATAGAAAAACTGCATCTTCTTTATTCAGTTTCCAACTGATGCCCAAATGGGCTTTTTCCAAGTTTTAGCTATTACAAACTGTGCCACTATAAACATTGGTGTGCATGTATCACTGTGGTATGATTCTTTTAATTCTTTTGGAAATATACACAGCATAGGGATGGCTGGGTCAAATGGAACCTCTAGTCCCATCGCTTTGAGGTATCTCCAGATTGACTTCCATAGTGGTTGCACCAGTCTGCTCTCCAATCAAAAATGGAGAAGAATTCCTTTCTCCCCTCAACCCTGCCAACATTTGTTATTGATTGTTTTTTTTTTTTTTTTTTTTTTTTTTTTTTCG
>NW_022900936.1:40063139-40103120 GCF_012274545.1 Fukomys damarensis
TTGTGAAGTGAGGTGGAATCTCAGTGTTGTTTTCATCTGCATCTCTCAAGTGACTAGTGATGTGGAACATTTTTTCATATATTTACTTGCTGCTTTTCCTTTTTTGTCTGAGAAATGTCTGTTCATTTCAGATGCCCATTTTTGAATTGGGTCTTTATATTTGTGGGGGGCTGACTGTTCTGAGTTCTTTCTATGTTCTTGATAGTAGTCCTTTGTCTGAGGAAGAGCTGGTAAAAACTTTTTCCCACATTCTAGGTTGTCTCTTAGTTCTGTTGATGGTTTCTGTTGCAGTGCAGAAGAGTTTTAATAAGATGAGATCCTAGTTGTTGATTCTTTCTGCTAGTTCCCGTGCTACTGAGGATTTGTTCATAAAGTCTTTTCCTATGCCAGTGCCTTCCAGAGTGCTGCCTAAGTTATCTTCCAGCAAGTTTAGTGTTTTAGTGTTTATTTTAATGTTTAGATCTTTATTTTAATGTTTTTATTTTAATGTTTAGATCTTTAATTCACTTGAATTTTAATTTAGTGCATGGTGAAAGATAAAGGTCCAGTTTTAATCTTTGGCAGGTTGAAGTCTAGTTTTTCCAACATCATTTATTAAAGAGGCTATCTTTTCTCCACTGAGGATGGTCAGCTCCTTTGTGAATGATGAAGTAGATGAATACATCTGGAGTTGTTTTTGTGTATTCCAATCTGTTCCATTGATCCCCAGGTCTTTTTCTTTGCCAGTACCATGCTGTTTTTATCATAGTGGCTTTGTACTATAGTTTCAAATTTGGAATTGTTATACCCACTGCCATGTGTCTGTTGCCTAGGATGGCTTTTGCTATTCTAGGTCTCTTCTGGTTCCAAATGACTTTTTGGATTCTTATTTCTAGTTCTGTGAAATATAGTGTTGGAATTTCAATTGGCATTGCATTGAATCTGTATAGCAGTTTTGGTAGTATGGCCATTTTCACTATGTTGATTTTTCGTACCCAGGAGTAGGGATATCTTTCCATTTTCTTATATCCTCTTTGTTCTCTTTTTTCAGAGTGCTGCACTTTTCAGTGCAAAGGTCTTTTGCTTCTTTTGTTAGATTGATTCCTAGATAATTCATTTTTTGGGGTGCTATTGTGAAAGGAATTGTTTCCCTAATTTCTCTCTCAGTGACTCTTTTATTTGTGTACAAGAAGGCTATTGATTTTTGAGTGTTGACCTTGTATCCAGCTACTCTGCTAAAAGTGTCAATTAAGACTCAAAGTCTTTTGGTGGACTTTTTTGGGTCTTCAATGTAGAGTATTATATCATTAGCAAATAATGACTGTTTAACTTTTTCCTTTCCTATCTTTATTGCTTTAATTTCTTTCTCTTGTCTAATTGCTATGGTTAACGTTTCCAGAAATATGCTGAAGAGGAGTGGTGATAATGGGCATCCTTGTCTTGTTTCTGATTTTAACATGAAGATTTTTTGTTTTTGGCCTTTTAATATGATGTTGGCTGTTGGTTTTTCATAGATAGCCTTTATTAAATTGAGATATAGACCATCTATTCCAATTTTTTGCAGGGTTTTTATCATGAATGAGTGTTGAATTTTGTCAAATGCTTTTTCTGCATCTATCAAGAGGATCACATGAGTTTTGTTCTTGACTCTGTTAATATAGTGTATTACATTTATTAACTTACATATGTTGAACCATGCTTGCATCCCTGGAATGAATCTGACTTGGTGAGGATGTATGATCTTCTTGATGATCCTCTGTATTTTGTTTGCTAATATCTTATTAAGAATTTTTGCATCTATATTCATTAAGGAGATTGGCCTGTAGTACACTTTTTTAGTTGCATCTTTCCCTGGTTTGGGAATTAAGGTGATACTTGTTTCCAGCAATAAGTTTGGAAGTATTGCTTCCCTTTCAATTTCATTGAAAAGTTTGAAGAGTAATGGCAATAGTTGTTCTCTAAATGTCTTGTAAAATTCAGCTGTATATCCATCAGGACCTGAGCTTTTCTTTTTTGTTATATTTTATTTAAATATTCAATTTCATTGATTGTAATTGGGGTGCTTAAAATGTTTTTATCTTCTTTATTCAACTTTGGTAATTCATAAGTATCTTGACATCTGTCCATTTCTTCTGTGTTTTCCCTTTTGTTGGAGTACAGGTTCTCAAAGTAGGTATTGGTTATCTTCTGGATTTCTGTTGGATCTGTTGTGACTTCAACTTTTTCTTTTCTAATTGCATGAATCTGAGTCTTTTCTTTCCTTTTTTTGATAAGGTTAGCTAAGGGTTTATCAATTTTATTTATTCTTTCAAAAAACCAACTGTAGGATTCATTTTGTTTGTATTGTTTTCTTAGTTTCCTTTGCATTGATTTCTGCTCTTATCTTTATAATTTCCTCTCTCCTTTGTGCTTTGGGTTTTTCTTGCTCTTGTTTTTCTAGGAATCTAAGATTCATCATTAGTTTTTTTTCATTTGAGCTCACTCTGTTTTCCTAGTATGGGCATTCAGTGCTATGAATTTTCCATATAGGACTGCTTTCATTGTGTCACAAAGATTCCTGTATGTTGTATTGGCATTTTCATTTATTTGTAAAAATTTTCTGATTTCTTCCTTAATTTCCTCTGTGATCCATTGATTATTCAGGAGAGTTTTGTTCAGTTTCCATGTGTTTGTGAAGTTCCTCCAGTTTCTTATGCAATTGATCTCCAGGTTGATTGCACTATGATCTTATAATATACAGGGGATAACTTCGATTCTTTTGCATTTATTGAAGACTATTCTGTGAGCTAGTATGTGATCTATCTTTGCAAATTACCCATGTGCAGCCAAAAAGAATGTATATTCTGATTTTGTGGGGTAGAACATTCTATAAACATCTATTAAGTCCATCCTTTCAAAAGCTTGGTTCAATTCTAGTATTTTGTTGTTGACTTTTTGCCTAGATGATCTGTGTATTTGTGATAGTCGGGTGTTTAGATCCCCCACTATAATTGTATTAGTGCTTATTTGGTTTTTCATGTTTCTTAATATTTCTTTTATATAGTTGGGGGCATTAGTATTTGGTGCATATATGTTTATGATTATCATCTCTTCCTCTTGAATTGTTCCCTTTACAAGAATGTAGTGGCCTTCTTTGTCTCTCTTAATCAGCTTTGGTTTGAAGTTTACTTTGTCTGCGAATAAGATTGCTACCCTTGCTTTTTTCTGGGCTCCTGTCACATGGAAAAATTTTTTCCATCCTTTCACTTTCAGTCTATGGGCTTCTTTATGCACTAGGTGTATTTCTTGTTTACAACATATTGTTGGATTTTGCTTCCTAATCCATTCTGACAGTGTATTTCTCTTCATTGGTGAGTTGAGGCCATTGACATTGATGCTTATAACTGATATGTATTGACTTATTATTGTCATGTTATTGTCCTTTTGTTGACTCTTTTTACTTTTTCACCTTTTCCTTTTAATTTCTTGCCTTACCTTGATTTGCTCTGTTGGCCTCATGGTGTTGTTACCTTCATTATCTTTTTCTAGGATATTTTTTAGGATGGCTTGTAGTGCTGGTTTGGTATTCATGTAGTTTCTCAGGTGTTCTTTGTCGTGGAAGTATCTTATTTCCCCATCCATTTTGAAAGAGAGTTGTGCAGGTTACATAATTCTAGGTTGGAGTTTGTTTTCTTTTATGACTTGAAATATCTCACTCCAGATTCTCCTTGATGTAAGGGTTTGTGTTGGAAAGTCTGCTGTGATTCTGATGGGCTTTCCCTTCAATGTGATTTGTTTCTTTTCTCTTACTGCTTGTAGTATTTTGTTCTTCTTTTGGGTTTCTGGGAACTTGACTTTTATATGTCTATTTGCAGATTTTATTTTATTGTGGCTAGTTGGGGTCCTATATGCCTCAGTTATCTAAATGCCAATTCTTCCCCTCTGTTTGTGAAGTTTTCTGTCATTAATTCTGTGAACAGCCTTTTCAAGTCATTTGTATTTTCTCCTGCTACTTCATGGATTCCTATCAGTCTTATGTTATTCTTCTTTGCATCATCTAGGAGTTGTTGGATCAATTTCTCATGAACCCTTAATGATTTTAAGAGTCCTCTCTTTTCATGGTCACTGTCTGCAATAATATCTTCTATATCTGAGATTGTGTCTTTGCATTCTTTTATTCTGTTGCATACACTTTCAATGGAGAGTTTAATCTCCTGGATATCTGTTTGAATCTGTTGAATGGATTTCATTTCTTTCTTATGTTGGACATTCATTATTTCAATTTCTTTCTTGTGCTGGGCCTTCATGGCTTCTATTGTGGTCCTGAGCTCATCTATTTTTTGTCAGTTTCTGTTGTAGAGTCTCTAATCATGACTTTCATTTTGCTCACCATCTCTATGGTTATTTGGGAAATTATTTCTGTTTTGAATTTTTCTAGAGCCTATTTGATCTGTTTTATTACTTCCTGTGCTTTGAGTTTAGGGTGTCCTGGTGGTTCAATATCAGCCTTTTCATCCTCATTTGCCCTACTGTTTGTTATTGGTGTGGAAGTCTGTCTTTGTGTCTTGCTTAAGTGTTTTTTCATTTTTATTTTTGTTGTTGGGCGGTCTTTGGTTTAATCTCTGGGTTATTACCCAAATATTCCTGATATACTTGCACCCTAGCTTCTGATTCTCTAACCACCCACAGACATTCTTATCTTCATAACATCAGAGAAAACAGCTCATCAAATCAACCACAATCCTTTATCCCAACTGATACAATCAGCAACACAATATAATCAAGCACAACTTGGAAACTGACCACTTGTGGTAGTCACTAGTCTATCACCCTTAAACTATGTGAATTAAATTCAAATAAAAAAGCAATCCAAAGCATGTCTGCAATGAACAAACCTTTCAATGTAGTTTATTTACCATTTAGGATAGGAGCTCAGACAGAGCTAGGATGAGAGGAGTAGACAAGTAAAAGAATTGGAGAAGGTTTCAAGTGAAGTCAGAGCACATAGAATGACCACACAATAGTCAGGAAACTGTTAAATTTGAAAGTGATAGACAGAGTAGAAGTACAAGGACAAGAGTCTATCCCCTTAACAGTAATAGGGGCTCACTTTACTTGAAACCACTGACCCCTGTGTGAGGTAGAATGGCAGAAGAAAAGAACATTTTTAAAAAAGAGAAAAAATGATAAAAGAAGAAATCTGAGTTAGGGCAAGAGCAGAAACAGACAGGGAGGTGAGGGATAATATGGTGGAGCAAAAGACTGAGTTGGAGAAAGAGGAAAGAAAAGAGACAGAATTTGCAGAGTAGAATGAGGAAAAGAAAGAGCAAAAAAGAATTTGAAGGGCCTCTTTCAGACTATATCTCTGCTGTCATAATATACAACATGCACAGCCATGTGTAGAATCAAGACCTCTGATCTCAGCTAGCTGGTGGCAAAACCCCATGATGCAGACAGACCTCGGGCTGCAAGGCCCAGATTGAATTCTCTGAACTCCTGAACAGTTGAACTCCACACCATTTTACTATAGGTTTCCCATACCCTTTCTTTAAAGATGTTCAAAGTTGGGAACTCAGAAAAATACCCTTTATGACCACCTCTGCCTCTGCAGAGTGGGACCAAAGACTGGCACAATCAGGAGGTCTGAGAGTGTGGGGTGGGGGCGGTTGTGGGAGTTGTGGTGGTTCAGGGGTGCCCACATGGCTACCTTACTGACACTGGAGCAATGGCGGTGCCTGACAGGAGAGGGCATGGCTATCCTTTCTGGGATTGGGGGCCCAAGCAGGCCCTCCTCGTGATGGAGCGATGGCAGCTGAAAGATGGACTTTTAAATGTCTCTGTTATGAAAAGTTTCCTGGCACTGGAGCAGTGGCTCCTGGCAGGAGAGGGTGTAGCTATCCTTCCCAGGGTCAGGGCCCAAGAACGCCCTCCTGGTGCTGGAGAGATGGTAGCACCAGACAGGAGAGAGTGTGGTTTAGATCTTGTTTCTAAAATGAGGTTTTGATTTATTTTCATTTCTTTCTTGAGTTCTATCACTTCATTTCTAAGTTCTTCTAAAACTAATTTGCTTGCTTTCATTTCTTACGTAGTAAATTAAGTAGTAAATTATACTTTTGATCTGACTTGCAAGTATATGTCCTTTTTTTTTGTTAATAAAGGTATTATCTGCTCATTTCTCTCTGATATTTGGCCTATAGTATATCAGGAATATTTTGGATTTATCCTTGTTTATCATTTTCCAGAGCATTTAGAAAGAAATAAAGTTCAAAGTATTTTTTTCCTAAATCCTAGATGTTTCTTGACTTCATGTAGCATTCATAGTCTTAACAAGTTGCTTTCTGAATTTTATGGCCATACTTTCATTCTTCATTTTTATAAACATTTTTTATCTTTTGTCTTTTATCTCCATATTAATCAACTTTACCTAATTTCTTAGAAGTTTCTTCTTGGTTTGTGCCTCAGTCCAGGAAGACTTTCTAAATTCATTTTAAGTTTTCAATAGGTCTATACTGTTCTCTCTCTTTTGGACTTTTGTACTCACTCTTATGAGATTTGGGATTAGGCAAAGGCACCCTTTGGCTGCTGCTGTGTAGTGAGGTCCAGTGGGTTCTAGACCTGTTGAGGACTTTTCCTATGTGCTTTTCTGTTCATAGGCTCCCTTGCTTTCCCCATGCTCCTACCACCTGTAGGAAGTGTGTAAGTCTTGTGCTGATACTCTTTGTCCACCCATTTATGTTTTGGGACTATAGTTATATTTTATGGTCAACTTTTGTTTGTATTTTTTCTATTATTTTGGTATCTAGTTTCTGTTTTTTTTTTTTTTTTCTGGGTTCTATTTGTTTGGTGTGGGTGCTATAACATTAAAGAATGTGCAATTACTAGTATCTTTCTAGAATCAGTTTGTTAATCTTTTGACATTGTGATATGCAGAATACTTAAGAATTACTAGATGAAACAGTTGAAGAAATTATGACAGATAGTCTAGGTAATTATAACTATGAAGCTTATCATTTTTCAGTACAGGAAAATATATCCAATTAACTTTTTTAATTTTGGATTTTGCAATGCTTTTCTTTTGTACTTATATTTAATCCAATAGTCTATCAGATTTCATCATATTATGTACTTGTTTACTATTATTGATGGCCAGTCTTTTACATTTTAGTATAAGTAACTTTAAGCCATTCTCCACTCCATTTTGTTGCATGAAAAAGTTATCACCTAATAACATTTATTTTTTCTTTTATTTTTTGAAAGTAAAATATTTAAAACAGTTTACTTACTTCTCTAACATTATTTTCCCATTAAACAGTGCTAAAATTGTTTAGTTTTCAAAATATCTTCCTGTCTTCTCCAGTACTACATGTGAAGAATCAAATTCTATAAAAACACACAATTATTTTCTAGATTTTTATATAAGAGAGATGTTACTCAAGGAGATGACATGGACCAGACTGTAACTCATAAAAAGGTAAATGACACACAAATGTAGTACCTTAAATATTCTTTATAAAAAATTAGTTGGAACATATCTCCATGACTGATTATAACACCTTGATTTGTCACTGTACTGTAACTAAAAACTACTGGATTACAAGTTGACCTTTTCAATGGCTTTCTAAAGGATTTGTAAAAATCATATATTTTAAAGAAGCTCCTTTGGTGTGTTCTAAAATGTCATCATAATTTTTCTTCACTCTTGAAGTTATTTTCATTTACACAAGGGATTTAACTTGCCTCAGGAAGATTTTTTTTCTCTTGACATTCTTTCACTTCACTAGAGATTATTCATTTTACAGAATGCCCTTTTGGAAACCATTCTAAACTTCATAAACATAAACTTATTAATTCACTGTTCTTCTTTGGTATAGAGCAGTCAGTCGCATATAACTGATGGAACTTTATGGCTTTACCATATGAAGGCAAATGATATTCTAACTAGATGATATTTTCTAATAATGGCATGTCCTAATCCCTTGAACTTTAAAAAAATGCCTTCAGAAATGCTCAAGACCTCAGTCTTTCCCTTCTTCATTAGTTGAGAAGTACTATTCTGTAGTCAAAATATTTTTATTTTTAGAGGGAATTTAAGGTAGAGATTGTCTTATTTCCTGGCTGCCACAGATTTGTTGTAGAGTTAGAGGAAGAGAATGCAGAGGATTGTTGTTGTTGTTGTTTAAATAATAATATGAACTCAGCTGGCTAGACCATGAGTACATGGAAATGAAAAAGTATTTATTATGCTATGTAATACATATTCCTATTACAGTTATTTGGTTTTCATGTTAAAAGCAGTCACTTGTTCATTTTTAATTAATGAAGAAAAGAATAGAAACATATGAAAAACCAAATTCCTACATAACAACAAACTTCATTTTATCTATAGCAGTCATACATTTATTACTATATCTTTAATAGGATTGTAGATAACCATGACATTGGGCTTATCATCAATTTTTTTAAGTGTGTAATTAAAGCACAGAGCAGGTAGAAATCACACACCTAATCTACACTCTAAGCAAAAAGATTTTTTAATTATGAAATTAATTTTCAAAATCAATTTATATATTTTAAAAGTCAAGTAATTGGTAATTGATTATCTGTCACCTTTACCCCCTGTATGACCTATGACCCAAGTAGCAAACTACAGAAATAATTTTGGCTATGCTTACTGGATAATGAAATTTATCAAAAGGATATTAGATAGCTTAAAATGTTGATATTGATATGACAAAGCAACATGATTGTATCCCTACATTATACAACATATCTAGTTCATGGAGTGCACTGAGCAGCTGTGCCTGTAACAGGCCCTCTAGCTTGAAGCATGAGCACCACCATCCTGAACCAAGGATACTGTGACAGATGAATTGACAGTGCTCGTTTTGTAAACTTTTTGATGTATTCCCCACCTTTCTGTTGTCAAGGAAGTTCTCATGGCTCCTAATTCAAAGCACAAGATGGATATTGAATGTTAGTGGAGACCTGCTTACATGAAAGCTGCAAAACAGAGTATAAAAAAGTATATTCAGAGCTTGTAGTTTCTATCATGATTAGAAGCTGTGCATTCCATAAGAGTTGGTGTCTTCTAAACATGGAGGTGAGGGAGAAGGATTCAGATACTGTTTTACTTAAAGAGGAAAAATAAGCTGCAAACATTTTTTCCTTTTCAAGTAGGTGATTTTATAAAACAGCTGTTTTACTTTTCTTTTCTTGTGAGTTTTAACAGTGTAGTCCTGAAAGTACACATAAAACTGAACAAAAGTTGTTATACTTTGGCTACTGTTCAATATCTAATAATATTCAAGTAATTTTCTTCAGTATTTCCAACTGTATATTTGTGTGTGCGCGCGCGCGTGTGTATGTGTGTGTGTGTGTGAAGAAAAGAATAATGTAATCATTTTCAGACTTTGAATTTCTTAGATCTCTTTATACTTCTTTTTAACAGATATAGGAAGCTCTGCCAAGAGACAGCTGTTTATCCATGCAGTAATTACTTTGATTGTGATAGTTTACCAATCAATGTACCTTTAACAATTGTGAGAAGAAATGAACTTTTTCAAGTTTCTGTCCTGAGCTTGGCCTGAGGGTGAAATAATTTAGCAACTTATTTGATTTTTCTTTTTCTCGAGTTGAAAGCACAAAATGTCTTTGATTTCTGCCTTTTATATTCTCTATGTGGCTTCTTGGTCTCTGATTTCTGACAAAATGTCAAATAACTTAGTGAGAAGGCTTATTAAGTGTTGCCTTTGTACCCTGCCACCTGCAGGTGATTCTGGTTCTGGTTGAAATCCAGATTTCTGTGGAGATTTGGAAAAGCTCCTATTGGCCTTGGGTCATACTCAAACTGTGTGTAGTCAAAAGCCTTAGAAATTTTGAAAATGAAATAGAGGATTCAGTCAGTGATAGAAGCCCTTACTATGGATCATTGTTGCCTGAGAGAATCCATTATCACCAACATAATCCATCACCAAGAATTTTACTCTTACAAATGCATACCAAAGAGAACTGTTATAGTGATTCATAAAATAAGGTTCATAAAAGCACTATATACAATAACCATAACTAGAGAGAACCCAGATGTTCATCAACAGTATAATGGATAAATAAATTATGTAAAATAAAACACTGAGCAGCATTGAGAATGAATGAATAACAGTAATACAGATGGATAAAACAAAAATTTTGTTGAGAAAAAATAATATATACAGAGTATATTCAAATAATTCTATTTTTATAGTGTTAAGAAGACAAAACCAATTCACCCTAATAGAAATAATAATATTGGCTATCTTTGAGCAAGAAATAGTAATTCCAGGCTCATATAAGAGGTGATTTATTTGCCAGAGATATTTTTTATGTGGATTCTGATTTTATGAATATGTTTACTTTGTTCAAAGTTGTTGAGTTGAACACATAGTTTCATAGTTTTCTAGATGCAGGTTTTACTTCAGCAAAAGGTAAATGCATAAGATAATAAACGCTAAAACATTCACATTGGTACATTTTACTCTCCAAGATTGCTTTTCCTCTCAAATCAGGGTAACTTAAATGTGTCAGAGTTAAAGAAAGAGTTAATATTGATTTCAATTGCTCTGAGCATCATTAGCTTGTTCTATTTAGGTGCAATTCACTAGCCTCTTACTGGATAGTTGCATATAATGAACTATAAGTACATTATGTATGAGTGGCATAATTTTGAAATAAAATAATGTACCATAAACAATTTTACTTGATTTTCATAGAAGAGTGAGAAGCATGCAGGTAGAGAAATATTCAATGGTATCATAAGGCAGAGCATGTACCTCTCACCACATTTACTCTCAATTCAAATTTTCTAGTTTTACCATATAATATCTGTAACATCTATCTATCTATCTAATCTATCTATCTATACAATATGAGGAATATGTTGGTTATGTCACAACATAACATATATACAACATATATACATATGTATATATACAATATACATACAATTTATATCATGAATATAATTTTGCCCAGGATAAAAACCATTCAGAAATTTGTTTAATGAAGTTGCTGTCTTAGAATCTACTTTTTTGCAAAATTATTTGTAACCCAGTTACACTCTGCAACTTTTTGCCTTGGAAAAGCTTTTCCTCCGTATCTGGTTGATTATGACATCTGGTTGATTATGACACACACACACACACACACACACACACACACACACACATATATATACACACACACATATGTATATATATGCATTATATAATATAATATATACACACATATATATGTATATATACGTATATAATCTGTGAACTATATGAGCCTATTTAAATACTAATTGCTATTTATTTTAATATGAAGATTCCCCAAATATGGGTCCTTATTACATAAAGTACCAATGTGACTATATTCCTATCATAATTTATTGCCCTTTTTTAATGGCTAGTGTTTCCAATTAGAATGAAACTCCTACCCCCCCACCAGGAGCCACACAATTCCACATTCATTTTAATTTCCATTATATTCTACATTGAATGATGCATATTAGAAATATAAATAATATATTTACATGATGAATGCAGTAATACAACTAGGGTGTTCATGCAGGAATAGCTTCCTGGATTTTCTTGTATAATTCTCACAATAAAATTCTTCTAACTCTCAAATCCTAATAAACAGTTTACAAATTGAGAAAATAAACATCATTTATAATTTTCATGTGAAAATTAAATATAACTACATATGTGGAGGTTTCACTGATTTTAAAAGTATCTATTAATAGAAAGTGGACAGGAAGAGCAAAAACATTGACACCAATTGAAAATTATGGTGAAGATTTCTGGGAAATGTAGCAGAAATATGTAAGAAAAATTTAGTCATGGTATTCTTGTAAATGTTATCACAGGCATGATGTTATGAGCTTTTCTACTGTTAATGGTTTGCCATGCTTGCAAATTACATACTTATATCTATTTATAGCTTTTTTAATCTATGTGTATATAATATATGGTATATATGAATAATGCATGTATACTGTATGATATATATTATATACGTTCATATATATCATAAGTATATACACATTATTATCACATATATTTATTATATATTATATACATTATTATATATTATATATATTCATATATATCATACAGTATACATATTTAATGAAAAATTCTCCAGAAAAATAAGTTTAGGATACTAAATAAATAACTGAATTTATAATTGTTACACAAAATTCTGCATTTTGCTACTACTTTGCTAGCAGATTAGAATGTTACATTGAGTGAAATCTTCCCAGGAAGATTCACTGATGTTTCCCACATTGTAATTGCTTTGCTGTAGATTGCAAATCTTAGCACAGGTCATAAAAATACTACTGAAATAGTAAAAAAAAAAAAAACACTACAACTATTACTACCTTTACTATATTCTGACAGTTCAGAAAATAGCAAGATTTTAGGAATTTTGAGAATTCTCATTTTTGTTGCCAAATTCAAAAGATTAATGTCTCTTAGATATTTAAAAATGGTAAAGTCAAATAGGTGCTTGATCTTAAATTGTTTTTATCTTGGACAAAATTATATTCATGACATAAATTGTCCATATGTCAGTATATATTAAGTGCCCCCAGAAGTATTAACTTGATTATAAAGTTATTAAAGGAAGATCTCAGCAAAATCTGGAAAGAGTTGATGATGATTTTGTGGAAAAAAAGAGGTATTTCAGTATTCAGGTGTGGGTTATAATAAGATATGTGAGCAAATAATTTAAAGAAGAGGGAAATTTTATACAAGAAGAATAAAATAATCCAAGTCTAGAGAAAATTAATATATGTGGCTAAATTATAGAACACAATTTTCTTCTTTCAAAGAATGAGTTTCTATTATAATAGAATAAATATAGAAATCTTAGTATGACAGATCAAAATGATTTATACTGATCCTTGAACTTTAACTGCACAGTAGTATTTGCACAGTGCCAGAGAAAGTTGAAATTTACCATAATGACTTGTCAGAAATTTGTTTAATGTAGTTGCTGTCTTAGCATCTCTTTTTTTTGCCAAAAGTATTTGTAACTCAGTTGCACTCTGCCACTTTTTGCCTTGGAAAAGCTTTTCCTACATATCTGGTTGGTTGTGACATAACCAACATATCCTCATCTTTCTGACTCAAACACAATACATTACACAATGGTTAATGCCAGTGTCATGTAAATTAGTTCAGCCCTTTTTAGTTAAACTAGAGAATTAATAACTCTGTAGGGAACCCTGAAAGATAAATTCTGTGCACCTTTTTTAAGGCCTAGTCTGATGGTTCTCCCTTCCTACTCCCAACCTGCTGAGTTCTCTACTGCCTCTGGATGTCATGCTAAGCTTTTGTCACAGTCCTGATTTCTCTAGGACCTAGGAGAAACAAATAATTTCATGCATTTTTTGTTTTCATTCTGCATTGTGTTGTATCTTGCATACACACCTGAATCCAATTTTCCCTCTGTATTCAGGGATATATTGCAGATGGATTATCTTGGTTTATAGCCACTCTCAGAAGAGAGATCTCAAAACAAAATTAGAAAGCAATCACATGAGTCCTGATTTTATGTCTATAAGACACTGAACAAGATATGATACCTAAAATGTACCAATAAACTCAATGAGAAAAAAAAGATGAATATTGATTGAATAATTTCATCCTATTTTGAATGTATTTATAGCAACAAAACTCTTGATAATATATCATTATATTAAAATCTCAATACAAATAAAATTCACATAATATATAATTAAAAAGTAAAGATACTCAGAATTATTGAAATGTGAATATATTTGATATTAATTTTTTAATTTTTTCTTATATCTACCAAATACTTCATCATTTTCTGTTATTTCTCAAATGCTAGATAGTGTTGATCTATTTTGAACTATTAGGCTCCCTGAACCCCAACAATAGATGAATACAATTTTTCATAGGCAATGAAGAGGGCGATGTGACTAGCTTAGAACATAGCTTTGGCTTTCAGGAAGAGAGTTCTCCGTGGTAAGGGTGATGTGATGTTAAATGAGTTGAAGTTGAGTAGAGCCTATAAGTTCTTTGGAAAAACTTTTTTGGTTTTTATTCTAAGTGAGATGGGAAAACACTGGAGAATTTTAAGGAAAAAAACAATATACTCAATATTTTTATAATAGCTTAGGAAGAAATAATTAAAATAGAAAAACTACCTATTATAACTGGATATGATCTATTCCCACTAAAACTCATGTGGAAATGTGATTGCTAAAATAATGAAGTTGAGAGGTTGTGAGACCTTTAGAAGATAATTTGGTCATCAAGACTCTAAGCTGTGAGTAGATTAATTATCAGAAAAGCAAGCATTTAAAGCGGTCCCAAATTTGTAGGAAATTGCATGCACCTTGAGATCATAATATTAAGGGAAATAAATCAGACACACACTTTTAAATATCATGCGATTTCTCTGATATGAAAAACTCAAAATATTATGAAGGAGCAGAAATAGGAAGTAGGGAGATACCTCTTTCTCAGATGTGAAGCGGACTGAGAGATGGAGGAGTAGGAAGGGGAAGGGGAAGAGAATGATGAAAGAATTAAGATGTACCATGTACTTCTATCAGCTCCCCACAAGGAATATAATCATTATATACTGCAAATATATATGAATAAAAGAAATAAAAATTAAAATAGTCCCATATTTTGGAAAGGAAAAAGTTCTCATTACTACTATTTGAGATATTCTGAGTAAAACAAGAATTTTAGGGGGAGACATTCAGGCTAGTTTTCAAATATAATTTTGGTATGGCTTGTCAGTAAAAAGGTGTTTTTAGCTACCAATCTATGTCTTTAAATCACTGTGATTTCCTTCAAAGATTACATATATTTTAGCATTTACCCTTTCTTTTTTTGAAAAAGCTGCAAGTAAAAAGGACTTATGATGAGATTTGCTATTTTCAAAAATTCCACTGCATGAAAGATGCATTAAAAACTTATCAAAATGTAACATCTATAAGGTATTAGAATACTATACATTTTATTTCATTATAACTAGATCCAGATGTTTCATGTGAAGTAATAATTCTAATGTAAAGTCATACTTCAGAAATTACTAAGTATATGTTGAAAATAAGTTAAATAATAATTTAAACATTTATTTTCTATTTTGACATCTCTTTAATTTTTCCATCTTCCTTCCCTTTCTCCTTTTCTGTTTTTCTTCCTTATTTTCCCACAAATAAGAATTTTTTCAATTGAACATTTGCTATATTGCTAGGTATTTAAAGATATACTTTGGTAAATAATTAGCACATATATTTAAATAATGGAAGGTTTAGCAAAGGATGCAAAATATAACCCTTGTCTTATATAACGCAATCTTGAAGATGTTACATGAAATGAGAAAAGGACAGATAAGTTTTTAAAATTTATCATTTCACTTAATCCTGTTATATTCTATATAAGTAAACTTAATATATGTCAATTAGATGATTCTATGTGTCATTTTTCCTAATGATGTTCCAGAATTTATGACCAAGTGAACTCATATTTATTACTGATAAACATTAAAAGATTAACTTTCTATAACTCATCTCTGACTATAAGCTTCCAAGCATGGAGGAAGCATAAAGTGAAAGGGCAATTGAAACCTCTTTGTCTGTGTAAATATTAAACATATATCATGCTTACATGACTCTTGGAAGAATTAATGCGGAATGATTCAGTTTCATTTGCAGAAATATCTCTTGACAGTTATTCCACAAGGCCTCTCAAAATTTCTACAGACAACACTGTAGGAAAGTCATATAAAACAGCTGTGCTTTATATTCTACCCACTTTGTAGATGACTGAATTCCAAACCTGATTGAGTTGTTTGACTTTTAGAAGACCGAATAAACGAACTATAGAGATATGACATTAGTTTGAATAAAATGTGTTCCTTGAGAATGTCCATTTATCTCTAGTAAACAATATTTCCTAGTATGAAAAAAGAAGATATAAACTTATGGATATGGTTGGTTGTGTTCATGTGCAGTTTTCAGAACAGAATTTTGTAGATAAGAAATTCAAGTAACTCAAGTAAGAAGTTCAATTTAAATTATTCACAAAGTTTAGTAGGATTACTTACCATTGCAAGGTATTACAGATATATTCCATGGCCATTAGTGATATTACATTTATTATAATGGTAGAATGTGCAGAGAAAGCTTTCCCAATGAAAATTTGAAAATATAATGTGAGGATTTCAACCACTGCTTGAGCCCCTGTTGGTAATTTAACATTGAGAATATGTTAATGTATATTGATGGAAGCTATATTAAACACAATATTTCAACTGGGGAGAAGAATAAACATTATTAAGAATTTAATGGCTTGAAAGAAGAAACAAAATAGAGTGGAATCTATAGATATAGAGGGTTACAGATTGAAAAGTCAAGTCCTGGGTGGGAGGTGGCACAGGCTGGAGCTAGCCTGCAGCTCTTGCCCCAGCCCCTGACCTTGATGGCGGACCAAGTGCCTGCAGCCCCCCCCCATGAACCTCTGGCTTTCAGGCTGTACTGGCACCTGGATTCACACCACAGAAGCACAGGGGGGTCATAAAGGCCATTGTCCTGAGATCTAGCCTCCATTTTGATTTAATTCACACAGTTAAAAGAAAGGTGATAGATTAATAACTACCACAAATTGTCATTTTCTAAGCTATGCTTAATGCTTTTGTGTTGCTGATTGTAACACTTGGGCTAAGATATTATGATTAATGTAATCAGTTGCCCTTCCTGGTATAAATGAAAAAAGAGATTGCTTCAGAGTCATTAGAGACTTCAAAATCTAAACATAAGCTATAACAGGAAGATTGATGTTTTAGCCCAGGTATCAAATGGACAGTACCACCAACAAAAATAGAAGTGGGAAGACATTCAAACAAGGCTCAACCACAGACAAAGACTTCTAGCTTACAAGGGCAAATGAGGTACAAAAGTCTGACAATCAACAACATGGACCCCCTAAACTAATGGTACAGGGGTAACAAAACAGGTGAGTGAGGCTCTAGAAAAACTAAAAACAAAAATAACTTCCCTGATAACTACACAGATGGTGAGCAGAATGAATGACATGATTAGAGACTCTAGAATACAAACAGATTTTTAGAAATACATGAGCGAAGGACCATGATAGAAGCCATGAATGCCCAGAATAGGAAATAAATGGAATCCATGAAACAGATTCAGATATCCAAGAGATTAGAAACTCTATTGAAAATTTACATAACAGACTGAGCCAATATGAAGACAGGATACCAGATATAGAATATAGGATAGAGATTGGTGACCATAAAAAGAAGAATCTCTTAAAAATAGTAAGGGGATATGAGAAATCAAACCAACAGCTCCTAGATGATGCACAGAAGAATAATATAAGACTGATAGAAGTCCATGAAGAAGTAGGAGAAAGTACAAATAACATAAAAAGACCGTTCACATAATAAATGACATAAATACTCACAGAGCAAAAGAATTTGATATACAGATAAGTGAGGCATATAGGATTCCAACTAGCCATGGTAAAAAAATATTGTACACCTAGACATATAGTCAAGATCCCAGAAACCCAACAGAAGAGCAAAATACTACAAGTGGTTAGAGAAAAGAAGCAAATCACATGCAAAGGAAAGCCCTTCAAAATCATCAAACTTTTCAACACAAACCATCAAGTCAAGGAGAGCCTAGAGTGAGTAATTTCAAACCCTAAAATAAAGCAAACTTCAACCTAGACTGATGCATCCTGAAAAACTCTCTTTCAAAATGGGTGGGGAAATAAGATACTTCCATGACAAAGAACATCTGAGAAACTTCATGAGTACCAAACCAGCACTCCAAAAATTTCTAAATAAAATCCCAGAAAAAGAAAATGAAAATCACAGCTCCATGAGGTACAACAGAACAAATCAAACAGGCAAGGCAAGAAATTAAAGGGAGGGGGGAAAGAATTTAAAAGTGCCAACAACAAGATAATAACACGATGATGATAAATCAATATGTATCAACTATAACCATCAATGTTAATGGCCTCAATTTACCAATCAAAAGAAATCCAATGGCAGAATGGATTCAGAAACAAAATCCAAAAATATGCTACATTCAAGAAACCCACATAATCCACAAAGAAATTCATAGACTGAGAGTAAAAGGATGGAAAATAGTTCTCCATGTGACATGAACCTGAAAAAAATCAGGAGCAACTATCTTATTTGCATACAAAGTAAATTTCGAACCAAAACTAATTAAGAGAGACAAAGAATGTCACTACATCCTTGTAAAGGAAAAAATCCAAAAGATGACAGACATAAATATATATGTACCAAATACTAATGCCCCCAACTATGCAAAACAAATATTAAGGGACATGAAAAACCAAATAATCACTGATACAATTGTAGTGAGGAACTTAAATATCCCATTAGCCCAAATAGACGGTTCATCTAGCCAAAAAATCAACAAGGGAATACTAGAACTGAACCAAGCTTTTAAAGAAATGGACCTAACAGATGTCTAGTGAGTGTTCCACCCCACAAAATCAGAATATACATTCTTTTTTTTTCTTTTTCTTTCTTTCTTTTTTTTTGTGTGGTACTGGGGATTAAACTCAGGTCCTTATACTTGCAAGGCAGGCTCTGGAACTACTGAGCTAAATCCCCAGCCTAGAATATACATTCTTTTCAGATGCACATGGGTCATTCTCCAAAAGGGACCACATACTACCTCATAGAATATGTTTAAGTAAATGCAAAGGAGTTGAAGTTATCCCATGTATATTATCAGACCATAGTGCAATTAAACTTGAGATCAATAAAAAAGAAACCACAAGAACTTCACAAACACATAGCAATTGAATAACACTCTTCTGAACAACCAATAGGTCACAGCAGAAATTAAAGAAGAAATTAGACAGTTTTTACAAATAAATGATAATGCCAACACAACATATAGGAATCTGCTGGACACAATGAAAGCAGTTCTACAAGGGAAATTTATTGCAGTGAATGCCCACACAGGGCAAGCTCAAATAAACAACCTGATGCTGAATCTTAAACTCCTAGAAAAAGAAGAACATGACAAACTGAAAGCTCATACAAGAGAGGAAATTATAAAGATCAAGGCAGAAATCAATGCAATGGAGACTAAGAGAATGATACAAAAAAAATCTATGAATTTAGTTGGTTTTTTGAATGAATGAAAAAAATTGATAAGCCTTTAGCCAACATCATAAAAAAAAGGAAAGAAAAGGCTCAAATCCATGCAATTAGGAATGAACATGGTGAAATTAAAACAGATCCAGTAGAAATCCAGAGGATCATCAATATGTACTTTGAGAACCTGTACTCTAATAAAGTGGAAAACACAGAAGAAATGGTCAGATTTCTAGATACACACAAATTACCAAAGGTGAACGAAGAAGATATAAAAATTCTAAACACCCCAATTATAATCAGTAAAACTGAAAATGTAATGAAAATTTACCAATAAAGAAAAGCCCAGGTACTGCTGGCTTCATTGCTGAATTCTACAAAACATTTCAAGAACTACTGCCAATACTCTTTTAACTTTTCAATGAAATTGAGTGGGAAGCAATACTCCCAAATTCATTCCTGGAAGCAAGTGCTACTTTGATTCTAAAAGTGGGGAAAGATCCAACCAAAAAAAGAGAACTACAGGCCAAGCACCTCAATGAACATAGATAAAAAAATCCTCTATAAGACTCTGGCAAACAGAATACAGATGGTCATCAAGAAGTTCATGCACCCTGACCAAGCTGGCTTTATCCCAGGAATACAGGGATAGTTCAACATGCATAAATCAATAAATGTAATACACTATATTAATAGAGTCAAAGACAAAAATCATATGATCACCTCTATAGATGCAGGTAAAGCATTCAACAAAATTCAACAACCATTCATGATGAAACACTGCAGAAAATTGGAATAGATGGTCTTTATCTCAACTTGATAAAGGCTATATGTGAAAAACCAACATCCAACTTCATACTAAATGGTCAAAACCAGAAAATCTTCATGCTAAATCAAGAACAAGACAAGGATGCTCACTATCACCACTCTTGTTCAATACAGTTCTGGAAACATTAGTCACAGAAATTAGAAAAGAGAAATAAATAAAAGGAATAAAGAGCAAAGGAGGAAGTTAAGGTGTCATTATTCGCTAATGATATGATATTCTACATAAAAGACCCCCAAAAATTCTGCCAAAAGTCTTCTAGACTTAATTGATAGAGTAGCTGTAGAGTAGCTGGATGTGAGGTAAATACTCAAAAACCAATAGCCTTGTACACAAATAAGAGACTCACTGAGAGAGATTATGGAAATGATTCCATTCACAATTGCATCAACAACTGTGATCTCATCTTTTTAAAAAGCTTCTGCACTGCAAGAGAAACCACCAACAGAGCTAAGAGACAACCTACAATTTGGGGGGAAAAAAAAGCCTTTTACAAGCTGTTCCTCAGACAATGGTCTACTATCCAGAACATATAAAGAGCTGAAAAAAAATCAGGCCCTCCAAATATAAAGATCCAATTAAAAAATGGGCATCTGAAATGAATGAACATTTCTCAGGCAAAGAAGTAAAAGCAGCAAATAAATATATGAAGAAATGTTCAATATCACTGGTTATTCAAGAGATGCAGGTGCAAACACTGAATTTCCACTTCACCCCAGAAAGAATGACTGCTATCAAGAAATCAACTGATAATAAATGCTGACAAGGGTGGGGGGAGAAAGGAATCCTTCTTCATTATTTGTGGAAGTGCAGACTGGTAAACAACTGTAGAAATCAGTATGTAAATACCTTACACAACTAGAATTGGAAGTCCCATTTGACCCAGCTATTCCCCTGCTTGGTATCTTTCCAAAAGAATTAAAAGAATCATACCACAATTATATATACTTACCAATATTTATAGTGGCACAGTTTGTAATAGCTAAAACTTTGAAACAGCCCAATTTCCCATCAATTGGAGACTGGATAAAGAAGACGTGTTTGTTTGTTTTTTGACAAAATGGAGTACTACTCAGCCATAAAGAATGAGAAACTAGAGATACTTATAGTTAAGTGAATGCACATTGATGACATACTCTTAAGTGAAATTAATAAGACACATATGTAAATACCATATAGTTTCTCTGGTGTGATAAACTAAAAGTGTAAATAAGGATCAAAGTGTATAATTGATATTTTGTAACAGGAAGAAAAAGTCTAAAGGTATTGGGGCTAATTGGAGGTATAGGGGAAGGATAAAAAGGGAAGAGAAAAAAAATAAGAGAAAAGGAAAAAATGGAAACAAAGCCTTTGTAAACAGGAGAAGGTGGATGGGGGAAGGGAGGCTAAGGGAATGTGAAAAAAAATAAGAGCCAAGATATGTTATGTAAAGATACAAGAAACCATGATGAATGTAACTGTATTGTATATTTAAAATGTACCAATAGAGATTCAGTTTATAATAGTTTATAATAAAAAAAAGTCAACTTCTAGATGTCATTTTGTACGAAACAGGCAGAAGAAAGGTATTACTCTGAAACTCCATTAAGGCCAATCAATGGGTCAAAGACAAGGTAGTGTTTTTCTGTTTATACCTGAAAACCACAATGTTGTCTCCAATAAAATGAAAAAAAGAAGCTTGGGGGCCAGGAAGTCAATATATATATGGTTGTAGCTAGTATATAAAAAAGTGAGAAAACAAATAAATGTTAGAGAACTTCAGATGTGCTGCTGGTCATGAAATGACTGAAAACAAATAGCAAAGAAGTATATGAAGTTTTGAAGAAAGTACATTCATTGAGATTTTTTTATCTCAGATTCAACATTTTTGAATTTTTTAGCTACAAAATATCTTCTCAGGTAACCAGAAATAATTTTATACAGTTACAGTAGGGAGGAAACAATTTTATTTCTGTATAAATTTAATTGCATGAATAGAAAATGAATAATAAAAAGAAACAACACATTTTTCTTGATATTTTGGGGGCAGGAGACATGTCCTTGTGGCTGTGATCAAATAGCATATATTTATGTCCATGCAATATCCATACAATGCTAGTGACATATAATTATTTTCCTATGTTTTTGATGAAAAATGAACTTCCAGGACCACAAGCTTATACAAAAGTTACTTGTACAATTTTGTGCAGCTCTCAAGCAAGATAATTTTCTATATGCATACTAGAAATGGTAAGACTGGCTCATCACTCAATTTTCAGTAAGGTTGAAGGATAAGTAGATAACAAACTTTTGACCTTAATTTGCAGGACAAAGGAGTCACATCTGATCCAATATGACTGAGCAACAGAACACTTAAAATTTCTAGTTTTTCAGCTAAATGGAATTTGCTGTTGACTCTTTTGGGGAAGAAAAAGTGTTCTCTGTGTAGAAAAAACCCAAAACACATTTGTTGAGCAGAATGATAGACTGTAGCAGAGAAAGATACTGCTTACTAATGCTTTCTTTCTCCTTTTATACACATGAATAAGGTACTTTCCAGATCCCTTTGAGTTAGTTTGGAGACATTGAGTTAGTTTGGTCGATTGATTATGGCCAGAGCTGAGGTATGCCACATCCAGGCCTGATGCATAAAATTCTATAAGACACCAACTACTCTTTAACCCTTCATTCTGGAAAAAAATTGGATATACAGGGTCAGGGTCAAAGATGGGGTTGCCACATATGGAATGGTCTGGGAATTCTTGAGTGCTATGTTTTATATCTAAAATATCCCCCAAAGTTCTACATGTTCATAGCTGTGCTCTTGGAAGATAATTGGATCATGCGGTGCTATACTCACCAGTGAATCAATCTGATGTGTCCATAGCTAAGTGTGGTGCCAGCAGTTGGTAGCTGGCCAGAAGTGTTGAGTCAAAGGGTCATGACCTGGAAAGGTGTATCTCCCTCCCTGGCTCCTCCTTTAGCTCTGTTTCCTGCCTGCCTGCTATGGTTGAACACCTTTTCCTGTGGCATTGGATTTCAGCCATTCTGTTTCTGCTCTGGAGCCATTGGACTGAAACCATGAGCCGAAATAAACCTTTCCTCCATTAAGTTGTGGGTGTTGGGTATTTTGTCTCAGTGACAAAAAAGTGACTAAGACACTAAATAACCACGAAGCAGTGGTCTTTTGCTTTCTGAGGCCCTACCTGAATGGCATGTGGTGTAAAAAACAAGTCTATTTAATGATGTTTGAAAAATTGCTTTTTGCTTGGTTACAATACCATGTAAAACACACAAACACACACACACACAGTAGATTAACAGTGCAACTCTGAATTTTCAAAAGCAAATATAGTATGCATTATATAAAATTTCTTTTGCAGTTTTTTTTGTATATTTATTTGTTTGTTTTTTGGTACCTGGGATCAAACTCAGAACCTTGTGCTTGCAAGTCAGGAAGAAAACCACTGAACCAAATCCCTGGCCCCTTATTTTATACTATTTCTAATCTCAAAAAATAGTTTAGAAACTTGTTCTATCATTATCAATGAAAAAGAAAAGAAAACAAGCTTGTAGGAGGAAATTTTACTGAGAATGGATGATATTTCAACACTTAAGAGGAAACCAAACATTTCCACTCTTCTCTACTGAAAATTCAGGGTAATTATGAGAAATATATATGAAATGTTTAGATTGAACTTTGGAACTTCTTTGGGTAATCTGGCAGTTGCTGAGGGAATAAAACCCAGTTAAATTACTGTCTAAAATTGAATTACTGTAAAAAATACAGAAACTTGGAGACAGAATATATTTTATGCCTTATAGAAATGAAGATTTCCTGAAAATGTTAGCGCATGGGGGCACATACCCAAAAGACATGGATACAATTGGTCAGGAGATAACTGAATAAGTCCTCAGGAATGTTTAAGGTGGCATTGGAGGGCTGTGGAAATGCCTCAAATCTGGAGAATAGCCAGATCTAAGTATGTGCAAACTGCAGCATTATATATAATGGACAAAAAAATACATGTGTGGGGAGTTTTGGACTCCAAGAAAACAGAATTGGTCCTTGGGGCTGTTAGAGTGAATCCAGTCAGTAATAAAACACATTATAGTTCTTTGGTTATTGCTTTTCTTTTGTAGTTGTTCCTCCTATGCAAAGTAAAATTTGCTATCATCTAAATAATATTTGGCACATGAAAGATAATAAGTACTTATGAAATAAACATTAAATAGTTTTTCTGTTGATAAAGTTTATTTTCTCAGACACCATTTAATATATTTTATGTATTTCAGGGTGAGAGAATGTCTAAATGCTAAAAATAAACAGAAATATAATAATATTTTCAAGATTGAAGTTTTGATATTACTTATGTGGAATTATGGTTATATTATTATAATTAAAACTCAATATACTCTAATTTTATCTTTTCTTTTTCATGATATCATTTAGGTAAGAAATTAAATCAAGTAATATTTCCTAACTACCTTCAGAATTCACTGCTGTTCTAAAAGTCTCTAAATTCATTCTTACTTTAGCCTGAGTTTTCAAAGTGATAACTTTATTTAGACTTTCTGGTGTTTCACCATTCTAATTGTTTTTGAAAGCCCTTGAAGCTTTTCCTCTCTTGCCTCTCCACTTTGTATTTTCTGTCTTTGTTTTAAAAAATGACAGAAGATATACTCCTAAGTGAAATAAATAAGTCACACATGTAAATACTGAATAGTTTCTCTAGTGTGAATAAACTGCAATAATACATAAGATCCTAATAAGATTACTGACATTGTGAAATGGGAAGAAATGGGCTAAAGGTGTAGGGAAGGTGGGATGGATAGGGGAAGGGTAATAAGGGCAAGGAAAAAAATGTGAGATAAAGAAAAGAAGGA
Organism: Fukomys damarensis; assembly: GCF_012274545.1. Classification (NCBI taxonomy): domain Eukaryota; kingdom Metazoa; phylum Chordata; class Mammalia; order Rodentia; family Bathyergidae; genus Fukomys; species Fukomys damarensis. The sequence goes on from NW_022900936.1 coordinate 40,087,963, forward strand.
AATAAAGTACTTGTAGATGGGAAGCGGAGGAGGGGATGAAGGGAGGGCAGGGACAAGGGAAAAAATGAGACCCAAGACCTGTCATGTAGAGGAACAAGATCCCAACAATGAATGTAACTGTATCCCTAAAAGGTACCAATAAACTCAATTAAAGCTGAAAAAAAATGACAGAAGTGGACACAGATACTTGGATACCAGAGCCTTTGATGAGTCAAGGCATTGTGGGTATAGTGATTTATCTGCCATTACTTTTCTTGTTATTAATGGTATTCTAATTAGACCAATCAGTTTTAATTAGTATGCTGTCATGTAGCAACCTAATAAAATACAGTGTTGAGGAAAATTGATCTGGCCTTGATTCTAATTACTTTCCTTTATGCTAAGCCTTATCAAAATAGAAATTGATTCCAGGCAACATAAGATCTGTCTTTTCCTTTATCTTTTCTTGCTTTTTTATACACAGTCTTCTATTTAAATTGTCTTCCGATTCATATCATGTCCTCATCCTTAATTCATATTGTATCCTCATTCTCAATTTATTTTAGACATAACTTGGTCATTGGTGTAAACTGAAAGGGTAGGGCTTATCATTTGTCAGGAAAGGCATTCTTCAGTATAACTTTTCCTTGGTAGAACACACCAGATCACAGTCCCATACTCCCAAAGGCTGGATCAGAAGTAAAGCAGAAAGATCTAGACCCAGGTCAACCTCCACAATCAAAGAAAGCTGAAACTGTGGCTGGATTCTAGATTTGTAAAGGCAGTAACTTTAGCATTACAAAAGAATTATCTTAATTTTTATGGAAGATTAGTTCGTCTCTATTTTTAGAGTAGCATGACATTTTAAGGTAAATAAATGATTATCTCCAAGAATTAGATTGATATTTCCTCATATCTATTTAAATCTCTTTGAGATCAAAGTCATTTGAGATAATTTATACTTTCTTTGCATGAGAATACAAATCTTGTAAACAGACAAAATTTTAGAATAGCTTTAGCTTACTAACTATACAGATGGGATTTTTAATAACACTTGGATGGGAAACAAAATTTAGTTTCATCTTTCTGTGTAAAAATACAGTTTTTCTTTTTAAACAGGCTTTATTTTAATAAGGCTTTAAATCAAAATCATTCAAAGCACATATCTTGATCTTCATAAAATATCTTTTTCATTGTACTATCATAGCTGTTGCTTGAGACATTGAAAATCTCATTAAATTTCTAAATATCCTTTTGTATGTTACTCTTGAGGAGTTAATAGTAGCTACAGATCTACATATTTTTAGATGAAGTAGTTATTGTGACTATATAAATTATTATATGCATCGCTAAACATTACTGAAATCCTTATAACAATGTCTAAGAATTTTGGAACTGTTTTAATGGTTTTATGTGACTTTTAAATTTGCCTCGAGGAATCTGTTAAATTTTAGCTGTGTGTGAGGTTAGAAGAAAATTAAACTAAAGTGTTGCTCAATCATTGAACTTCTCCTTGTGCCAGTGTTTCTCATGCTACCAGTAACAAGTCCTTTAACCATTTGAGAATAAGATAGGAACTCATTCTACTATGAAAATCCCATAATTCATTGATATACTACTTAGGTAAGATGACATTTGTTTATCATAAGAAGTCTGTATCACTGTAGAACTCAAAAAGTCCATTTATATCTGGCACTAGCACCTTATTTCATCATATACTAATTCTTTGAGTGACTCTACTGTAGACAGTCTGATTATATTGGAAATAAAAAAGATGTTTCTTTCATAATAAATATTTTCACAAGTAACAGTATTGCTGAGAGAGGTGAGCCACAACCATCCTAGCTTTATCAAGATATTATATTATGCTTAAAACATATTATCTGATATATTCTTGATTAATCTTACTATAATTCAATTATGAGTGTATGAAAGAAGACTTATCAGGAAATAGAACACTCTATCCTCTATCCAGTAAAGAATACTTGATCAGTAATTTGAAAGTGATGAAAAACTTTACAGACTGTGACATTTTCATGAAAACATCTATAGACATGTACAAGGGAAATGCTCAGTGATACCTCAGTGGTTGAACTCAATTCATTTGAAATTTGTTCTCAAACACCAAAAAGTTTGAGAACTAAACATTTTTCCCAGAAGAAATAATGGCAAACCAAATACTTGTCTCTGAGGCCCCCAAATTGCTCTTATAAATTCACTTTTCCAGGACTTTTAACAAATTTTACAATGATTTCTTTCTTTAACTCTATCATGGTTCTCACAGTTTGCCTCTTAGCTTTACTGCTGGTACCACTAACTTTCTTTGGAGCCATGGTTATAATATTTTACAAAAATAATGTGCAAAAGAATGTTTTAAGGCAGTAATACAAGCACTGAATGTTGTCTGGGCAGGATAGGGGCTTAGACTAAATCATCACCCTTTTGTGTTCCTGGTGAGACATAACACATGACTCACTCCCAGCCTGTACAGGTTCTTTTTCTAATTGGACTTTCAGTTCAAGCAAAATTATGAACACTGATCAGATTTATTTCTTTCAAGCTTTGCTGTTCAAGCAGTGGAAAGTTTGAACTTTGAGCTGCTCAACAGGTATCACTATATAGAAATTATTCTAAATACTTTTTAGCATAAACTGTTATAAACTACTTTTTATAAAAAGTATGGAAATCATGTGTCAAATCTGTTCTTCAGAGAGGCTACAGGGGATTCTAGGAACTGAAATATATAATATCTTCCCGAATCTCTTTAAGGATAAGGTTTGTACTTTGTCCTCTAATGACTCTCTCGTCATCTGGCCTAGATCTTCTTTAGGATGTATATCTTCATGTAAACACAGTGGAAGGAGCTGGAAAGCAACTATTTTAAGTGCTTTACCTGAGTCTCTTAGCATTTTTTGAGGTTAAATACTAGTGTGAAACCCATACCTGGAAAAGCATAAAGTGGAGAATAAAATTGATTATTACCTGGCTGCTTTGCCTATGGATTAGGGAAAGGGAGAAATGCTCCAGCATCCTAGAATATTTCAATGAAGTGTTTCTCATAGCCAGATATAACTGATTTGGGAAAATAATTAACTTAAAGTTATACGAGAGTAGATTTGTCTGTAAAACCCAACTAGAGAGGCAGCACAATCTTAATGGAGAAAACTATATTGTGCAAGTTGCAGAAAACAAGTTGGACCAAAGAATATGTTATACATTTTCAGTCGAGTAAAGGTCTGAATGAGGGCCTGTAGATAATAGACTTTGGGGAAGAAGTATTTACAGAGTCATGAAAACACTCAGCACTAAATGTTCAGAAAGTCCAGTGGAATTAGGTATAAGCCATAGCTTGACCAGAGAAAATTCAGTAGTATGTAAATATGACCTCTCCTAAATCTCAAAGTTTTTCTCAACCAACTTTCTTCCCACCCCAAACAATTGAAAAGGCAGTTTAGTCTTCATGTGATGATGGAGGAGGGAAGAAGATAAAGGGGAGTATTGTAGCCCATTACTTCTGTCTTCACACAGTAGAGTCCTATGATTAAAGCTGGCAGGAAGCAAAGAAGATGAGAATGTTAAACTTTATATTAATTCTGAAGTATTACATATCATTGGACATTTTGATTACTAAAATGAGACTGCATAACTTGAAGTAATCAGTGAACATTTTATTATCTAACTGACTGAGAAATGATATAAAATGTGGCTCAGATCTCACCGAGATAGAAAAATAACTAGTTCCACACAATGGATCAGAAGGGGTATTAGGGATAGAAATTTGCATTCAATTTCACATCTTATGAACCCTGCTTAGTTAATATACTGGTCATACACTTGTTCAGGATATTTGCTTGCATTTTTAGAGAAAATGCCAAGCCAAGCCAAATTTTATTCATGCAAAAATCACTGTGCCAGTTAAACTAGATTATCAATATGACTAGATTGAGACTCCTGAGGAGGTGATTGGATTGTCAGGGTAGTAACTTAAGGGGCTGCTAGGAAGCAGTGTCTAGTTGGAGAAAGTGGATCATAAAGTTGTGATGATGAGGACTGTAGCTAGTCCTTGGGTATTTCCTTTCTGGCTGACTCCATAACACTTGAATTCCACATGGCTGTAAAATTAGCACCAAATGGATGATGCCAAGGTTGGCTTCTAGCTCAGTCAGTAGGCTGGATCTCTTGGATCACTGGTATAGTAGCCTCTGAATACCTGGAAGGGTAAATTCTAGGATTCACTTTCCTACTTTCCTCTTGTGTCGTCCTACATTTCAGATTCTGGGAAGTTAAAATCTACCTTTCTTAGACACCCTTCCAGACAAACTTTTAAAGCCAAATAATGTTGTTCTAGTAAAAAGTCAAAGGCAGAAATAAAGTGGATGTCCCATTCCAGTTGGAGATAGTGGATTTTTGTTTTTGTTGCTCAAAATTGTAAGTGTCCTGAAACAGACAGATCAACTGTGGGACAGTGGGCAGTGGGACTCAAGGTTCAGACCACAATTATGAGAACTGTAGTTTTCATGGGGCAGCAGCAGAAGTATAAGTGGAATCTGATTCCTGTGATAAAGTTTTTTTACTCAGTACTACACACAAATATTTGGAGTATATTTCTTCCAAATGTGTGGTGTGATTGTATTTCCTCAACATCTTGAAGTAGATGAGGCCATGTTACTTGCTTTCACCAATGGGATATGAGGAAAATTGTATGTACTATTTTATGTAGAGGCATATATATACTGATATGTGATTCTTTAACCTTTCATCTTTCTTTAGCCACAACTAAGAAGTTATGTGCTGAAAAGGAGTTGCAAAGCTAACCATCATGTCAATAGCAGCTACCCTGGGGAATCATACAGGTATGTACCATTGTTTTTCCCATTATTGTTTTAAATTACCAAGATTTGAAGATTTTTTATTTGTTATAGTTTGACTTATCATATCACTACAGACACTGATATTGTTATGATTTATATCTAGATGTCTCACAAAACTCTAATCTTCCCTCTGTAGTTCTTTTGGAAGGGAATTGCACATGGAGGCACAATGACTGACTTGGGGTTATGAGTGGGGCCTAGTCATAGCAGGCACGTCGTTAGCGGCATGGCATGGAAGGCCATATCTCCCCCCTCTTTGCTCTTTTTTCTCTCTACTTCCTCATTACCATGATGTGATCAGATCTCTTTTGCCAAGGTCCTTCCACTATTATGTTGTCAAATATACCAGGACTGAAACTTCTGAAAGGTGAGCCAAGATAAACCTCTTTTCCTTTAAATTGGGGTGTTGAGCATTTTGTCTCATGAATGAGTAAGATAGATACTATATTTGAAATACTGTGATAAGAAAACCTAAAATATGTGAGCATATAGCTTGCAGATAAGGGATCAAAAACATCATTTGTGTCTGAAAATTAATAGTATGTGTTATTCACGGGTAAAGTGCTTTGTAAAAGTTCTTTTGAGGGATCATGGAAGGCAGTCATGTACTTAATAATGTTGGAGGGACAGAGAGAGTAGACAGCAAAGTGAATGCGGAAAATGTGTACTGATTAATATTGACTGTGTTGGAAAGTTATGTGGAGGTGTGCATTTAAGAATTAGACATAAAATAAGAAAAAGATGAAAATGACATAGAAAATTAGAAACTTCTGAGGTTAGAAGTGCAGTTATTTCTCAGCTCCTCACTTTTCATGTAAAATGTAAGAGAAGACTTTGAGTGACAAGAATCAAATTAAGGAGATGACTATCACAAGCATCGTTACAATCTCCAGCTGAATTAAAGTGGTTCATATTTAAGATCTACTTGAGTATGGCCGAGTTGAGTGAATCTTTCATTAGCTAAAAATGTCTCTGAGAAAATGATTAATGTATATCTCAATCACAGAGCTATTACAATCAAGGTATATAGAATAACATCCAGGTTTTTAAAAAGATGGTAGTAAGACAGAACTAAATACATACTACAAACTTGTAACATCTTGAGAAAAATTGTGCATTTTGCTATCAGCTCATGTAACTTGTTGAAATGAAATAAAATGCCTACTACATTTTTGAAGAGGTTTTCTACCAAAGAAGGCAAATATTGACCTAAAAGATAGCGCTGACTGGAAACTTAAACTTATTTTTGGCTTCCAAACTTGTATAAACAGGAATTGGGATAACACGGCTCTCCTGCTAAAAAAATATAGTTCATTCTTTCATTCCAATTATAATGTATCCAATAAAAAATAGCAAAGAAAAAATTTCTTGAGGTAAATATAGCAAGGGACTGGAGATACTAGTTAGATCAGTGAAAGAGCATATGGAAGGAATAATCTTCATCTCTAGATAAAAATCTCATTGAGAATTCTGAGCTCCTGTACAACAGTTTCTTATATGCCTCCAATTCTTCTTTAAAAATGAAAACATTGCTTTAATAATTCTATTGCATTCATATAAGCCAGATAGGGGGCATATAATTTGTCTTTCTTTCACACAAGAGCTATCACATTTGGTGCCAATGTAGAGATTGTCGTGAATACCAAGAAGTCATTGACCTTGATTATGAGGCACAAAGACATACTATAGTAGCCATTATGGCCACTTATCAATATTGCTGTTTGTTCTTTCAGAATCAAGGTAGGCATACCTACTCACTAGCAGTTACAAACAGCACTGAGACTTGGTTTGAACATTGACAGTGGAGCAAAAGTGGTGCATGTGAATTTTAGGAGAAAGTATTTAAAGAACAAGTGAACTGTCTTAGATCTTTTTCTCTTATAATGATGGTCTCATAAGCCCATATTTATGTATGTATTGGATAGCTCAGAAAAAGACTTGGGAGAATCTGCATGAAATACAGCACATAATGCTTGAATAAAGTATAGGATTTTATTTTTGTAAGCCAATGAAATATCAAGCTTTTGTAAAAAAAAATATATTATGAAATAAATAAATCTGAAAATACAATAGATATGGATTTTTAATTCAGTAGCCAAGAGTTTTAGGACTGATAATTGATTCTGCTTCTCTTAGAATGAGAAGAGTTGTAAAAATCTTGGATGATTTAAGGAACAAATGGTAGGATTTGAGAAGAGGAACCAGATAATATAGAATTTTGATTCTAAGATTGAGTGAACAATGGAAATAGACTGAACATGAAACTATAAAATATACCAGCAGTAAAACTGTGTTCACTAAGGCTACAGAAAATTACATATTATATAGAGAGCACATATTTTCTAGGAGTAGACACTAAAAAATAACAAAAGCATTACAATCCTCTGGTTAGAGCTAATGTTTGATTTTCTTTTTCAAGCAAAACATATTTGATATTCCCACTAAAATATAAAACAATTCTTATAGTATGATTAAAAATAAATACCCAGTTTATATGAAAACACTGGTTCTGAGAATGCATTGGCTTAGATTTTCTGGAGATAAAAGAAAGAAGAAAAACATTGGAAACTAGTTTCTACTAAAATACTTACAAGAAATATAAACAGTCTTAAAACCTAAGATATTCATAATGTATTAGGAAGAAATAATAAATTTTTAAGAATTTAATAACAGTATACCACCTAGCTAGCCTGTTTAAAAACAGTCTAGAAAATGTCTAATTCTCCCTTAGATATTGTAAATCAAACACATAACAACATCATTTTCAAATGTGAAAAAACCCACCAACCCCCCAATAAAACAAGGTAACACATGCAGCCTGATTGCTGTAAAACAAGATAAAATTTGTTCTTAGAGATCTATATTATGATACTTGACAGTTTTATTTTATTTGTGTATAAAAGCTGTCTGTTAGGAATCAGGTTAACTGTGCATGGCCAGTTTCAGTAGTAAGCTTTATTTTTTATAATATTTTTTGTGTATCCAGGAAGCTACTCCCTTCTTTTTTTCTTATGGGTTAGTTAATGTTCTCCAGAGAAGCATAACTAACCAGTGTAAATCTATTTAATAGAATTTGGAACACAGAGATGAAAATGAAAAATAGAAAGTGCACAGGAAAGTAAATATTTGGAGGGACAGAAAACACACATCTAACTCTAGAAGTAATAGATTTAGAGATTATCCAAATGTAATGATGGTAAGTATTTTAAAACATTTTAATGTTTATGAATTTATTGTAGAGAAAGACACACACACACACACACACGCACACACATACACACACACACACACACACACACACACAGATTTATTTGTCTTATGCATTTGTGGAGGCTTGCAAATCCCCAGTCCCCTGGGGTAAGCCTGAGGGCTGAAGAGTTAGGGTAGATTTGATATCACAGCTGGAGGCTAAAGACACTGGGGAAAGCAGAACTCTCTCCATCAAACCACCTTAGTCTATTTTTTCTTCAGTCTTTTAACTGTTTGGATGAGGTCTGTCTACATAATAGAGGGTAATATGCTTTACTCATTGTGATAATTTAAGTGGTAAGTCATTTAAATATATATTTTTAGAAACATCTATGCTGGTATTTGGTTAAATATTAGGGCCTAGCCAATTCAACACACAGTTAAGCATTACAACTTATGAAAGAGCTGAGGCAGTTTGGATCTGAATTGTGCCCCCAAAAACAATATATTAAGGAATTGTTCCCCAAGTTATGGTGCTTTTATGCAGAGGTGGAACCTTTCACTGGGTCCTATTTAGGAGGTCTTGGGTCACGTGGAGTTTACCCTGAAATGAGATTGTGGATCTCTGCTGTCTTTTTTAAAATTTATTTTTGGCCATGAGGTGAACCATTTGTCCTACTACAGAAGAGCCATTCCCATCCATCACCTCGGTCAAAAAATGAAAAGCGATATGTTCACCCACTGATGGAATGGAAACTTCAAAATAAAACTTACCCACTTACAAGTTGATTATCTTAAGCAGTTGTTACAGTAATAAAGTGGACCTACACGGGAGCCTAGGCTCCCTCAATCTTTTTGCTTTTTACCCCTCTGCTCCAAGATCTATGATTGGCTTGTAGGACTAGTACTTAATAGTAATTTATCATTTTGCTTCACTCTTGGGGTGATTTGCAGTATGATTAGGAAAACACTTCTAACCTAAAATGATTAAACATTCAATATGTACTTTCAATTTTAGATAATGAACAGAAAATAATTATTTTGAGGAGTGGCCTATGTTTTGGTTCCTAACTCTAGCAGCACATGGTTTCCTTTTGCACATGGACACACAATTTTTTCTTATAAGCATGGAGACATTGCTGCTTTTTTATGACATTGAATTATATTCAGAAGCATTAAGTGTCCATTCTGTGTCAAGTGTCTGTTAAAATCTGGTTTTTTATAAATAGCATCATAGTCTAGCAAGGGGAATGTATACATACAAAAATAGTTTGGCAATTGCTCTGCTAATTATACAAAGTATTTTACAACCAGAAAAGAGAGAGAACTATAGTTTCGATCTTATATTGTCAAAGAAGTTTTCAAACATATAAAATGGCAACTATCTGTGTGTTGAATGATGATTTACTAGATGGTACACCGACAGCAAAGTAGGGCATAGAATTTAACATACAAGCCAAAGCAAGGAAATTTTGCTTGGAAAAATTGAAGGTGACTGGAGCATAGCCTAAATAAGAAGATGGATGGGCACCCAGCTGTGAGGATGAGTTGGAATAAATATTGAACAAAGAGCTTCAACTTGACACTGTAGGGAGCGGGCACTTACTGAAGGTATTTCCCACAAGAAACAATATGTTAAAGTCTATTGTAGAAATCTAATTTGTATATGTAAGCAGAAGCAGAATTAAAGTCTAAAAGAAAGTTGTTTAAGAAACACTTATAATTGCTCCAAAAAGGTATTTATGTTATAATGGCAGAAATGAAGAAAAGATGAATTTTAACGCAACAACTTGGAAGGACATTGACAAAACATTTGACTAAATGAATGTACAGAGATATGCAGACTTGAGACTGTCTTTGGTTTTATTACAATTTTAAATGTTATTAAGTAAGTGGAAGGCTTTCTAAAAGTTGTGATATACATTTATACTGAACATATACTGCAGTCACCAATATGGACATTCATATTGTACTTTAATGTAGGTCATAAGATAATTTCATTTACATTTGTAATGCTTCTGTTTGCTTTCATTCTGCTTTTCTGTGATCACTGTAATAGGTCTACATTTATTATATTTAATAGAAGGTAGATTAAAAAATAAGAACAAAATTACAAAGATATACTAAGAAACATATGAGCAAGAGTCAAGAAGTGTTTCCTATGGGTTTATGTGAAGGCTTCAGTCTTGAGGTTTCATGGCAGGAGGCCTCAGCACACTGAGACTTGGTTCATTTTGTATTTCATGGGGGTATATATACCACAGCGTTTAGGTAAACTTCAGCATAACTCCAGATTAGAAAGATTTTATTACATATATGCATATGTGTGTGTGTATATATATATATATATGTTAGAAGTGAAAAGAGCATAAATCATTAGTCATTTCATTGTCTCCAACTTTGTTATTAGAGAAAAATTGTGTTATCTTCTAGACAAAATACTGTATACCAGACACTGGCAAACTGTGATCCAGAAGCCAAATCTGCCTGTTTATTTGTTTCTTTGTTTATATCCTGAGTTCTAAGAACAATTGTATTTTTAAACAATTGTAACAAATAGAGAAAAGACCACATGGTTCCCTTAAACTCTAAAATATATAATATTTGGACATTTGCTAAATAAATTAGTAGATTCTACCTGCCGATACGGACTTAATTCTTCTATACACCTTTTGTTGCCACTTTCATTTACATATGCCCTATTTTATTAAAATCATTGGAAGCATGAATCAGGCCAGGGGTAGTTTATCCACTCAAAAAAAAAAATATTCATTTCATTATGCAAGTTTTGTATATATCACAAGCCTTCCTAATATTTGTGGAATTTAAACAAAAAGAAGAAAAAGTGTAAATTCTGCAGAACAGAAAAAGACGTATTATCAGAATTGTAGTTTGAGATATCAAGACCTCTAAGGTTTATTAATTAATTCTTTTGTAATGAATTATTTTATCGTTGCTTAATAGAAGTGAATGGATTTTTTATGAAGTACTACTTGGTGAAAGACAGGCAGGGTTACTTTTTAGCCTTTATTTTTATTAGTACATGTTTGTAGTACTGAATGATTACATTCCTTGTAGGGAGCTAGTACATAAATACCACGTATCTTAAATTCTTTGTCATTCCCTTGTCCTCCCCTCTAACCCTTCTTCCCTCCATCTGTTGACCCTCTTCCCATTTGAAAATGATCTGTCTCTGCACTTCCTATTATTTTTTAATTTGCTCTTTATTTTTACTCTGGGTTTCTCATATAAAAGAAACTGTGTGAGATTTAAGGTTATGTGCTGATTAATTTCATTCAATATTACAGTATCAAGGTACATCTATTTTCCTACTAATGACTCAAGCTTATCCTTCTTTATGGAACATTAGTAATCCACTCTGTATAAATACATTTTGAAAAATGAGTAGTTTAATAAAATGTATAATATTCAAAGTTGTATGCCTAACATTACATTATTAACTCATATCTTTTAAAATGAATAATGAATTTAGGATAAGCAAAATAGAAGTGTGTTACTTTTCTCTAATTGCTGAGATAAAATATCCAAATATAAAGTTAAAGGGGAAAGGGTTTATTTAGTTCACAGTTTATAGAGGCTTTAGTTCATAATCAGCTGACTCTAAGGTAGGGTGGCAAAGTGGCAACTGTTTATGGTAGCTGGAAGGTAACAAAGCAGCAAGAGGCCTTAATAGCGTCTTTCTACACCTTTTGTTTTATTCAGACTACTTAGGTGGGTAGCACTCACACCTTTAATCCTAGTGCCTTCAGGCCTAACCCCACCATGAATCAATTACACTCTATATTGAGCTACCTCGGAAAAACAAGCCATAACATTCTCCCTCTGGTCCCCTAAAGATTCATGCATATGCCTTTCTGTAAAAAAACAAAAATCACTTAGTTCATCTCTAAGACATGTCAATCTCCAAGAGTTTCACCATTGCAGGAAAATCTGTTGAAGGTCTCCTCTGCAATTCAAAGCAAACTCTTAGCTGCAAGTTCCTGTACAAATGAAAAGAAAATTAAACACTTCCAACACTCAATGGCACTTGGTAGACATTTCTATCCCAAAAGTTACAACAGGGGAATATAAAAGAATGGGACAAAAGCCTGTCCAAAACACAGAAGGGCAAACATTATATACCATGTTCCACTTCCAGCATGCCCAGCAATCTTTGACAAGTTGTGAACTCCAAAGGGCTTGGGTAGCTCCACCTCTGAGGCACTGCCCATGGTTGTAGTTCCCGCAGCTTCTCTTGGGCTTGTTCTGCTCCCTCCTTGAAACTTGCCCGAGGCAATCCATGCTTCTGTTTTCTTTTCTTTTCTTTTCTTTTTTTTTTTTTAACTTCTGCAGCCTTCACTGCACCTTTGGCTTCACACTTACATCACACACTATCCTCTCAGGGGCACATTTTCTGGCCTGCCAGACCTTCTTAAATCTGTGTGGAAGTCTTCCTAACTTCACAACTCTCCCAGTGTACATGCACCAAAAGCAAGTGCCAGCTGGAGCAGCAGTAGCCAGTCTTCTGTCACTCTTTGCTATTTGGGTTGAGGGCCTGGATCACTGATCACTCTGAATAAAATTCTGAGGAACAAATTCTCTAGGCTATGCACGCTGGAACATGGTGCTGTCAGGCTCTCTGCTCAAAGCAGCTTTTCATTTTTGCAATTTTGAGGCTGCAAAGGTTGGAGTGCTGCTGCTACTTCTTGTGATGCTCTCAGAGAATCTTTTCTGTTCGCCTGTCCCTTCTCAGCAGTCATGATCTCTTCTTTCTTTGCAGGCCACAGCTTTACTGGATCCTCCTTCCTGGCCAAACTCAAAACATTTTAAATCATTCGGCTGAGCTCCTTGCTCTTGATTCTCAACATAAATCTAGTTAAAGTCCCCAATTGTAGCCAAGTCATGGCCTCAACCTTAGTCTGCCTTGAAATTTCTTCTGTGAGATTAATTAGTCTGCCACCCTTTATCTTAGTCTCAGGCAAATTCTTTGGACATGAACATAATACAGATAAGCTTTCTTTCTACCAAGCCATAATGCATATTATCTGGAGTCCAACAGCCAGTACAATCCTTCTTTCCAGAAGAAATCTCCTGATCTTGGTTGTTACTGACTTTCTGGTCTTCTAAACTCTGACCAGAATCTCCAATACAGAAAAGCCAGAGGCATTTCAGCTCTACTTCTACAGCCAGCATCTCCCAATCTTTCCTAACTCTTCCCCTTCCTACAAGCCAGTTCCAAAGGCTCTTGAGCTGCATGCCAGGTAATGCCACAGCAGCAACTCTACATCTCTGGTACCAAATTCTGTGTTAGTTAAATTTCTCTCATTGCTGGGACAAAATACCCAATATCCAAAGTTAAAAGGTGAAAGGTTTATTTAGCTTACAGTTTGTAAAGGTTTCAGTCCATAATCAGCTGGCTCTAAACCAGGGTAGCAGAAGGGTGACAGTTCATGGCAGCAGAAGACAGCAAAAACAAGGAATCTTAACAGCATCATTCTGCCCCTTTTATCCCATCCAGTCTACCAAGATTAGGGCGATGCCAAACCAATCACTCACATGTAGTGGTTTAGTAATTACATGCCCTTAACCCCAGCCTCACACATTCAGCCACCTCTGAAAAAGAAAGCCTTACCTCATCTGCATGAAGCTTTGAGGGGATATCTAAAAACGAGTGATAACAGGAAGTTTTATTGATCTAAGGAAGAATTCATATGAAAAATGAGTGGCATATTAATAGGTCCTAAATTTTAAATGATCTGTTAGTCTTTTGCTTATATCATCTCTCTTCATATACTTTAAAAGTAAATAATAATGTTCATAGTACTGTTTTCATATTGATTCACAGTACCGTATTGCTAGTACTGTGTTGCATATTGATTCTAAATATATTTTCTCTAATAAAGTTTTCTATTTAATGAAGATGATAAATTAGTAAAAGGGTTGACAGGCAACATTGTAGTACCTAAGGGTGCAGGATCTAGCCTGGTACTGCCAAGTCTGCATCCAGTTTTCTCCTCTGGAGAATCTTAACTAAAGCATAAGAATAGAAAGGAGGGAAAAGGTTGCTGGAGTCTCATATTGTTTAAAAAGTATAACTGCTGTAACTAGCCTTGCATACCCAGTGTGCTTTCCAACATAGTGCTTTTGGGGGGATCAAAAATAATACTTTGAAGTATTATAATACAAAATTCTCAACCATTTGATATAAATCCTCCAAGGAGGCCCCACCTTTTAAATAGCCATTCAGCTATGAAATCATTGATAGATTAATCAATTGATGAGGTTAATGGCCCCCAATCAAATCATCCCTGGGTGTCATTTTAATGTAATTAAGTTGGCAACCAATGCTAACTTTTACAACTATTAAAAAATCAAAAGTCCAAGGAATACTTCAAATAATTGTAAGAGGAAAAAAAGGCAGACAAAATACACATGCATGCAACCTTGATAAAAGGTAGGCGCTGTATTTCTCAGCAGGCATCTACTGTTGAGAAGATCACACACTATGCAGGTAACAGATTAGCAATATTTGGTTTCATGTTGTCTCTAAACTCAATGACAAAATGTTTTTTCACAAATGTTAGGTAATAAAAACCTTAAAAAATCCTTAATAGCTCATCTATGCTAAGTACAAATATACAAGTAAATGTGATATAGATTTTCATATTCAATAAACATATTTGACCATCTCCATAAAATTTCATGTTATTTATTATCATTAAAATTAGATTCAAACTTATGGAAGTTGGCATATATATATAATTTTTCATGTAATAAAGCACATTTATTTATCTTGACTTATTGTTTTGGGAGGTACACTGGTATACAAAATTAGAGGATCTACCACTGAAAAGATAGTCTAAAAATAATACTGCATGTGGTAAGATTCCAATTATATAACATTTTGCCTATGAAAAAAATAAAGAGGCAGTAGAAAGATCAGTGACTACCAGGGAGAGCTGAATAGGTGGAACACAGGGAAATGAACAGTGAAATTATTTTTTATGAAATTATGATGGTAGATTCATAATATTATTCATCTGTTGTAGTCCACAAAGCCCATAGGATTATAAAACAAAAAATGTTATCTCTAGTGTGAAATGTAGACCGATCAGTATA